>NC_136420.1:260693240-261288240 GCF_052625555.1 Lactuca saligna | reverse complement strand
AAACTTGCCCTCAAGTTTTGGAATTTAAATTGTTGATTAAAAGTTAATTTCGAAAGTCTAAATTCCAAAACCGTAATTTTGAAAGGTTCAAATTACACCCTTATGGTTTTATTAAATTAATTAAGTGTATAATTAAAAGAAAGTTAATAAATCCATAATGATTTTGGTCAATTAAAAGTATACTTTAAACCACCTAGTATTTGAAAAGTGTAAAATACACCCTTATACTATGTATAACATTAAAAGTTTAATATTATATATGTATAACTAAAATAATAGTCTTACCATTAGTAGGCCTAATTCACGAAGCTGATCTATATGGGGGGTATAAGGTTATGGCCTATAAAATGGCCGTCTAATGGGTATCCACTCTTATCCACCGCTTCCTTGATTGGTGGAGGGTCATTAGCCGAACGGGTAGGATAGGGCAAACCCTTTCCATTAAAAGTATAATGAAGTATAAAATAACTAAAAGTTTTACATAATTCCCAATCTTAGTTACTTTAGGAAAAAGTGAATTGATGCAATTCCATGAAATTACACTTTGTGCCCTTGCGAAGACGTTAGTGGAGTGTGTGTGGTTAACCGGCACACTAAATGGTTCTAAGCAAAGGTAGCAAAGGGTGACTCGATGTTTGTCATAGTTCGGTGGAGCATGTGTGGTTAACCGGCACATCGAATAGGTAACTGTAACATGTGGGGCACCATGTAAGTTTGCATGGTTATTCACACCCGCTTTGTGATCCTCGGTATCCCAGTCACAAACTAGAGGGGCATATTGAGATTTAAACATGCCATTGAAAAAGTTCAATGAATCTCAAAGGATCTAGGAGTTTTCATAGATTTAAAACTTAAATTTCTTTTTCGTTTTTCATGGTGGAAATTGGTAAATCGTCATTTACCTACCTTCAAATATTATGCAACTAGATTACGACATCCCTTTTCTAGGTTGTAGCGTATTGTGTTGGGTCCTAGCCTTAATATCTCATTTGGGTGATTTATTAAGGACTCAATCAATCAACTAACTTGAATTTCGTTTCTCCCATTTTGTAGATGTCAAAGTGAGACAACTATGGTATTCCCAAATCCCGTGGAACAAGCTTTCCACATGAAGATGATATTCCACGATTCGATCGACGAACAAGAGATCATTCTTCACTTCCTCCACCTCCTCCAATTATTCTCCCTAACCCACAAGTTCAAAGGCTTGAAAATTTCAAGCTCACTCAAGCCCTTTTGGCAAGTAAACATCGGAAACCTATGTGTGTACACGTCTTAGAGATGAAGTCACACATTGAAAGGTTAAGGATGTTGGGTGTTGAGATTTTAGGTAAGTTGGCTGTTGATTGGGTTCTTCAGTTGCTTCCTAAATCATATAGTGAGTTCGTAAGAGAGTACTATATGATGGATCATGACGTGACCCTCATTGATTTGACCTATTTGCTTATAGCTGCTGAATCAGAAACTATTTGGCGAGCTGGTCGAGCAAATTTGTCTAGTAAATCAAACTCCCAAACTTCAATGGATATTAAAAATGGTGACATTGGAGATCCAGAAAAGGAAGGTTCTAAGATAGTTCTATGTGTCATTCCAAAGGAATCCATTTGCTTTTATTGCCAAGAGAAGGGGCATTGGAGACGAAGCTGTCCTATTTACCTAAGAGATCTAAGAGATGGGAGATTCAAAACGTATGGCTCTAATTTAGGTAAAATCCATTAACTGACTCTTTTAAGTTCCTATTCTAGATTCTTAATACATAATGTGATAAGATTACATTTTATGTTTTGTAGAATCGAAGAAAAAAGAGGAAGCTTAAGGGAAGAAGTGAGCGGAATCTAATCGTGAAGAAATGGAATTCGATCGCATTACTTGAAGATTAGATTCTTGAGCTACTACTTAGAGTTAGAATAAGAGTGCTAAGAAATATGTATTAGCATAGTTTTTCAATGAATTGCATTTTAAAGACAAATGTTTCCGCAATAAAATAAAATTTTGATTTTATATTATTTATTTATCCTTGCGATGGTGTGTATGAAAAATTGATGTTTTGAATGTTTCTATTATTAGCAATAATGGATTTGATTCTTAATTATGTCGAAATGTTGAGAATTTACCAAATAGGGAGAGTTTCTCATCACCCAAGTTTCAATTGGACAGAAACTTGGAATCATGCAACTTGGTTGCATGATGAATGAGAAATTTCATATTTGGAAATTAGACTAATTCGTTGACAAAGTGTCAAGTGAAGGACTAGGCGATCGAGTACACAAAGTTGTGTGTTGATCAAGTCCACCACAATAGTAACAAAGATATTTTTCATGATTTACTAAAGGTTTAGTAAATATGTTTATACTTAAAAGATTAAGTGTAATCCTGAATTGATTGAAAGAGTTTAAATCAATAGCAGAACGAATAAGAAGAATCAAGTAGGCAGAAAAATAAGAGTTTCTCTATTCTAAGAAGAAGGAAGAGTACCTTTTATTATGTTTTATGATAGGTCTTAATGATTAAGAACCATATCTCAATTGATCCTCTAAATGAGTCTTAGTACAATTGTATGTCTGATAAGAGGAATCAAGAATTGAAGAAATGGTTAAATCAAGAAGTCAATCATACTTCGTTCCAAAACAAATCTTAGAGCTAAGATTGTGACATTGAGTGAAAAGTCTTAAGAAGGTTTATAACATTCACCAAATGTGGAAAGTTGTGATGTCTTGGATAAGATAAAGACCAACTAGGACCAATTTTGTGAAGTGTTTTGTCTTGATAAAAGTTACACTAACTCTTGAATATTTGTTTGTTGAGAAATGTTTATTGACAAGAGAATCTTATATGTCAAGGAGTCAGTGGGAGTCTTAATGGTCTTGAAATGTTTCAAGAACAAATCAAGAATAAACCTTATCGATCATCACTAGCACACGACTTGAGGTTTATAACCTATCATGTTGACGTTATTTTGTTTCTGTGCCACTCCATTTGAGTTAATTATGCATGTGAGTTCTATGAGTTCTCATTTGAACGCATAAAAGGCAAGGACCTTGGTCAATGAAAAGTACATTGATATGAAAGGGTGAGCTGCTTAACTGCTTGGAAGACATGGTGGGCACTCGTGTTACCATAAGGCAAGAAATCAAGATTAAGAGTTTGGTCCATATGAGTTTGGATTTGTCGCAAACTTTGGTTTTGAAAAATCATGGATAGGAACATATACACCATTAAAATCTAAGTGTCATAAGATTCCCTCCTTCATGAAAATGACTGTAAGGAGATGCTTTCACTAAGAGAGATTTTAAGAAGATAGTGATTGTGAAAATTGCATTCTTAAATTCGATTATGGTTATGGTATCCCTTTCCCTGATTCGAATTGTGATATTTGGCAATTAGTCTAAATTGTTTAGACACACATATGAGCTATCTAAGGCAAAGGTGTATAAGCTTAGATAAAGGATTATCAAAGCATTAGGTATTAGAAATATGAACTTAAGAAATTCAATAGGTATTGTTTTTCTGGAAGTTAAGTTGTTTTCTGAATACATGTCAAAGCTAGTGGGAGCATAAGAGTTATGCTTGTATGATAATAATCATCGTGATAGTGGGAGCATAAAAGTTGTGCTTGTATGATTATTATAGCAAGTATTGCAAGTTAGCAATATTAATTATAGAAAACAAGAGTTATACTTTGCAAAGTCACTAGGGTTGAAAGGTTGTTTTGCTATAATTAAGGGAAAGAATATTATGCTTCATTTCAAATCTAAAGGCTTAGGTTGTGGAATGTTAATAAATTTAGTCAAGGATACATAGTGCGTTCTAAAAATTTCGATTATGATTATGGCATCCCTCTTCATAGTTCGAATTGTGAGAACGTGACACATTAAATATTATGGCAGAAGATTGATAAAGTATCATATCTTTATGTAAGACATTATGCATCGTGTGCCATATGCTTCGGGTATAGGATCGATTGCAAATGCTATAATATTTAACCATTCTAAAATTTTCCAAATCTCTAGCGCATTTAGAGGGAAAAAGAACAAGAATCAGTTTTGACTAATATAATTAAACAACTATCAAAGGACGATCCAAAACTCGGTAAGGATTGGTCGCTTGTGAGTAGTTGGAAGTATGGTATTGGATGGACCATACTGACATTATTATGAATAGATAAGATTCTATTAAGAATGAGTTGTCATATGGCAAATATGGAAATGTTTCCATATTGGGAGTTGGATATTGAGAATCTATATCAAGATTAGAAACTTTTATGCAAGAAAGGATGTTCAAAGGAATGTACTTTGAGACATGACTTTATGAAAGAATCTAGCATAAGTAGCAAGAATTTGATATTCTTACACTTGTGATAGGGATTGGGAGTTGTGAAATGAGCATGATTGGAAATGTGTTCATTTGATCTATTTCACAAAGAAAGGACCACAGGTAAACATTGTGTGCATGCTAAGAGCATGGGACAAGTGTAGTAAAAATTCAAGTAAGAAGTTGATTACCCGAAACAACAAATAATGAGTAATCGATATGGTGATAAATAAAAGGTGTTTTATTTATACTCAAGGGTTTGGGACCATATAGGATTAGTATTATTCTTGTGTTTTAGTTTGCATGTTTTGACTTCCTGAATAATTAATTATTCCAGAATAATCGAATTATTCGAACGGACCACAGTCGTTCATATGTTGGAAGTAGGTATGAATTAAGACTGTTGTGAATTCGTATGTGGATTGTCTAAAGTGTATTAGACATAAGAAAATGTTTGCTGCAACGTTCATGAGTGCTTATGAATATGATTTGAGCATTGGACTAAACCCACGTTCACTTGGATCACTTCATGGATTTTATCATGAGTGATTGGTGAGACGATAATATCTTATATTCTTGAAACCGAGATGTGTGAGTTGTATCTTGCGATTCCCTTACACATTGATAATATGTAAACGCACCAGTAACTTGGTGTCATAAAACATATTGTTGTGTGTGATTCGGTAAGTGAGTGCAAGGAAGCATTAAATCAAAGTTTATCCGTTCCTTTTATGCAAAGTGGGATGAAAGCGATATCTGTGGGCCCCTCAATGATTTAGTGATGACACCTAAGTGCTTGGCCAAGTCGGGACTAATTTCATGTGTTCAATTGTAGTGTGTTGTCAGTTGTCATAAATCGGAATTCGGGAAACAACACATAGATAGAGAGAATGATTTAAGTCCATGTCTGAGTCTATACGATATCTAGAATGGAGGAATATATGATCCGTTATCTAAAGGATGCGTATCTGATAAGATCAGAGTTGACAGCGGCTTTTAAAAGCTACAATTGCTAATCAGGATCTGAGGTTATACACAGAATAGTTATTAGACTTATCCAAGTGGGAGACTGTTGGATTAGTGTCTACGTCCGTAACTATTTTGGTATGTACTTGACCCGATTGTGCATGGTCCTTTTGGGTTGCCTTCACACTGGTGACTAGACAAGATGATTGTTGAGGAGGGAGGCTGGTTTATTGTTAAGAATAATAAATAACGGTACAAATATGATTTGTTAATATATTATATGAATAATATATTAATTTGGAATCATATTATTAATTAGTATTTAATCAGAAATTAATTTCGGGATTAAAGGAATTAATTAAAAGTACAGGGGTTGTTTTGTAATTATTTGATAATTGAGACTTTGGTCTATTGGATCACCTTTATTAAGGCTTGAACGAAAATCCTAGAAGGATCTAGGAGTTTACGTCCAAGGGCTTAAGGAAAGGAGTCCATGGACTTACTTAGGCCCTAAGCTAAGGGATTAGGGTTTACACCTTGAAACCCTAGTTAGCCTTAAGTATAAATAGCACCCTAAGGCACTAAGATTTTGTCCAACCCTTAGGGAACCTCAAAAGGGACGAAATCTAGGGTAAGATACCCTTCTCTCCTCTCTCCCATATTCATCCTTTCACCTAGTGTGTTTGTGAGCCATTAGAAGTACTACACTTGTGGTACTTGCTTTCAAGAGCTAAGGAAATTCAAGGAACTAGTTGTTATTGCTATATAACAACAAAAGGTATGTATTCTAATTTTATATACGAATTTCGAAAATTATAGTAGCATGCCAGGTTTCTTTTTGTGTTCATAAAGTTATATAACTAATAGTGAAAACATAGATCCAACTCTAGGATTGTATGCACACATAGGATTGTTTGTATAACACCCATCAAAAAGAATATACCCTATAATGTATATAAGCTTAGGTACTAATACCCACCATATTTGTATCACATATGCATTGCACTGTTCTTAAAATCTAACCTCTAACTTATTTTATTTCCATAATTTTTTGAAATTTCACTATTATTTTTCTCTTACATCACATCATTCTTCCGAACACCAACTTAGTTATATATTATAGTTGCAAATTAAAATTATATACTCTAAAAATATTCGAAGCAAATCAAGTTAAGAGTTGAATTTTAAGAAATTTGGAAGATTATAATGCATATATGATACAAAATGACATAGTATGATTAGTTTGGGTACCTATGTTTATATATTTTTTAAGGTATACATATATATATATATATATATATATATATATATATATATATATATATGTGTGTGTGTGTATGTGTGTGTGTGTGTGTGTGTGTGTGTATTACTTTATAACTCATAAGAACCATGGTTATAAAATTAATTAAACTTTCGTAGTAAAAACTCAAAACTATTAATGAGTTGTTTTAAATAAATTATTAATTAAAAGATATTTTGTATATATAGAATTATAATTGTTGATTTAAATAAATACACGAAATTATATCACCTTCGAATATATATTAATTTTATTTTATATTTTATTCATGTTATTAATTTGATATAATTAGAGTGTGAAATTTAAAGTTTGAAATTCGAAATTAAGAATCAATTATTAATTTAATCTAATTATAGTGGTAAATTCCAAATTTTAAATTTTAAATAAAGAATTAATAGATTGACATGTGGTATGATGAGTGAAACATAATATTAATGATGATTTCTAATATTGTGCCAGTTGTTAATAGGAAAATAATTAATTATTTATTTATTAGAATTAGAATAATGAGATATGTGTGTATGTATGTGTATTTTAGTCATGTTTACTTTGATTATATTTGTTTAATCTCATATTTTTTTCAAATACTAATCTATTTTAACTTATTAAATATAATATATTAGCATATTAATTGTAGATTTTCAAAATTTTTAATACAACATTCTTAGTTTTTTAATTTAAATATGATGAAAAAGACAATGTTCGTATTCAAATTTTGGATTATCAATATAATTTATTTAAATTGTTACTTTAAATATGGTTTTAGATATAATACCAAAACCAAAATCGCAAATAAACTTTAAAATCGATCAATGTTTTTATAATAGTTAAATTGTTTAAATATAAACCGAAATCAAATTTTCAAATTAACTAAAATATTATAAGATTATGTATATCTATATTTATAATTGAAAATTAAAAGACAATCACTTAAGTATAATTTAAAATTAAACGGTCATATGAATTTTAAAAATGAAAAATATCACTGTAACACAATAAATTTATACCGATGACCCGATTTGGTCACTAAGGCATTTTTCAGTGTTGTAGAAATCGGCCTTGGCGGCCGATTAATCGGCAATTAACCTTTGGCGGCTTTGAACCGATTACAATTAGAGTGCTTGTTGGAAATTGGTCAAAATCGGTCAAACACGGGCTTGGCGGTCATAGGTGGAAAATATTTAAAAAATTCAAAAAAAAATTATTTTTCAAATACTAGACCAAAATTTAAATCTTTAAATTTTTAAGTTTTCAAATTTTAAAATATTATACTAAAAATTTCAAAATTACAAAACTTTAAAATTTAAAATTTTCAAATACTTAATTAGTTAAGAAATATTAATTTTTTAAATAATTTTATTAATAATTTAGGGTCACCAATTAATCTCTGATTAATTCCCGTCTAGTCCGATTAATCGCTTATTGCCAGTCAACCGCTAAGCTACTGCTGAGCGATTTATACAACATTTGTATTCTTTTGTGTAATATGTTATTAAACGTATAAGTTACATGCATATTAACTCACTTTCGTTAGTTTTTAACAAATCATCTGTTGACTAGTTATTCTAACTTAGACAAATTGTTGATATGATGTCAAGTTCTTTCGTGTTTGGTTCTATTTATCATTTCCCTTTCATTCAAACTACTCTTCATTGTCGATTTCCATCACCACCACCATTAACCCATTGTAAGGCTCATTAGAAAAGTTCAAATTTGGACTATATTACCACCGCCTCATTCATTTAACTATATAAAGTTAATCCCAGGAAAAATTGTTTCATTTCGCTATATATCAAAATAAGACCAAAATATTGTCTCAATTGAAATTGAATTTTGATTTATCTTCGCATCTCTTCGAAACCATTCATACATATTGAAGCATACAAAGGTAATTTCCAACGGAAATCTTATTTGATCGATCCATATACCATTTTAGAAATTCAGTACTTTCAAACACCTTTTCGGTCAATCTTTCTTCATTTAATAGAAACATAATCTCAAAATATTTCAAACTTTATTCAAAACTTATTGCCAATGAAAAACAATTTAATTTACTGCGTGGATTTGAAATTCAAAATCAGATTGTACAAATCCAAGAATTTGAAATCATATAGCCAATCGACATACATCACTTAACAATATCACAAATAATTTACAGATCAAACATAGACATTCGAATGAACCATTTTAGCTTCATCGCTGATGTGGACAATGATTTCAAAACATACTACATCAGGATAATCAGTTTATCGGTTCATCCCCAAAACTCGACGATAGATAAAATTCTTTAATTCAGATCTAAATAATTTTAGGAGATCATAAAAGATTCGATCTAGGCAAATGAAAATAAGTGAAGAACATAGTGATGTGGGAAAAATAAGAACCCTAAAATCGTTGATTATATGAACAAAATCAGCCATGTTACAGAAGTCAATTGATGATAATAAAGATATGGGAACAATCAAATAACCAAAGGAGATTAATTTCAGATTCTTAGTGAAGAATAAGCAAGATGATGTCACAACTAGCAATTTGTGTTGGGTTTTAGTATACTACAACATCCTATGGTGCACATACAACCCTAAATACCTTGGATCTATGTTTTCTCTATTATACATGCAAGTATGAAGTTTCCAAGATATTACCCTATACTAGCATACAAATATCATATACTTGGGTAATCAAATGGATAGAATACATACCTTTGTTTGATGTAGCTTGTCTTCATGAAGCTTCAGTGCCTAGTACCCCAAGTGTGACACCTCAAATGGTTCAAACAACACCATGAACTCTTGGAATAACCTTGAGAATAAGGATACTTTGATCATTCCACATTCCCCTTTTGACTATCACTTCTGAACAAGAATTGCCTCTTTTCAGAATATGTCAATATGGTCCTTCCAACAATTAACACTATACTTCCAACTATCCCTGAGCAACCAATCTTTGGTAAACCTTAGATTGTCCTCAACAATTGCTTAATCGTTTTAGTCATATCCAGTTCTAGACCTTTTTCCCTTCTTAATGCCCCAGGCATTTGGAAAATTTTAGAAAGGATGAATATAGCACATGTAATCGATCCTATATTCGAAGCATATGGGACACGATTCATGATGTCTCACATAAAGACTAAACCAGTCTTTTGCTATAATATTTCCATTTCAATTTGCCAAGTCTCGTAATTCAGATTATGAAAAGGGATACTGTAATCATAATCGAATTTTAGAATGCAAATAATGAACCCTTATGAAATTCATATATATTCTTGACTAATTTTGATTAAAATCTCAATCTAAGCTTTTAGAATTGAAATGAAGTATAATTTCCTCTCCCTTAATTATAGCAAAACAACTTTTTCAATCCCTGCAGCCTCAAGAATTGAAACTTTTGTTTTCTATAATTAACATTGCTAACTTGCAATACTAATCATAATTATCATGCTCCCACTAACATGATGATTATTAGCATAACACTTATGCTCCCACTAGCTTTGACATGTACTCAGAAATCAGCTGGACTTCTAGAAAAACAATACTTTATTGACTTTCTTACCAAAGTTCAGATTTCTGATACTAAATTGCTTTGATAAAACTTTATCAATATCATACACCTTATCTTAGATAGCTCATAAGTGCATCTAAACAATTTAAGAACTATGAAAAGGGATGTCGTAATCATAGTCTCAATTGTTTAGACCTTTGCCACTTCTCACAAGTCCATGTTAGTGTGCCGGTTAACCACACACGCTCCACTAACGACTTTGAGAATGCAAATATCACAATTGCTATCTAGTTAAAATCTACTTAGTGAAAGTGTTTACTCACCATCATTTTCATGAATCGGAGAGACACCTTATGACACTTAGATTTAATAGTGTATGTGTTCTTATCCATGTGAATTGTCAAAACCATAGTCACAAGACAAGGATAGTGACAAATCCAAACTCATATGGACTAAAGTCAATCTTAATTTCTTGCCATCTGGCAGCTTAAGTGCCTGCCATTGCTTCCATGTTGTTATGAAACCAACTGAGAACTCTAAGAACTCGTATGCAAAGCCAACTTTAACTGGAATGGGCACAGAATATGTCAACACGATAGGTTATAAACCTCAAGTCGTGTGCTAGTGAAGAACTTTAGGTTTTATTATTGATTAGTTCTTGAGACTTTCAAGACCTTTAAAACTCACACTGTCCTCTTGACATATAAGACTCCCTTGTCAAACATCCAAGAGATAGTGTGGATTCTAATCAAGACAAACACTTCACACAATTAGCCTTAGTTGGTCTTTGTTTTGTCCAAAACATCACAACTTACCAATTTCAAATGTACAAGAGTAGAAAACTTTTACTCTTACATTTGACTAGTGTTTTAAACCTTTCTTTAAGATATTTCACTCAACTTACAGTCTTGGAGTATGACTCTAAGACTTGTTTTGGAACGAAGTATGACTCATCTTCTTGATTTGACCACTTCAACAATTCATAGCTCCTCTTCTTAGCTATTAGAATGCACTTAGATGATGAATTGTGATAAGGTCTCTTAATCATTAAGATGATCATATGACATGATACTAAAGTACTCTCCCATCTTTTCCGATTTGAGAAACTTTTATCCTTCTACCTAATTTGATTCTTCTTATTCGCTCTGCCATACATTGGAACCTTTTCTAATGTTTCAAAATTACACTTAAGCTTGTAAGTATAACCATATTTACTAAGCTTTAGTAAATTATGACGAATAATCTTATCGATCTTTTGTGGTGGACTTGACCAGTGCACAAGAATGTGTACTCGATCCCTTAGACCTTCACTTGACTCACATATACATGTGAACAAGGAACTAGTCTTAATTTTCCAAAGATGAAAAATTCTCATTCATCATGCTATACAACTTGCATGATTCCAAGTTTCGGTCCAATTGAAACTTGGGTGATGAGGATCTTTCCTTATTTCGTAAATTTAGACATTACCACAAATGAAAGAATCAATTTCATATTTCCACTGTTGCTATTAATGGAATCATATAAGCAACAATTTTCTCCTTAGATATCATTGTAAGGATATTTTAAAATAAATAAAATCATCATTGTTTCCTTTTATTTTCAAAACATTGCGGAAAAACTATCCTTACAATGCAAAAGAGCATGAAAACTTTGTTGTTATCTATTCGTAAGAAATATATCATAACTCCTAAGAAGTAGCTCAAGAATCCGATCTTCAAACTATGCGATAGAAATCAATCTACGCGATCAGATTCAACATGTTCTTTCTTTAAGTTTCTTCACTTTTTCTTTGATTCTTACAAACATCAACATGTGACCCAGTCACATCATGTATCAAGAATCTCAGAATAGAAACTTAGCAGAGTTAGATAGTGGACTTTACCTGAAGTAGAGTCGAACTTATTGACTTTAACATCCTTAGGTAAAATTTGGCAGCTTCGCAACTAATGCCCCTTCCTTTGGAAATATAAACATATGGACCCTTTGGTAATGGTACCGGTACTATCACAGACTTAGCTTTTTTCAATACCATTTGGTCAACCGAGTTGACTATGGCCGATCCATTTCCATTGGGAAATGAATGCTTTTTCTGGATTTCCAGTGTCATCATTGTCAATGTCCATAAAGCTTTAGGAAGTTGATCTTAGCAAATAGATAAGATCATTAAGGGTCTTTTCATGGTCTGTTTCATAACGGTCCCAAAGGAACTCACTATGTGACTTACAAAGTTATTGAACATCCAACTTTCTGAAGGCTTTGACACCCAACTCTCCCGGCTTGTCAATATGTGACTTCATCTCCAAGATGTGATCACACCTAGACCTTGCCTTGCCAATAGGGCTTGAGTGACCTTGAACTTGTGGGTTAGGGAGAATAATTGGAGGAGGTGGAGAAATTGAAGTTCCAAGAGATTTGGGAGGATCGTAGATATCTAAACTAGACATCTTTTGGGAGATATTCAAGATTGTTGATCTAAAGTCCTTAATATAACACCCAATATGAAATATTAAGGCTAAGACCCAACACAATATTTTATAACTCGGAAGAGGGATGTTGTAATCCAAGCTATAAAATATTTGAAGGTAGGTGAATGACGATTCACCAATTTCCACCATGAAAAACGAAATAATTATTAGGTTTTTAATTGGATTTGAGATTCATTGAACTGTTGAATGGCATGTTTCAATTTCGAGTGTGCCCTTCAGGTATTGTGATTGGGATGTCGAGGATCACAAAACATTGAGTGAATAACCATGAAAATATACTTGGTACCCTTAATATTTACCCCTCAATCGATGTGTCAGTTAACCACACACGCTCATCGATACTATGATAAATATTAAGTTACCCTTTGCCTACCTTGTTAAATACAAGTTAGTGTGCCGGTTAACCACACACGCTCCACTAACCGACTTAAACAAAGTGCAAAGTGTAATTTCATGGATTAGCACCTTATTCACATTTTCCTAAAGTAACTAAGATTGGGAATTATAAAAAACATTTAGTTACTTTATTTTTATCATTAATACTTTTAATGAAGGGAGAATTATAGTCTTTGTCCTATCCGTTCGGCTAACGACCCTCCAGCGGTCAAGGAAGCGGTGGGTGAGAGTGGACACACATTAAACTGTCATTTTATAGGCAGTAACCTTATATCCCCCTTATAGATCGGCTTCCTGAATGAGGCCTACTAACGGTAAGACTGACTTGCTCTTATACATATATATATATATATATATATATATATATATATATATATATATATATATATATATATATATATATATATTATTAACTAATAATAATATAAAGTATAAGGGTTGAATTTTAATTCTTTAAAATTCTAAGGGCTTGACATGGAATTAAAGTATTCATAAAAGAAAACTTTTCAAATTCCAAAACTTGAGGGCAAGTTTTTAAACTATTCAAAACTCTTGGATTTTTTATAACTAATGAGTTTTAATTAAAGATTTAAAACTTTTAATGAAGAGACTCTTGGACATCCATAACTTGAGGACAAGTTATGGAGCCATAAAAGCTATTTATAAGGAAAGACTCTTCATTTTTTTTGTAACCTAAGGCATTTTTATGAGTTTTTAAGATTCATAAATGTGACTTTACATATAACTTGATGAAACGTTACAAAAACACGTTTTATGAACAACTTTTAGATTAATTTTGATTGAAAACTACTAAGACATATTTTTCATTAATCTAAAAAATAACTCATAAAACAAGGTAACACAAAAAAAACTTTTGGATTCCATAACTTATGGAGTTTAATGTTAAGACCAATATTTGTAACTCCATAAAAACTTTGAATCAATTTTTTTTAAAACCTTTTCATATCCATAATTTATGGAGGTTTCAAAAAACTCTCTAGATCAAACTTTTGAAACTAATAAAATAATCATATAATTTTATCTTTTACTAAATTTGACCTAATTCAACTCATATAGCAAATGATTCAAATTTTACAAATAATTAGTTTTTCACAAAAACAAGTAATTATCTTAAAATTTGACAAACGTCATGTTTTTTTTTTCAACTTTGAAAATAAAACATTTGCATCAATATAACAGAAAACAACCCATGGCTTTGATACCACTGTTGGGTTTTAGTATACTACAACATCCTATGGTGCACATACAACCCTAAATACCTTGGATCTATGGTTTCTCTATTATACATGCAAGTATGAAGTTTCCAAGATATTACCATATACTAGCATACAAATATCATATACTTGGGTAATCAAATGGATAGAATACATACCTTTGTTTGATGTAGCTTGTCTTCATGAAGCTTGAGTGCCTAGTGCCCCAAGTGTGACACCTCAAATGGTTCACACAACACCATGAACTCTTGGAATAACCTTGAGAATAAGGATACTTTGATTCTCTCTAGTGAAATCGGCTAGCCCTTCTTAGTGTATCCACACTAGTGCCAATTTCACCTACCAAGGACCTCTTTATATAGTGTGGAGATTAGGTTTAAACCCTAATACCCATGACCTTTCATTTCTTATGATCCATGGGTTAAACACTCCATGAACTATCCATGAAAGCTTAGCCCAACTTAAATGAACTTGGCCCATCACACATATATATCTAATCCATATTTAATTAGTTCCTTTTGATCACTTAATTAATTATAAATTAATTCTTGATCAATACTAATTAAATAATATGATTATATATTAATATATTATAACTTATAATATATTAATATAAAATCACCAGTATCCTTTTTCCACATGTTGTCTATCCAATTGTCCTGATGCCATGCAACCCAAATGGACCATGTCGGGTCGGGTCAAGTCTTACCAATTATAGTTATGGACTTAGACATTAATCCATCAATTTGCTAGGAAATTTTGTGCTCATGTAAACACTATCTCTGATGATACTTGTGACTCTAACTTGATGATATGTATTAGGTTCATTTTAATGATGACAAATTCAATCTAGGTTTACCTAGTAAAGATCAAAACTCTATACAAAACATTTCAGAAAATCAACTCGGTGTTGAAAACCCTAAAAATCTGTGTTCAAGTTCATTATGGGGTAAGATTTTCTTATTGGACCTAATTGACCAATAAGAATTCAATTTGACTAACTCGGGCTTAGAACCCTTAAATGGGCTCTATTTGGACCCACATTCATAAAACTTAACATTTTGGGCAATAATGGGTCGAAAATGGATTGCTTTACTTCTATTGGGCCTTGTTGGGCCATAAATGATTTCAATTACCCTAATAGGCCTTAAACCACCTAATGGACTTTTATTGGGCTGTGAGCCATCCTAAGGGCCTACTGGGCCGAAAAAATTATATAGTGCGCCTCATAAGATTGCAATCAAGCACTTAAGCCCCAAACCATTCCTCCTTCCTTCTCTTTTTTCTCCTTCTTGGCAAATCAAAAACTAAAAAAAAGAGAAAAAGCCCATGAATATAACAAGTGACACCTCATTGTTATTTTAAGGGTAACCAAGTTAATTACATCACATATATCTAAGCACAAACACCCTTAACCATTATGTATTAACCTTTTATCCTTCCCCTTCCATCTTTTTAATTGTGGCCGAGAACCACCACTCATCCCACCATCCTCATTTTCTTTCAAACATTCTCAATAACTCCCTCAAAAACTTAAATTTTGTGACAATCGTCAATCTTGAGTCAAGTCAAGTCATCAAGTCAAACCGGTCAACTCGATTAAACCTTGTGTATTAGGGTTTGTGTTATGTTCATACTGTATAACTTGCTATATTAATGGGAAAACATCACTTGGGAAAAGTCTTGTGTTAAAATTTCCTAGGCCTTAGTGCTAATCAATGAACTAAACTGATAAAAACCATGTTGCATACTCATCGGGAGTGTGTAGGATCCTTAATCATGACTTAACGAGGCTCAAGAACCTTGCATTGCGGAGCCAAACACTCAAAATTTTCACACATGGAACATCTCTCAATCGTTTTCACTCTATCTCTCTTTATGACAAATCTCTCCCAAATCTCTCCAAGTATGTGAAATCTCTCTCTCTAATATCTCTCTGTATGAGAAATCTCTCCAAGAATGTCAAATCTCTCCCAAATCTCTCCATGTATGTGAAACCTCTCTCAAATATCTCTTTGTATGAGAAATCTCTCCAAGAATGTCAAATCTCTCCCAAATCTCTCCAAGTATGTGAAATCTCTCCCAAATCTCCCTCAAATATCTCTCTGTATGAGAAATCTCTCCAAGAATGTCAAATCTCTCCCAAATCTCTCCAAGTATGTGAAACCTCTCTCAAATATCTCTTTGTATGAGAAATCTCTCCAAGAATGTCAAATCTCTCCCAAATCTCTCTAAGTATGAGAAATCTCTCGCAAATCTCTCTCAAAAAGTTCCCGTAATTTTTTAGAATCATTCGGATCATTCTGACCCTTAACCGGGTCAAAAACGGCTTAAAACGGGGTAAAAACGAGAAAAATGAACCTTAGGAACCGAAACCCTTCTCAAGGAGCCGAAGCTCCTTAAGGCTGAGACCTAGGAACTGAACCGAGCCTCTGTTAGCTGAACCTGGAGGACCGAACCCCTGTAGAAGAGACCGAGTCTTGGTCTCTGTCGCCTCGCCTCTCTGTCGCCTCGCTCTCTGTCGCTTATCGCCTCTCTATCGCTTCCTCTCCTCTCTGTCGCTTCTTCACTCTCTGTTCCTCCCGCCTCTCTTCCCCTCTCGGTCTCTGTTCTCCCTTCTCTCCTCTCTGTCTCTTCTCTTCTCTCGGTCTCTCTTCTCCCCTCTCGGTTCCTACTCTCTCTCTTCTCCCCTCTCGGTTTTTGCCCTCTCTCCTCTCGGTTTCAGCATCAGAAGGCCGAACCTCGGCCAGAATTCGGAATTTTGTCACTTTTAGCCCATTTTTGATATTTTTAACATTTTAAGCCCGTTTTTCGTGATTTTAAAGCGGGATTTTCTCCAGAAATTATATTTTAACATAATAAACCCTAAATATTCATAATTTAAACATATTTTGATGAAAATCATTATCTAAATAATAAAGATCTAATGAGGGATTTATTTAAGGTGGAGTGTTGACCTTGCGTTAACTTATGTCACAAGCAACCACCCCACACCCACTCTATGACCAGCCATACCTCCCCACCTTACCTAGGTCACTTCAATGTCCCTTACACTAAATTTACACTCATTCCCATGTTTTTAGAGCTGGAACAAACATCCTCTCTCCTCATTTCTCTCATTTGCTCTCATTTCACTAAGTATCAAACACCACTTTTCTCTCAAACCTTTTCTACACAAATTTCGAGATTCAAGGCTGATTTTCAAGTGTTCTTCCACTCTTAGTAAGTATAATTCATCCTCCCTATGATTATTTCACTTCATTCTACTCAAATCATTGATTGCTTACACAAACTCCATAACTATGATGTTAGATTCTCGAAAATCTTCAAAGCATCTCCAAGTGTTCTTGAGTTAAAAACTTCCATTCTTCAACAAATCATATACTGAAATCACTTAAGGTGAGTTCATACCCCTACATTTTCAGGTTTTCTCAAGTTTTTAAGGGGGGAATACAAGTTAAAACACCAAGAACATAACTAAAATTTTCTAACAGCCTTCATCAGAAAAGCTCAACTCCATTCACGGACTGTTTTGGGAATCTTAAACATTTTTTTTTTTCAAAACTGTATAAGGTGAGAATATTTCAAGTTCTTAGCTTTAAAATGACTACTTGCACATCTCCATACGATTTTTCTACAATTTATGGTGATTTTTACAAAAGTGCCTATCATTTCAAACAACAATCCGGACCAGTCTGTGATTATGGACTTTTTCACCCAAGTTGGAGGTCATCAAAAATCGTGATAAAAATTATGAGTAAACTAGACACATTTTGTGAACTCTCAGAATTTACGGATCTAGTTTTTGACTTCGTATGATTTTTCTATGATTTTTCCAAAACAGTGCAGAATGGCTAAAGTTAGTCAACGGCATGTAAAGATCATAACACTTTGTATTATGTTGAGCAAAGTGTATAATCATAAGTTCTAATCATTGAATGTGTTTCTTTGTTAGTTTATCATCATGAAGTGAAACTAAGTCATTCATAATAAATATTATTCATTCATTTTAGAACACGTATATTAAACTATAAAAAGTATAGTTTAATAAATTCATAACACTAATACATTTCCATAAAAGAGTTCTTACATATTACAAACGTTTTAGAAAAACTATAACAGGTATAGTTTATGATATATTGTATAACACACTCGTACTAAAAGAGTACATTCATACAGAAAAGGTTTACACTCACACACATTATACGTAAACTTGTTACCCTAAATTTTGAGACATTCTCTCTTCCCGTACGTCCGAGTGCGGAATATAATTTCTGGTAGTTATAATCAGAGTCTCCTGGAGGGAGAACGTGATACTTGTATATAGATCTATATTGGGTTTGACACCCCACACATCGCTGCTAGCTACAGTGGGACCTGCAGGTCTACGGGTGACAAATGTCATTTCATTTTCGCGACGCCTGAGAAACGTCGTGGCAGGTTCACATAGTCATAGTATGATTATAGCGACTCACATAGGGAGATAACAATTCATAAAGTTTACGAGATTTCATAAAACCTAAGTAGGTTTTAGGTTGATTTAAATTCACTTTTTATATCAATTCAAACTCATGACATTTCTACTAAGTAAGAATGATCTTTATACATTTTGGTCTTTGGTCATAAGGTTACATTATACGGATTTTTATGGAAAATATCGGATTTTCTGAAACAAATGCTACATTTACATGAGAAAGACTTCTATTAAGTTTTATAGCAAAAACTTATGAACTCACCAACCTTTGTGTTGACACTTTTCAAACAACTTGTATTCTCAGGAAATCACTAAACAGGTAATCAAGTGCTTTTGAGGATGGGACGTTAAGGCGTCAAACTTTTCATATTTTGTCAACATATTGTAATTGATTTTGAAACATGTAATTCATACAAGTGATGTAACTTTTTCAATTATATATATATGTTGGTTGTGTTTGCTTAAATTACTATTGAAATTATGGTTATGATACTATACATGAAGTCCGCCACCCCCGGACGTTTCCGCCATCCTTGGTTTGGGGGTGTGACAGATTGGTATCAGAGCACGGTTTATAGTGAATTAAGTATGTCAAACCACATAAGATATACAAACTATAAACACATTTGGGACTAAAAGTATCTGATTCTCAAAACGTTTTAACGAGTTGTACTTTTAGAAAACAAATAGTTTCTTGTTTTAAAGTATACTTACATGTATCATATACACGAATGGTGTCATAACTTAGGAGAAAATAAATTGAAAGAGGAGGAGTCGAGCATTATTAGTACGCCGTAGCATGTGTAATCAATTCTGAGAAGGATATAGCCTAATCAACTATATCCGTCCGAGAAGTAACTTACGCACACTAAGGAATAGTCGTAATGAGCGACAAATCTGAGAACCTAACTACACTCTACAAAGAACACACTAAGAACCAAATATAAACATTTAAAAATACTATAGGAGTATTTGTATGTTTCTATAGCGCCATGTTATTATTTTCCGATATGTGCTTCTTAACCCCCCCCCCCCCCCCCGTTTCTCGTGTAGACGACATGGCAGGATTTCACATACCCGGGGACCCATACTTTCCAAATCAGGGAAACGCGGGGTGGATCGATGATGAGCCCGAGCAACAAATCGAAGAGGATCCCGAAGAGGAACCCGAGGAGGAAGACGAACAAGAAGAAGAAGAGGAAGACGAACAAGAAGAAGAGGAGGAAGACGAACAAGAAGAAGAGGAAGATGATGAGATAGTCATGTTTGGGAATGAAATGGAGGAACCACCGGAAGTATTCAACCCTCCTTACATCACGAGGGTACCCGCACACCGTTTTGGATACAACGGACCTGAACCCCCTTGGGTAACAACGATCGAAAGGTGGAGCCGACAACAACGCCAGCGGTCACGATATGGCTACTAACGAGGTTACTATGATCTCACTCATGGTGGACTGGATGACAGAGCTCTCCCCGTCACGATACAACGAATAGCAAGTATGGATGATCGTGGTAGGACGACGACCGATCAGGTTCGGGAGCTAAGCGCCATCGTACAGTCTACCACTAATCGTACCAGAGACCTGGAACGAGACTCCCACCACAGAGACCAACTCATTCAAGACCTTTTCGCTGCTCGAGCAGAAACAAGAGAGTATCGGGAAAGATACATGGCACTCGAAGAGAGAATGGTTGCAGCCGAACGGAGATTGGCAGAACTACAGGGCGCATCGACATCATCGCAGCCTCCGTCAAAGAAGGGTCGTAGTGATTAGAACTCATTACTATTCTCACGTCTTGGTAGTAAAATTTTACGAGTATGCATTGGTGCTACTCTTTGTATGTAGGTTGACCCTGCGACTAAGTGATTACACTATTCAAAGGGATTTTGTAATGCCAAAGCTATCTTTTGTAACGATGTAATGTAGACCCTTATGTGGTCAAACTTTTCCCTCTAAACGTTATGTACTAAAAGTTATCAATGAAATTTGGCATGCGTTTTATTTATTGAATGTTTGGCACTAGACATCATAACCTGATCACACAAACAGTTTACGAATAATAACGTTTTAATAAAATACAAGAGAAATGAAACCAGTAACACTCGACTCGATATCATTATTGAAGTCTTACCGACTGGTCATTTTTTTATTATGACAGAACCATGCCACCAAGGAAAAGACCAAGACCTTCCGGAAACACAGTGGCGCCTCCACCACCACCTCCGCAGTTTGATACTGCGATGTTTCAGGCTGCAGTAACGGCAGCCGTGGCGGCAGCAATGTCGCAAATGGGTACCAATGGTTCTGACGGTTCTGGATCTGGAGCTACCAATTCCATTCATGGGGACAGCACGGGGCGTATGAGGGAGTGCTCTTACAAAGACTTCACGAATGGCAAGCCCGACCCTTTCAATGGAAGCGGGGGCGTCATCACGCTAGTGCAATGGTTCGAAAGGACCGAGGCAGTTTTCGAAATTTACGCTTGTCCCGAAGCGAGCAAGGTCAAGTATGCGACATTCACTTTCACTGGAAAACCACTTACTTGGTGGAATGGCCGAGTTAAATCGCTTACTCCTGCAATAGCTAACGCTATCAGCTGGGAGGATTTGAAAGCCTTAATGTTAAAGGAATATTTCCCGATGGGCGAAATACAAAAACTTGAAGAAGAACATTGGAACCTCAGGATGTCCGGCACTGATCTTGAAACTTATACTGCCCGTTTCAATGACCTAGCACTCCTCTGTCTAACAATGGTCACTCCAGAAGAGAAGAAGGTGGAACGATACCTCTGGGGGCTGTCATCCCAGATTCAAGATAGTGTATTAGCCTCGAAACCCACTACCTTTGAGAGTGCCAAGGAATTGGCACAACAACTCATAGATCACAGGGCTAGCCGTGGTGCCGTGATAACCACCACCGACCGAACAAAAGGAGGGAACAACAAGAGGAAATTTTGGGGCAATAAAAAGAAACAACCGATGCAGGACCCCGCCAAAAAGCAACAGATTGTTGCTGTCCGTGCCGCCACTACTGCTGTCACTCCAGCGCCGCCGAAACAGTACACGGGAACTCTTCCCAAGTGCAACAAGTGTAACTACCACCATAACGGTGCTTGTCGAGAGTTACACTGCAATAACTGCAACAAGAAGGGACACACTGCACGATTCTGTAGAGCGACTACCCAACCCGCCGCTCAAGTCGCTACGACCGCCAACACTGGAGCAAGCTAAACCTGCTATGGATGTGGTGAAACGGGACACTTCAGGAGGAACTGCCCCAAGGCATGTGCCCCTAATGCTGGGGGTGTAGGAAGATTCCTAACTTTAGGGCATGGAGAAGTAGTCAAGGATCCCTCCGTGGTTACTGGTACGTTCCTCCTCAATAACTCTTATGCATGCGTACTTTTCGATAGTGGGGCTGAAAGAAGTTTCGTAAGTCACCAATTCAAACATATACTTAAGCAAAATTCCCAGCCATTAGAAGATTCTTACGTCGTAGAAATGGCAAATGGAAAGGTTGAGCGCGCTAACGATATTTACATAGGGTGTACTCTCACTCTAGACAACCATTTGTTCAAAATTGACCTTATGCCGGTCACCATAAAAAGTTTCGACATAATCATTGGTATGGATTGGTTAAGCCTTCATCGTGCCGACATTCTATGTTACGAAAGGGTCGTCCGCCTCAATCTGCCGAATGGCAACATCCTCACCGTTTATGGCAATAAACCTAGTGTGAACCTACAAATCATCTCTTGTGTTAAAACCCAAAAGTACCTCTGAAAACAATACCATGCATTCTTAGCCCACGTCGTAGACAAGAAACAGGAGGTGTAGGACATCAAAGAAATTCCAGAAGTATGCAACTTCCCTGATGTATTCCCAGACGATCTTCCAGGTGTACCACTCGCACGACAAGTCGAATTTTGGATCGACTTAATCCCAGGAGCTACCCCCGTCGCCAGGGCTCCATACAGCTTAGCACCGGCAGAAATGCAAGAACTGTCCAGTCAGTTGAATGAACTGTTGAGCAAAGGATTCATCAGGCCAAGCTTCTCACCCTGGGGAACACCAGTTGTAAAGAAGAAGGATGGATCTTTTCGCATGTGCATAGACTACCGAGAACTAAACAAACTCACTATCAAGAACCGTTATCCCCTACCCCGAATCGATGACCTCTTCGACCAGCTCCAAGGAGCCAGCTACTTTTCAAAAATTGACATGAGGTCGGGCTATCATCAACTACGAGTTCAAGAAGAGGATATCCCCAAGACGGCATTCAGAACTCGCTATGGACACTACGAATTTGTAGTGATGCCATTCGGATAACAAATGCACCTGCGGTGTTCATGGATTTGATGAACTGAGTGTGTCGACCCTTCTTGGATAAATTCATCATCGTATTCATCGAAGATATCTTGGTCTATTCGAGAAGCGAAGAAGAGCACAGGCAACACCTACGACTAGTTCTGGAGATTTTAAGAACTGAGAAGCTTTACGCCAAGTTCTCAAAGTGTGAATTTTGGCTCCGTGAAGTAGGATTCCTTGGCCACGTAGTAAGCAAGGAAGGAATACATGTGGAACCCTCAAAGATCAAAGCAATCGAAGATTGGTCAGCACCTACAACGCCAACAGAAATCCGGCAATTTTTGGGACTCGCAGGCTACTATCAAAGATTCGTACAAAACTTCTCCAAGATCGCGAAGCCCCTCACCACCTTGACTCAGAAAGGTGTGGTGTTCAAATGGGAAGATAAACAAGAAGCCGCCTTCCAGAGACTCAAGCAAGCCCTATGCAGTGCACCAGTCTTGTCTCTTCCAGAAGGAACCGATGATTTTGTGGTGTATTGCGATGCTTCGAATCAAGGCCTCGGATGTGTGCTCATGCAAAGGGTAAAAGTCATCGCTTACGCATCAAGACAACTTAAGACACACGAAGTTAATTATACCACCCACGACCTTGAACTAGGAGCAGTGGTGTTCGCCCTAAAGATCTTGAGGCACTACCTCTACGGCACCAAGTGCACCATCTTCACTGATCACAAAAGTCTTCAGCATATTCTCAATCAGAAAGAACTGAACATGCGCCAAAGAAGATGGGTAGAATTGCTGAATGACTATGAATGTGAAATTCGCTACCACCCAGGCAAAGCCAATGTAGTAGCCGATACCTTAAGCAGGAAAGAATACTCGGGTCGCCGAGTAAAATCCCTAGTCATGACCATCCACTCCCAACTGGCCACACAGATCAAGGATGCCCAGTTAGAAGCCTTGAAACCAGAAAACATGGAAAACGAAGCACTAAGAGGGATGGACAAGAACTTGGAAGTCAAAGACGATGGAACTCGTTATCTCATGAACCGAATCTGGACACCGAAGTTCGGTCGGTACCGAGACGTTGTAATGAACGAGGCCCACAAGACTCGATACTCCATTCATCCGGGGTCAGATAAGATGTATCTAGACCTCAAAAGGTTATACTGGTGGCCAAACATGAAGGCTGAAATTGCTGCTTATGTGAGCAAGTGCCTCACTTGCGCCAAGGTCAAGGTAGAATATCAGAAGCCATCAGGACTACTTCAACAACCGGATATACCTGAGTGGAAGTGGGAGCGAATAACCATGGACTTCATAACCAAACCGCCTAAGACATCAGGTGGGCTGGATACCATATGGGTTGTCGTGGACAGATTGACCAAGTCCGCGCACTTTCTGCCAATAAAGGAAACAGACAAGATGGAGAAGTTAACCAGGACGTACATTAAAGAGATCGTACGACTGCATGGTGTACCTATATCCATTATCTCTGACCGAGATAGTAGATTCACCTCGCAGTTCTGGTAGTCCCTACAGAAGTCTCTGGGAACTAGGCTTGACATGAGTACTGCCTACCATCCACAAACCGACGGGCAAAGCGAGAGAACCATCCAGACATTGGAAGACATGCTGAGAGCCTGTGTGATAGATTTTGGTAAGGCATGGGATACCCATCTGCCGCTTATCAAATTCTTTTATAATAACAGCTACCACACTAGCATTGGAGTCGCCCCATTCGAAGCTCTCTACGGTCGCAAGTGTAGATCACCTTTTATGTTCGGCCGAAGTCGGGGATACTCAGCTAGCCAGAGGGCAAATCCCTGATAGCACCCTTACTGGGCCTGAAATCATAAGGGAAACCACAGAAAAGATCATTCAAATTCGGGAAAGACTGAAGGCGTCTCGTGATCGAAAAAAGAGTTACGCGGATAAGCGACGCAAACCTTTAGAGTTCCAGGTCGGAGACCGAGTACTACTAAAAGTTTCCCCATGGAAAGGGATGATACGTTTCGGTAAACGTGGGAAACTAAACCCAAGGTACATCGGACCGTTCGAAATCCTTGCTAGGATTGGTCCTGTGGCGTACAAACTTCGACTACCACAAGAACTTAG
Source organism: Lactuca saligna (assembly GCF_052625555.1). NCBI lineage: Eukaryota > Viridiplantae > Streptophyta > Magnoliopsida > Asterales > Asteraceae > Lactuca > Lactuca saligna. Next base: position 261,263,136 of record NC_136420.1, on the reverse strand, counting down.
TAACGTACACCCTACCTTCCACGTATCCAACTTAAAGAGGTGTTTGTCTGACGAGACACTCGTAATACCGCTCGACGAAATCGAAGTTAATGAAAATCTCCACTTTGTGGAGGAACCCGTCGAGATCATGGATCGAGAGATCAAGAGAACAAAACATAGTCGCATTCCCATAGTGAAGGTTCGTTGGAACGCGAAACGAGGGCCTGATTTTACTTGGGAACGTGAAGATCAAATGAAGCAAAGGTATCCGCATCTTTTCCCAAACCCTTGATGTCCCAGCCGAGTTTAAATTTCGGGACGAAATTCCCTCTAACGGGGGGATGATGTGACAATCATCAATCTTGAGTCAAGTCAAGTCATCAAGTCAAACCGGTCAACTCGATTAAACCTTGTGTATTAGGGTTTGTGTTATGTTCATACTGTATAACTTGCTATATTAATGGGAAAACATAACTTAGGAAAAGTCTTGTGTTAAAATTTCCTAGGCCTTAGTGCTAATCAATGAACTAAACTGATAAAAACCATGTTGCATACTCATCGGGAGTGTGTAGGATCTTTAATCATGAATTAACGGGGCTCAAGAACCATGCATTGCGGAGCCAAACACTCACAATTGTCACACATGGAACCTCTCTCAATCATTTTCACTCTATCTCTCTCTGTGACAAATCTCTCCCAAATCTCTCCAAGTATGTGAAATCTCTCTCTAATATCTCTCTTTATGAGAAATCTCTCCAAGAATGTCAAATCTCTCCCAAATCTCTCCACGTATGTGAAACCTCTCTCAAATATCTCTTTGTATGAGAAATCTCTCCAAGAATGTCAAATCTCTCCCAAATCTCCCTCAAATATCTCTCTGTATGAGAAATCTCTCCAAGAATGTCAAATCTCTCCCAAATCTCTCCAAGTATGTGAAACCTCTCTCAAATATCTCTTTATATGAGAAATCTCTCCAAGAATGTCAAATCTCTGCCAAATCTCTCTAAGTGTGAGAAATCTCTCCCAAATCTCTCTCAAAAAGTTCCTGTAACTTTTTAGAATCATTTGGGTCATTCCGACCCTTAATGGGTCAAACACGTCTTAAAACGGGGTAAAAACGAGAAAAATGGACCTTAGGAACTGAAACCCTTCTCAAGGAGCCGAAGCTCCTTAAGGCCGAGACCTAGGAACCGAACCGAGCCTCTGTTGGCTGAACCCAGAGGACCGAACCCCTGTAGCAGAGACCGAGTCTCGGTCTCTGTCGCCTCGCCTCTCTGTTGCCTCGCCTCTCTATCGCCTCGCTCTCTGTCGCTTCTCGCCTCTCTGTCGCTTCTCGCTCTCTGTCGCTTCCTCTCCTCTCTGTCGCTTCTTCACTCTCTGTTCCTCCCGCCTCTCTTCCCCTCTTGGTCTCTGTTCTCCCTTCTCTCCTCTCTATCTCTTCTCTTCTCCCCTCTCGGTTCCTACTCTCTCTCTTCTCCCCTCTCGGTTTCTGCCCTCTCTCCTCTCGGTTTCAGCATCAGAAGGCCGAACCTCGGCCAGAATTCGGAATTTTGTCACTTTTAGCCCCTTTTTTATATTTTTAACATTTTAAGCCCGTTTTTCGTGATTTTAAAGCGGGATTTTCTCCAGAAATTATATTTTAACATAATAAACCCTAAATATTCATAATTTAAACATATTTTGATGAAAATCATTATCTAAATAATAAAGATCTAATGGGGGATTTATTTAAGGTGGAGTGTTGACCTTGCGTTAACTTATGTCACAAGCAACCACCCCACACCCACTCTATGACCAGCCATACCTCCCCACCTTACCTAGGTCACTTCAATGTCCCTTACACTCCATTTACACTCATTCCCACGTTTTTAGAGCTGGAACAAACATCCTCTCTCCTCATTTCTCTCATTTGCTCTCATTTCACTAAGTATCAAACACCACTTTTCTCTCAAACCTTTTCTACACAAATTTCGAGATTCAAGGCTGATTTTCAAGTGTTCTTCCACTCTTAGTAAGTATAATTCATCCTCCTTATGATTATTTCACTTCATTCTACTCAAATCATTGATTTCTTACACAAACTCCATAACTATGATGTTAGATTCTCGAAAATCTTCAAGGCATCTCCAAGTGTTCTTGAGTTAAAAACTTCCATTCTTCAACAAATCATCTACTGAAATCACTTAAGGTGAGTTCATACCCCTACATTTTCAGGTTTTCTCAAGTTTTTAAGGGGGGAATACAAGTTAAAACACCAAGAACATAACTAAAATTTTCTAACAGCCTTCATCAGAAAAGCTCAACTCCATTCACGGACTGTTTTGGGAATCTTAAACATTTTTGTTTTCAAAACTGTATAAGGTGCGAATATTTCAAGTTCTTAGCTTTAAAATGACTACTTGCACATCTCCATACGGTTTTTCTACAATTTATGGTGATTTTTACAAAAGTGCCTATCATTTCAAACAACAATCCGGACCAATCTGTGATTATGGACTTTTTCACCCAAGTTGGAGGTCATCAAAAATCGTGATAAAAATTATGAGTAAACTAGACACATTTTGTGAACTCTCAGAATTTACGGATCTAGTTTTTGACTTCGTATGATTTTTCTATGATTTTTCCAAAACAGTGCAGAATGGATAAAGTTAGTCAACGGCATGTAAATATCATAACACTTTGTATTATGTTGAGCAAAGTGTATAATCATAAGTTCTAATTATTGAATGTGTTTCTTTGTTAGTTTATCATCATGAAGTGAAACTAAGTCATTCATAATAAATATTATTCATTCATTTTAGAACACGTATATTAAACTATAAAAAGTATAGTTTAATAAATTCATAACACTAATACATTTCCATAAAAGAGTTCTTACATATTACAAACGTTTTAGATAAACTATAACAGGTATAGTTTATGATATATTGTATAACACACTCGTACTAAAAGAGTACATTCATACAGAAAAGGTTTACACTCACACACATTATACGTAAACTTGTTACCCTAAATTGTGAGACATTCTCTCTTTCCGTACGTCCGAGTGCGGAATATAATTCCTGGTAGTTATAATCAGAGTCTCCTGGAGGGAGAACGTGATACTTGTATATAGATCTATATTGGGTTTGAAACCCCACACCTCGCTGCTAGCTACAGTGGGACCTGCAGGTCTACGGGTGACAAATGTCATTTCATTTTCGCGACGCCTGAGAAACGTCGTGGCAGGTTCACATAGTCATAGTATGATTATAGCGACTCACATAGGGAGATAACAATTCATAAAGTTTACGAGATTTCATAAAACCTAAGTAGGTTTTAGGTTGATTTAAATTCACTTTTTATATCAATTCAAACTCATGACATTTCTCCTAAGTAAGAATGATTTCTTATACATTTTGGTCTTTGGTCATAAGGCTATATTATACGGATTTTTAAGGAAAATATCAGATTTTCTGAAACAAACGCGACATTTACATGAGAAAGACTTCTATTAAGTTTTATAGCAAAAACTTATGAACTCACCAACCTTTGTGTTGACACTTTTCAAACAACTTGTATTCTCAGGAAATCACTAAACAGGTAATCAAGTGCTTTTGAGGATGGGACGTTAAGGCGTCAAACTTTTCATATTTTGTCAACATATTGTAATTGATTTTGAAACATGTAATTCATACTAGTGATGTAACTTTTTCAATTATATATATGTTGGTTGTGTTTGCTTAAATTACTATTGAAATTGTGGTTATGATACTATACATGAAGTCCTCCACCCCCGGACGTTTCCACCATCCTTGGTTTGGGGGTGTGACAAATTTTCATGAGTTGGAGCAAGATTTCAAGAATCTTCATCGAGTTTTTCAACCTTTGGTAAGTTCTTATCAAGCATAAACATCTACTTTCCCTCATAATAATAAGAACTCCTTCTTACATAGCTTTATTTCATGATCTAACTCCTTAAAACCATTTAAGCACGAAAACTATCTAAAAGAACTTGCTAGGGATGATATCTCTTTACTCCCTCATCAAAAACCGAAACATCAAAGCAAAGGTGAGTTCATACCCCCCTTGTTTTCAGCTTTTACAAATATTATGTGTAGATCTTTGTATTTATGCATTTTATGTGTTATTTTCTTGGTTTGTGTTGTGGATATATGGTGAAACTTGATAAATCTTGAAAATTTTAATAAAAATGGATGAGATTCATAAACTACAACACTCTAGTCATCATACTACAAAGATAAAAGTGTTATACATGCTTAAGATGAGAAAAACAAAACAAAAATCTTGTATAAGGATCATTTTTGACAAATAAACAAATGTTTGAGATAATTGTGACACTTTCGGTTTTATAAGGATCAGAAAGGTCACATTTGTATAAAAATGAGTTTTCATAATAATCATACTTTTCAAAGGACCAAAAGTGTAAAATTTAGCATTATGGCCTCAATTTGAGCCTTACGGCTTTTTGGGCCCAAATTGCAAATATATAAATTTTTATGGATTAAAATGTTAATTGTTCAAAACTTGAGTCAAAAATGAAAACTTACAAATTTAGGAGCTGAAAATGACACTTAGTTCAAAGTTGGGCCAACAACGTTAATTTTATAAAATTTGGGCCGAAAATATCATTTATTGGAAATAAGGGCTGAAAATGTAAATCTTTATAAAATAAACGCTGTAAATTGCAATTTATTTGAAATAAGTCCAGAAATGTATATTTTAGGTCTTTAAGGACCTAAAGTGAAACTTTTATTAAAAACGAATTCAAATCGTAAAATTATGATTTAATGAGGAAAAAATATCATATTAATAATAGTGGGCTTTTTCATCACTTTGGTAAAACATTCAAACTAAAATGAGCAATATCTTAACAAATAAACAAATACAACGATTTTCATGGTTATTGGGACCTGATATTCTCGTTACATGGTTAATGGGCCATAGTGGTCCATTCAAGCGTATATTGGGCCCAATATCTTCCATGACATGTTTATTAGGCTTGGTGACCCATTTACATGTTAATTTGGACCTGAGTTATGGATCACATGTTCATTGGGCCTTACTAGCCCATTTGCATGCCTATTGGGCCTAAGTTACCCTTTTACATGTCTATTGGGCCTTAGTAGCCCATCTACATGCTAATTGGGCTTGGACCTTACATCACTTACTCTTGGAATTTGGAAAACTTAAAAACATACACGTAAACATTATACATGGTGAAAAACGTAACAATCGTGAAAAGTTGAGGATCTAGTGAGACTTGTCGGTTGACAACTTTGAGTGTACGATCGTAGCTTGTAGTTATAACCAGAGTCTCTTAGAGGGAAAGCAGGAGTTTGTGTATAGATCTATACAGGGATGACACCCCCACGCCTTAGTTGTTCGCTACATCTAGACTAGGCCAGTCTAAGGCAACGAACCTTACCTATCTAGAGTCCAAAACGCCATGACAGACGAATTGATCATTATCACGCATGGCTGTAACGACTCACTTAGAGATTAACTACATCAAAGATTTCGGTATAATTATACTAATCTTGATGATTCAAAAAAAACATACATACATCGATACTTGGTTTTGGGATTATATGATCACGACACTTTTAATAGCAGAAAATATCGGATTTTTTGGGGAAATACTATTATTCAATTACCTTCTACTTACAACAGATAGAATTCAAAGAATCTAGATTGCATACTTATACATATTTTTACTATGAAATTCACACATGCATCTATACTCGATTTTCACATCATTTTCATACTAATTGTAGAAAATATCGGATTTTCTGGGTTTTACAAGTAATACAAAGACTTCCATTCAAACATGCTTATGAACTCACCAACATTATATATGTTGACTGTTTTGTGAAATAACTTGTATTCTCAGGTAACCGTTAAGCAGAAGAACGTTCAAGTGTGTGAATTTATTTTGTGTAATGTCAAACATCATACAACTATTAATATTTTGGAATATGTAATCTAAGACAATGGACTTGATGTGAACAATACCAGTTGTATTATGTAATGTTTGGTGATGATTGTGTTATGTTTCATGTATATTCATTGTGATGATATTTCAATTTATAGTCACACTAGCTCTCGGACGTTTCGACCGTCTGGTTCGAGGGTGTGACAAGTTGGTATTAGAGCATTATTTATAGTGAACTGACATATCTAACCATACAAGATATGCAACTATAAATACAATGGGACTAAACTACTCTAAACATAATGATTAAAATACATACTTATGTGTGCATTTTAGAGTAATAACACAACAAGAACAGTAAAAGTCTTTGGAGGATATGAACATCGCTATTAAACCTGGGCAGTTATGTAGTCGTATTAGGAGTGAATGTTGTCTGATCAACTACATTCATTCAAAATATGGCCAACATGTGTTCCGGAGTAATCGTGATGGAAAATGAATCAAAAACGTACCATCTAATTATCCTAAGAACTTATAGAACCAAACCTAAACAAAATTAAAATATTGTAGGAGTATTTGGTGTGCTATTCGTTTCTAGTATTTATACAAATTTGTGCAGACACTATGGTCGGTATCATTAGCCAGGAGACCCCTATCTCCCTAGTAAGGGGGGGGGGGGGAGACCCCTACCTCGAAGAAGAAAGAGCTCGAGGGAAATGACGATGATGAATCGGATGCAAAGTCTGAGGTCACCAATCCTCCATACATGGCCAGAGTATCGACTTGTCATATGGGCCCCGAGGGCCCCACACCCCATGGGCACAGAATAGTTGGAGATAGAGTCGTCAGCAGGGGATAGAACCACTCTACAGTATGAACCGAGGTTTCTTCGATCTCAGTCATGGATGGCCAGCTGACCGGGCCCTCCTAGTCATGGTCCAGCACACCCTAGACATTGGCAACCAAGCTGAGGACACTCCAATCAAATGGGCCAAATGCAGGCTGCTATTGAGAGAGCTAAGAGACAAACATAGGAAGTGATCGGGGACTCCCAAGCGAGACAGTCAGTTTGAAAGACACGACCACGAGACACCGAGCGACAAGTAGCTCATCTTCAGGGTGCATCCACTTCATCAACACCACCACCAGACACTTTCCGCCACGATTAAGATCATCTTACCCCTACTATCCGATATGACTCTCTTTCATGTACTAAGATATTACTTACCAGTGAAACAATTATGTGTTATCTTTATTTCATGTTATTGCATAAATTCATTTATATGCACAACCGAACCCCCAAAACCGCTAGATACTCAAGGATCTTGGAACCAAAATAATCCATGTACTCTAGGGATGGACTTAATATTCATGCAGGATCTGCTATTACTTACCACCATATATATACATCATAAGGATGTAGGTTAGAACATTTAGAATCATACGACAAAACGCGAAATTTATAGAGTACAACTAGAAATGACCATTGCTACTGACGATCTTGCTCATCATCATGCAGCAGAAAAAAGCACATCGTAGAAATAACAAGCGCACCCGTGAGATCCCAATCTTGCAGATGGACTCTGCTACATTCCAAGTCGTTCTAATAGCTTTCGTAACCGCTGCTATGGCACAACTCAACGCAAACAACACCAACAGAGGTGGAAATAGTGTCAACAACTCCAGTAGAAGTGACAACCCTGGAAGCCAACGAATGACAGGTTATCAAGGCACTCCAAATCCCAAACTTAAGAGCAGTAAGCGAGAGTCTAGGAGTAAGAGAAAGGGGCAGCCAACCCAAGGATCCTCAAAGAAACAACATGTTGTAGCTGTCCATAGGGCCATGACACCTACTACATCAACACAAGTGAGACCATATGCTGGAAGCCTTCCAAAATGCAACAAGTGCAATTTCCATCATCAGGGAGCCTGCCAGAAGCCATACTATATTATATGCAAAAACAAAGGACACACCACCCGATACTGTAGATCTCAACCACAACAAAACCAACAATTGAACAACAATAACAACCGCAACAACAGTAACAACAACACCGGAGCCAATTACGCCTGCTATGGGTGTGGAGATACCGGCCATTTCTGGTGCAACTGTCCCAACGAAAACAATCAGGGGGCAGAAACATAAGGAAGAGTTTTGACTTTGGGATAAGGTGAAGCAGTCTAGGACCCTAATGTTGTCACCGATACGTTCCTAATTAACGACACATACACATGCATCTTATTCGATAGTGGGGCAGAGCGAACATTCTTTAGTAACAAGTTTAAAAATTTACTAAATCAACAATCCCAGAAGCTCAATGAAGCCTTCATGGTGGAAATGGCTAATGGGAAGACTGAATCAACTAAATATATCTATATAGGATGCACATTAACGCTAAACAACCACTCTTTCCAAATAGAATTGATGCATGTAAATGTTAGGAGTTTTGATGTGATAATTGGCATGGATTGGTTAAGCCCCCATCATGCTAATATTATGTGTCACGAGAAGGCCGTTTGCCTTCATCTTCCAAATCACGAAACCCTAATAATATATGGAGATACACTCGACACAAATCTTCTTCTTATATCGTGCATCAAGGCACATAAGTGTTTACTCAAAAAGAACCACGTATTCCTCGCTCACATCATAGATAAGACCAAAGAAGAAGTAAACATACAAAATGTCCTAGTGACATGAGACTTCCCGGACGTATTTCCTGAAGATCTTCCGGGAATACCCCCAGAAAGGCAAGTTGAATTTCGAATCGACCTCGTGATTGGAGCCACTCCGATTGCCAAATCACTCTATACATTGGCTCCTGCGGAAATGCATGAACTATCAAGCCAACTAAGAAAGCTCCTGAATAAAGGATTCATCAGACCCAACTTCTCGCCATGGGGAGCTCCGGTCCTTTTCGTTAAAAAGAAAAACGGATCCTTCAGGATGAGTATCGATTATAGGGAACTAAAAAAGCTCACTATCAAGAATCGCTACCCACTTCCACGAATCGATGATCTATTTGACCAGCTACAAGGGGCTGGTTACTTTTCAAAGATAGATCTAAGATCTGGATATCACCAACTCAAACTCTGAGGGGAGAACATCCTAAAGACTATTTTCCAAACTCGTTACACTCATTACGAATTTTTCTTGATGCCCTTTGGTCTAACGAATGCTCCCGCCGCATTTATGGACCTCATGAATCAAGTTTGTCGCCCATTCCTTGACAATTTCATAATCGTTTTCATCGATGATATTCTTGTATACTCTCGAAGCGAAGAATAAAATAGTCAACATCTCCGACAAATATTAGAGACCCTGTGATCTGAGAAGATGTATAAGAAACTCTCCAAGTGTGAGTTTTAGCCGCAGTGTAAATCTCTTAAGACATGTTGTCAGCAAGGACGAGATTCATATAGATCCTTCCAAGATCAAAGCAGTCGAAAGTTGGGCGATCCCGATAACACTAACATAAATTTTCCGATTATTGGGTCTCGCAGGCTACTACCGAAGATTTATTTAAAAAATTTCCAAGATAGTTGAACCCGTCACCACACTAACACAAAAGGCGTAGCTTTCAACTGGCCTGAAAAATAAGAAATTGCCTTCTAAACCCTAAAGTATGCCCTATGTAGCACACCAATACTATAATTACCAGAGGGAGCTAAAGACTTTATAGTCTACTGCGATGCTTCAAATCAGGGTTTAGGTTGTGTACTTGTGCAGCGAGCGAAGGTGATAACATATGCATCCAGGAAACTAAAGGCACATGAAGTGAATTACACCACACATAATCTCGAGCTAGGAGCTGTGGTATTCACATTGAAGATTTGGAGGCACTACCTTTATGGTACAAAATGCACCATTTTCACTGACCACAAAAGCCTCTAGCACATTCTGAACCAGAAGGAGTTAAACATGAGGTAGATGACATGGGTTGAGCTATTAAAAGATTACGAATGCGAGATCCAGTACCACCCGGGCAAGGCTAATGTGGTAGTTGATGCCATGAGCCGAAAATAATATTCAGGTCGTCGTGTGAAAACTCTCTCAATAACCATTTAATCCCACGTAACCTTGCAAATCAACGAAGCCCAATTGGATGCATTGAAACCAGAAAACACCGCAAGTGAATCACTGCGTAGAATGGAGAAGAGTTTGAAGTCAAATAGGATGGAGCATACTATTTCATGAATAGAATTTGGGTCCCTAAATCTTGAGGCTTCGAAGAAGTAGTCATGAATGAGGCTCACAAAACGCAATATTTCATACATCCGGGTTCAGACAAGATGAATTTGTCTACCAAGCAACATTATTAGTGGCCTAACATGAAGGCAAAGATAGAAACTTACGTGGGCAAGTGCGTCACATGCGCCAAAGTAAAAGTGGGATACCTACTTGCGTTTGATTGAATTCTCATACAACAACAGTTATCACACGAGCATCAAGGTTGCTCCTTTCGAGACGTTATATGGTCGTAAATGCAGATCACCTCTATATTGGGCTGAGGTGGGTGACACCCAGCTAGCAAAAGGGTAATCACCAAAGAGTACTCTCACAAGACCAGAGATCATTTGTGAAACAACGGAAAAGATAATTCAAATCAGAGCTCGACTTCAAGCATCGTGAGACCGACAGAAGAGATACATTAATAAGCGGCAAAAGACTTTAGAATTCCAAGTTAGAGATCGGGTATTGTTGAAGGTCTCTCCCTGGAAAGGGATGATTCGTTTCGAGAAACGGGGGAAACTAAACCCGTGGTACATTGGACCATTTAAGATTCTTGGCCGAATTGGTCGAGTGGCTTATAGGCTACAGATGCCTACAGAGCTCAGCAACGTACACCGCGTGTTCCACGTTTCCAATTTGAAAAAGATTTTATCCGATGAAACACTCGTCATTCCTTTGGAAGAGATCGAGATCAACAAGAATCTCCTGTTCATCGAAGAACCGGTTGAAGTTATGGACTGGGAAGTGAAGCGTACAAAGCAGAATCGCATTCCAATTATGAACGTTCGGTGGAACGCCAAGCATGAACCGAAATTCATGTTGGAATGCGAAGATCAAATGAAGCAGAAGTACCCTCACCTATTCTCTCATTCATAATCCTAACTTCGGAAGAATTTCGGGACGAAATTCCCTCTGACAGAGGGATGATGTTACAACTAGCAATTTGCTAGGAAATTTTGTGCTCATGTAAACACTATCTCTAATGATACTTGTAACTCTAACTTGATGATATGTATTATGTTCGTTTTAATGATGAAAAATTCAATCAAGGTTCAACCAGTAAAGCTCAAAACTCTATACAAAACATTTCAGAAAGTTAATTGGGAGTTGAAAACCCTAAAAATCCCGGTTCAAGTTCATTATGGACTAGGATTTTATTATTGGGCCTAATGGACCAACAAGCATTCAATTTAATTAACTCGGGCTTAGAACCCTTAAGTACGCTCTATTTGGACCTACATTCATAAAACTTAACATTTTGGGCAATAATTGGCCTAAAATGGATTGGTTTACTTCTACAAGGCCTTGTTGGGCCATAAATGATTTCAATTATCCTAATGGGCCTTAAACCACCTAATGGAATTTTATTAGGCCATGAGCCATCATGAGGGCCTAATGGGCCAAAAAATTTATATAGTGTGCCTCATAATATTGCAATCAAGCACTTAAGCCCCAAACCATTCCTCCTTCCTTCTCTTTTTTCTCCTTCTCGGCAAAACAAAAACAAAAAAAAAAAGAGAAAAAGCCCATGAATATAACAAGTGACACCTCATTGTTATTTTCAGGGTAACCAAGTTAATTACATCACATATATCTAAGCACAAACACCCTTAACCATTATGTATTAACCTTTTATCCTTCCCCTTCCATCTTTTTAATTGTGATCGCGAACCACCACTCATCCCACCATCCTCATTTTCTTTCAAACATTCTCAATAACTCCCTCAAAAACTCTCCCTTCCACCTTAAATTTTCATGAGTTGGAGCAAGATTTCAAGAATATTCATCAAGTTTTTCAACCTTTGGTAAGTTCTTATCAAGCATAAACATCTACTTTCCATCATAATAATAAGAACTCCTTCTTACATAGCTTTATTTCATGATCTAACTCCTGAGAACCATCTAAGCTCGAAAACCATATCAAAGAACTTGCTAGGGCCGATATCTCCTCACTTCCTCATCAAAAACCGAAATATCAAAGCAAATGTAAGTTCATACCCCCTTGTTTTCGGTTTTTAGATGTTTTTAGGGGGAGAATACAAGTATGATGTGTAGATGTATGTATTTATGCATGTTATGTGTGATTTTCTGGGTTTATGTTGTGAATATGTGGTGAAACTTGATAAATCTCAAAAAAAATTAACAAAAATGGTTGAGATTCATAAACTAAAACACTCTAGTCATCATACTACAAAGATAAAAGTGTTATACATGCTTAATATGATAAAAACAAAACAAAAATCTTGTATAAGGATCATTTTTGACAAATAAAAAAAAAGTTTGAGACAACTGTGACACTTTCAGTTTTATAAGGATAAAAAAGGCCATACTTTTCAAAGGGCCAAATGTGTAAAATTTAGCATTATAGGCATCAATTTGGGCCTTACAGCTTATTGGGCTCAAATTACAAAATATAAATTTTTATGGATTAAAATGTTATTTGATCAAAACTTGAGTCAAAAATGAAAACTTATAAATTTAGAGGTTGAAAATGATACTTATTTCAAAGTTGGGCCATAAATGTTAATTTTATAAAATTTGTGCCGAAAGTGTCATTTATAGCAAATAAGGGCTGAAAATGTAAATCCTTACAAAATAAAGGTTGAAAATGTCATTTCTTTGAAATATGTCCAGAAATGTATATTTTAGGTCTTAAAGGACCTAAAGTGAAATTTTTATTAAAAATGAGTTCAAATCGTAAAATTATGATTTAGTAAGCCAAAAATACCATATTAATAATAGTGAGCTTTTTCATCACTTTGGTAAAACATCCAAACTAAAATGAGCAATATGTTAACGAATAAACAAAACACAACGATTTCATGTTTACTGGGACTTGATACTCTCATTACATGGTTAATGGGCCATAGTGGTCCATTCAAGCGTATATTGGGCCTAATATCTTCCATGACATGTTTATTAGGCTTGGTGACCCATTTACATGGTAATTTGGGCCTGAGTTATGGCTCACATGTTCATTGGGCCTTACTAACCCATTTACATGCCTATTGGGCCTAAGTTACCCTTTGACATGTCTATTGGGCCTTAGTAGCCCATCTACATGCTAATTGGGCTTGGACCTTACATCACTTACTCTTGGAATTTGGAAAACTTAAAAACATACACGTAAACATTATACATGGTGAAAAACATAACAATAGTGAAAAGTTGAGTATCTAGTGAGACTTGTCGGTTGGAACCTTTGAGTATACGATCGTAGCCTGTAGTTATAACCAGAGTCTCCTGGAGGGAGAGCGAGATTTTGTGTATAGATCTATACGAGGATGACACCCCCACGCCTTAACTGTTCGCTACAGCTAGACTAGACCAGTCTAGGGCTACGAACCTTACCTATCTGGCGTCCAAAACGCCATGACAGGCGAATTAGTCATTATCAAGCATGGTTGTAACGACTCACTTAGAGACTAACTTCATCAAGGATTTCAGTATAATCATACTAATCTTGACGATTCAAAAAAAAACATACATACATTGATACTTGGTTTTGGGATTATATGATCACAACACTTTTAATAGTAGAAAATATCGGATTTTCTAGGGAAATACTATTATTATTCAATAGCCTTCTACATACAATAGAAAGAATTCAAAGAATCTAGATTGCATACTTATACATATTTTTACTATGAAATTCACATATGCATCTATACTCGATTTTCACATAATTTTCATACTAATTACAGAAAATATCGGATTTTCTGGGTTTTACAAATAATACAAAGACTTCCATTCAAACATGTTTATGAACTCACCACCATTATATATGTTGAACGTTTTCAAAATAACTTGTATTCTAAGGTAACCGTTATCCAAAAGAACCTTCAAGTATGTGGATTTATTTTGTGTTATGTCACACATCATACAATTATTAATATTTTGGAATACGTAATCTAAGACAATGTACTTGATGTGAACAATACCATTTGTATTATGTAATGTTTGGTGATTATTGTGTTATGTTTCATGTATATTCAATGTGATTATATTTCAATTTATAGTCACACGAGCCCTCGGACGTTTCCGTCGTGTGGTTCGAAGGTGTGACATGATAGGCATTAAAATAGATTAACAATGGAATGGAACAATTTTTCTTTTCTAAATAATAAATCGGGTAAATGAGTAAACAAATGCAATGAATAGATTTGAAACAATTTGTCTAAACACCAAAAATGGTTAAAACCATATGGACCATTTTAGCAGATGAGATCGGCAATTAAGAGTTAGTGGAAGGAAAAGAAAATGAAAAATGGAACAAAAGACGAAAAAACTTGACCCCATAGGGACTATTTATGTGTTTTAGAATAACTAGTTAACAGATGATCTATTAAAATTTAAGAAAAGTAACTTAATAGACATCAAATTTGTGAATTTAATGACCTATTACACACACACACACACATATATATATATATATATATATATATATATATATATATATATATATATATATATATATATATATATAGACCAAATGGAGCCATGAACATAAGTTTGTTATGGTACAATGACATTTTCTCTATTAAAAAATAACAATAAATCAATATTAATATTTAATTTTACTTTTATGCAAACAGTGAATAATAGTGATTATCAAATATTATTCAATATAAGTGAGATTTTATATATAAATTTAGTGTACACTTTTTTATTATGTCAAAGATAATACTATATACATTTCATATTTTTTTTTCAACTTTTGATTTTTAAAATATTTATTTTTCAATTTTGATTTTACATATTTTTCTTTTGATATATAATATTTGATTCAAAATATATAATTGGATTGTGTTTTACATGTACTTTTATTATTATAGGTTTCATCAAATGACTTATAACATAAATAAAAATATTTAAGATTAAAATTGAATAATAAAGAATTAAAGAATTAAAAATAGACAATAAATATGAAACAAATTAAATATAAATAAATAATATTTTAAACAATATATATTCCTTAATATTTTAATAATGTTATTTTTATCTACACAATATACGGTCATTCGTATATCATTATTTCTATACTAATAAAATAGTAGCTCTTTTGCCATGTGTCACCATATTAGATATTTTAATTAATGTGTTGCTACTTGTCAATCTATTAGTTTTCTATTTTAAATTTATTAGACCTCCTCATTAATGTGATTCTATTTTAAATTTTAAATTATTGTTTTCATTAATTCAAAAATAAAAAATGTCTAATATATATTAAAAATTAATTTTATATATTTACTTGAATCAATGATTATAATTTCACATAACTAATAAAAAATATATCTTGAATTAATAATTTATTTAAAATAACTTATTAATAATTTTTAGTTTTTACTATAAAAGTTTGATTAATTTTATAACCATGGTTCCCATGGGTTATAAACTAGTATACTTATAAAAGTAGCATTTTTTCTTGAATATCATGCATTTGAAACTCCCATTCATTTTTCCTTTAACCACATTCATTTGAAACTCCCATGACTTTTCAATTTCTTTCTAATAATGATTATAAGTTGGTTAATAAGCTTAAATAAATATAAAACCTAAAGTGTAATCATATATAAACTAAATTTCAATATTAAAAGAATATATTTGCTTCTACTTATAAAGTTATCTTTTTAACATTTAACATATTATACTTAATTTATTAGGTTTAATATGTTGTTGTATGTAAATCATTATTATTTTAAAGCTACAACTTTTGAACAATTTACATAAAACACTTAAATTATTACTTTAAATATAACGTTACAATAACAAATTTAAATATAAATTTTAGTTCAACTTAAACAACCTAAAGAATATTTTGTAAATAGTTAAAAATGATAAATTGTAGTGTTTTTTTTATAATAATTATAAGTTGAATAATAAGGTTAAATAAGTATCAAACCTAAAATGTAATAATAAATAAACTAAATTCAATATTAAAATAATATAATTACTTCTACTTAGAAAGTTTTGTCTTTAACTTTTAACATATTATACTTAATTTATTAGATTTAATATGCTGTTATATGTAAACCCTTCTCAATTTAAATCTACAACTTTTGAACAGTTTTGCAAAAAAATACTTAAATTGTTAATTTAAATATAACATTACAAAGTCAACTTCAATATAAATTTCAGTTCCACTTAAAAACTCAAAGAATATTTTGTGAATATTTAAAAATGAAAAATTGTAGTGCTAAATGCAAAAACTAAATTGTAGTATCAATTTAACTAAAATATTTCCTAAAGATAATCTTATAATCGTTAAAAGTTTTCAAGTAAGTAGCTTAAAATAACTTACTATAACAATAGTTAAAAATAACTTTATATAAATGATTATATTATTATCTTTAAAATAAAAAAAAATGTTTGATGTTTTCAATAATTACAATGATAGAAATTAAAACGTTAAGCAAATAAAATTAAAAAAAATTAATTAACAATAACAACAACTATAAATAACATTAAACAATATATTATATTTAATTTTATTCATGAAAAACTCACGGGTAGAAGCCATTCAAAAGATTGAGATTATGCGGCTTTAATAGATGTATATATTATCATATAATTCAAATTAATCAATATATTATATTAATTTATTATACGAATTATTATATCAAATTTATCACGTAATTATTATATTTACAAAAACATATATTGATAAATATTTCAGCTATATACATACTTCTGCGCAATGCACGGATATACACTTAGTTAAGCAAATAAAATAAGCACAATCCTCTGAGGGTAAGGAGTTCAACGCATAATAACTAATCTGAAATGGAGAAATGCAAAACGGCCATGTTTTTTGATTATGGGTTCTAAATTTGGAGATAAGGACTTTAGACTTTTACTTACTTTATTTTGTCGTTTAATATAAACACTTTTTTCTTATTTTTCTATTCATTTAGATGAAAGGTACGTATCCTAGTCATTTTAAGTAACATAACAATTATAAAATTAATAAAGGAATCAATTTTTCTTCAAATTTTATTTAGGTTAGATCTCAACTAACTGAAATGTAGGTGATTTGTTTCACTAATTGTATTTAAGTATAACGAGTTGACTTGTTGATCAAAATCAATCTTAATGAATATTAAACAAGTAAGGAATGTACAAAATACACTTGTTTAACTTTATTCAAGATTAAAATTAGATTATCATTTAGGGGCGAAGCTAATAAACGAACGGAGAGTGGGGGGGCAGCACCCCAGGGAGCAGGGTCCAAGGGGCAGAGTCCCTGGCTGCGTTCGAGGTGGAAATTTTTAGTTGAGTTATATTGCTTTATTAAAAATGAATCAGAAAATCCAAATTTTGAATATTTTACCCGTTTTTGGCTTTGTATTAATTCTTATAGAAAACCTGAAGTTATGACAGTTTTGACTGTTGAGAACATTATTTTATAGCAGTTTTGACAGTTTTCAGACAAATGAGGTTTTAACCAATTTTTGGTTAGTTTTTCTGATCCTCACGAAACTGGTATATTTTCATTCTCTATTCTTTTCTCTTTTAAGTCTTATCCAATTAAAAATTAAGAAGTATTACCCAAATATTTTGATTTGAAATTGGAATCACAATTGTCAGAATATCAAAGTGTATTTATTACTTCGAATTTCTAATATGAAATATTAGATTTTAGATGATAAAATAGCTTATATTAATATTATAAATTAATAGTGTTTGATAAATGAGATTGTAAATATCAAATGATTTAAATGGAAATTTAGATATGTAACTAAGTGGTACCATTAAATATAGTTAAGGTATATTTAGAAAAAAAAAATTAAAAACATCATAAGCTTTCTAAAAGCTATTTCAAAGTAACTTATCTAAATCTAACTTATAAACTACAATAAACCATGTTTATAGATTTACCGACCAATAATTTACCATAAAGTAATTTATTTTTATCAAGGAAAGACTTAAAGTAATTTTGCTAAAACAAACTAGTAAAAATGCTAAACCAACTAGCGGTAAGAAAATACCAACCTGAAAACCAAAAAAACTTAAATCGAAAAAAGAAAATTGATAATTTTCGACACGACCTGAACCAAACATGCAAATAACGGGTTTGGTTCATAGATTTCAAACTCTTTAATTAAACAGTTTGATACGACACAACACAAAATTAAAACAGATAAGGTTAAAATCCAGACTTTTAACATGAAGATGATCCCTTTATTTAAACTTCTTTTAATCTTTTTATAAATTGGGCATGCCTAAAACCAAAAACAGATGTAAAAGATAACTTTAGAATTGGTTGTTTTTAAATGTGGAAGCAACTAGCTGGTGCCATACTCGATAGTTATTTTTAGATTTACACATTTTTAGCAATATTGTATACTCCGTGATCTTAATCACCCTTTTCCATTCAATGTGACTTCCCACCTTTAAACTTAACGGGAATTTCGCATCTCAACTTCTTAAACTATCACTCGTTTCTATTTTTTTTTTTTTTTTTTTTTTTCATCTCTCCTACCCCAACTCTTTTAACATATTTACGGTTTTAAGAAGTTGAGAGGCGAAATTCGTCAATAAGTTTAGACTGATACACCTGACACCGTAATTTGTGGTGCTATTTGGTTTTACATGCATTATACTTATTTATAAAATATAATAAATTAAGAGTGAAAATAAGCGTCAAAAATAAAAGTGTAGATAAACCAAATATCTATGAAGAAAGTGGTAGTGGTCGTGACAATGATTCCGGAAATATAAATAATGTCGAAATCTGAGTTATATCGAAGAAGTTATGACCTGTCGAAATCTTACAGCAAAACTGACACGACACTAGGAATCGTAAAAAGTGAAATTTTGATAAACTACTTTTTAGCTTTAGATATCTAATGAAAGTTGTAATATACGTTAAACCGAGAGCGTACATAAAAAGAACGTCAAAATCTGACTACGTATGAGGAAGTTAATTTTTCTAAGATTTCGCATAGCAGTATACAGCCTGGAATTCGAATTTCAGATCGAGCGATTTTTAGCCGACACAAATGAGAATTGAATATCTCATACAGTTCAAAAGACAGTCGAAAACGGAGTCTGTATGTAGAAGTGATGAATTTTACACGGTCGTTAACAGTGTAATATTCTCATACTACTAAATGTAACACCGTAAATTTCAAGACAAATTTTTCATTTAAAATAATCATTTTATTCTTAGAAACACTTGTTTAAAATCTCATTCATAGTCGATTTACAAAACATAACTCCATTTTCACTTGCATAGAAAACCAGGATCCTCCAAAATATGACTCTTTCTCTGGTGTGTACAATCAAGCCGATGCCGTCCCGTGATACTGAAAGAAACCTGAAAAAAACATCACACAAAACACTGTAAGCACGAAGCTTAGTGAGTTCCCCAAAATACCACACATAACACATATTAGCCACTCGAGGCTATAACTCTATGGGTCCGTGCACCCAAACTCTGTGAACCCTCAGGCTCTAACTCTAGGAACCTTCCGGTTCCAACTCTATAAACATACACAACATAAATCACATAGAAATAATGCAGTACAACACATCACGTACATATAGCATACAAATACTCTGAACACATAACTCTGGTTACCTAGTCAAGGTAAAGTATAGTGAGAAGACTCACCTGGCAAGCAGAAAGCAGATATCCCCACACTGGAATCTCGAACTCGCCACCGCCTAACACTTAAAGCAAATATTCTCATGAATATAACTCTCGAGACTAGAATAAATCCTCTCATAACACCCTCTCATGGGTAAAAGACTAGTTTACCTCTCTCTTGGCCCAAAGGCCACATCGCTGACCAAACCCTAAAAGTCAACGACCAACCCTTGGTCGAAATCAAAGTCCTCAGTCTAAGTCAACCCCTGACTGACCCTACTCGCCGAGTCAACTCTGTGACTCGTCGAGTTCCCATAATCAGAACTTCATTCAATCTGCGACCTAACTTGCCGAGTCACCCCAAGACTCGCCGAGTCCAACAACTCTGAGTCCACTCGCACTCGACTCACCGAGTCATCCCTCAACTCACCGATTCTCGACTCTACCAGAGAATATTTGGGACTCTTCGACAAGACTCGCCGAGTCCAAATGGACTCGTCGAGTCCAAGGCTATCTTCAACCTACTCGCCGAGTCCAGGCCATCTGCAAGCAACTCGTCGAGTAGACCCATGTGACTCGCCGAGTACCACCGTTCTGAATCCATTCAGAAGCACTCCAGGCCATGCAATTGATCCAAAACATAGATCTAGCCTCCTACAACCCATCCATCACGTAAAGTGGCAAACTTTACGTGAATCCAAAGAGATCTAAGCCGTTTGCACATTGGGCTAGGATTTGGGACAAGATGACTCCATCAACCACTCACAAACAGGGACTTTCATGCACTCTAGACCTTCTCCCTTCCAGATCTGAGGTAGCAACCTCAGATCTAACCTCTAAACTCCAATACATCCAAAGATATGATCTCCAACATCCCCAAAATGATGCATCTAAGAAATAGCAGCTAAAAAAAACGAGATATTACCTCAAAGGAATGCCCTAATTGAAATGAGACTCGAATTCAAACAAAGCCCCTTGCTCCAAGCCTTCAATCTCCCAAAATTCCTTCACAAATACATTCTCCAAGCTCCACTCCATCCAACAATGGTGCTTCTTCGTGATTTAGGGGTTTCTGGGGCTCAAGGGGTGATAAAGAGGCTGGGAGGGAAACATAATGATCTTTATATAAGGCTCAACCCCGAGAATTAGGGTTTTCTCCACTCAGCGCCTACTCGCCGAGTCCATTACCCTGACTCGCCGAGTCGGCCATTTAACACGCGACCAAGTCGCGACTCTACTCGCCGAGTCCGCACATGGACTCGCCGAGTCACTATTTCCCAATTTACTCTTTTAGCCCTTCAACTATACTCTTGATATTTCGGGATGTTACAATTCTCCCCCACTTAAATTAGGCTTCGCCCTCGAAGCCTACAGCAACTCAACTCCAGAAATACTCCCACAACGTGCCACCTGTCCTTAATCGGACCGGATCTCACAAGACATACCTATCAAAACTCGAACACACTTTCCCTTTCCTTACGGTGTCCTGACCACTGTCTCGAACCGGGCACCGGATGTACCCTCTGATAACCACACTCAACGATCCGAGAATTACCCATGAAGCATCACTGACCCAAATCTCAACAATCACTTGACCCATAAGGGTTAGAAGCCATGAACCATCGGATCCCCGATCCGAATCCTATCCTATCCAATCCGTGACAACAGAAAGGCCCACTCTTCAATCCCAGAGCAACTCTCATGAGTCCTCTTCTTGCAATCAAGCACCCAAGCCGCACCAACCTTCGCATTCTTGGGTTAGGAGAACCCGTCGCACTGATGACATCTCTAACATCCCCAGGAGACACCACCACTACGCACACGACCCTTGATCAGAATCAAGCTGGGAGTCCCAGACTCCATCCCTACATCCATCCTGAGACTCTTGGCTCTACACCCGCGGAATCCCTTCCGCATCCTCAGCAGACACCCCATCATAATGTCATTCCATACCACTGCCACAGACACAATGTTCGACCATCATACTCCAAATCATCCATTCTCACTACAACTTCCACTTCCGCGAATCGACACTTTCCTCAGCAAATGAGGGTCCGACACTTCCTCCCATACAACAACACAAAGGGTGGCATACCGATGCACTAATGATGGTTGTTGAAATAGGATAACTCAACCAAGGATAAATACGTGCTGCAACACCCTCCGAAATCTAATACACATGCCCGAAGCATGTCTTTGAGCGTCTGAATCGTTCATTCCCTCTGAGGTGTCCTCAAACATCATCATGATAGGCTCTAGCTCATCTCATATCCCTCTTTGAGACTGGTCACCAAGTCAGCTTTTGACTCCACAGCAGAGCCTCCAAAGGTCACCCAAATCATGATCCAAATATCCCACTAACTTCCTCCCCGTGACTACTATCCCGGCCTCGTGACACGCAAGTCACGAAATTCTCTTTTCCTTATGCAAGAAAGTACAATCCAACCGAGGATCGTCTCCACTCTGATCTCTGGTTTTAGCTGCGCATATCCCTTGCGCATCTCACCACATTCCCCGACAGAGACGGGGACCCCAGTCTCGCCCCCGGTCTAACATCCAGGCTCCAAAAACTCAATACTAGGGCTACTCAAGCCCAAAACTCTTCCACATATACACTTATCGGAGAACATTCCATCATCACACTCTCTTGCCATCTAGTGAGCACTACGGCTCCCCGCGGTATCACAACACCCTCTGACTAGTAAGTACTACGGCTCCCCGCAGTATCACAACACCCTCTGACTAGTGAGTACTACGGCTTCCCACAGTATCACAACACCCTCTGACTAGTGAGTACTACGACTCCCCGCAGTATCACAACACCCTCTGACTCCACTAGTTCGTGCTCCACAGACTATCATAGGCGGCTACCCATACTCGTCTCGAATATTCATCACAGACTCTGGAGGCAATCGTCATAACAGATGTCCACCCTTACGAAGATCCACTCTCCCAAGTAATCTCCCTGGATGCCCATACTCGAAGGCTCTCACTAGATCCATAGATACCTGATATACCACAAGTCGTCTCAACTCAAGATTCACGAATAACTTCAAAATAAAGATATCAATACCCGGATACCTCGGAACACCCCCACCGAACATCACAAGATCCCGCCACAACCACAGATCTCCTGCCCCAAGCACCATGTAGATGCAATAATACATTCCCTCTGAACCCCATAACTAGATCTTCATTTTTCTCAAGTTGCAACTTCGGTGTATTCAATTTCTCAATTGCAATACGAAGAAACACTAACACTACGAAATACGCTGATAATTCTCCGAAACCCTTTTTCCCGCCGCTCAAAATCCAAACAAGGATACGCATACTGACCCGGGAGTTGGCTGCCCAATCATTCTTTATCTACTTGCCCCAACACAGACCAATACCAGATTCCTGACTAAAAAACACCTGTCGTGGAGACATTCATCCTTCTCAAACAAGTACTTCCCGCATTAACTCACTCTGACCCCTTTCCTCGATCACCGACATCTCTGGTCTCATGATTTCTTACCGCATATCTCTATACTCCACTTATAACTGCTCTTGACAAATCTCTGCTTTCTTACATACGGCACCCGGTTCTCCCCCACTTAGGGTTCGAACCATCACCAAATAGCATGCAACTAACCCATAACTATATTCTCCAGCAAAATCGCACCGGCCCCCGGAAGGTGCTACACAATGCCCGATAATCCCCCCCTTAAGGAAATGAATCGACCTCATATACTCTGAACCTCTGGTGAACTCCTCAAGAACTTCTCGTCACGTCTGCCTCTAGTCGTTCCAAATCTCGTACCAATTTAGTACCAAACAGCTCAACTGCTCGATAACATCCCTGGCTCATAGACTGAACCATAAAATCATCGTACCCCTCACCTCAACTCATCAACCAACACTCCAACACCGTGTTCATCCCAAGAACAGGTACTCACTCCCAGATTCAACACCCCATGGATAGAAAAATCTCTGCACCGCTGAACTCGACTGAACTCCCCACTGATACCACTACAATACCTCCTACTATGCTCAAATAGGTGTAGTGTGGTCCTCACACATCTTAGTCCCAACTGACTATCTGCTCATGATAAATCACTGCCTAGTGGCACACCTGCTACCTGATACTCTGGTGGGAAATCATCATCAATGACGACCTGCAGGGTTTACCCCTAAACCCAAAACCAAAACATCATGCTTCTCATATTTCACACGAGGATAATCAGTACCTCCCAGATCATAGGAGGTGACATCTCCTTTATCGACTGATTGCCCAACACAGATCGAAATTCTCCCTTCTCACTGACTCCTTACTAAAATACTCTGAGGGACTCTCGATCTCCCTCTCAAGGGACGCCTCAATGAACTTACTCATGACCGAATAACCGGAGAACCACAAACATACTTCACTACGACCCATGGTACTCATTTCATGACATCTCTTCTCAATATGCCCCGGTGTATGGTACCCTAACCATAACATCACTCCCCAATCCGCTCCGATGTATGGTACCCGGACCATAACATCACTCCTCAATTCGTTCCAATGTATGGTACTCGGACCATAACATCACTCCTCCATCCGCTCCGATGTATGGAACCCGGACCATAACATCACTCCTCAATCTGCTCTGATGTATGGTACCCGAACCATAACATCACTCCTCAATCTGCTCTGATGTATGGTACCCGGACCATAACATCACTTCCTCAATCTGCTCTGATGTATGGTACCCGAACCATAACATCACTCCTCGATCGGCTCTGATGTATGGTACTCGAACCATAACATCACTTCCTCAATCTGCTCTGATGTATGGTACCCGAACCATAACATCACTCCTCAATCTGCTCTGATGTATGGTACTCGAACCATAACATCACTTCCTCAATCTGCTCTGATGTATGGTACCTGAACCATAACATCACTCCTCAATCGGCTCTGATGTATGGTACCCGAACCATAACATCACTCCTCAATCGGCTCTGATGTATGGTACCCGAACCATAACATCACTTCCTCAATCTGCTCTGATGTATGGTACCCGAACCATAACATCACTCCTCAATCGGCTCTGATGTATGGTACTCGAACCATAACATCACTTCCTCAATCTGCTCTGATGTATGGTACCCGAACCATAACATCACTCCTCAATCCGCTCCTTAGAACCTTCAGAATGCTCCCTGTATCAAGTATGGGTCCTCTGCTTTCAGTAGTACGGGCTCATACTACCTGCCACATCTACCCATACTTTCCACACGGGCCATCCCAGAGCTTCTAAATACCTGCTCGACCTGCTCTTTCACCAATCCCATCGCGCGTGCTCGCTCCCCAGCGAAATTCTCTATTCTACAAGCGCACTCACCTGGATCGGGTTACTCCCTAAGCTCTTTCGTTGTCCTCCCACTTCTTTGCTATCAGCTGCTGAAGAGCTCCTAATGATGCCAACCATCTACCTCCTGAATATCGTCATATTCACTTGGTAGCTGACTCCCATCATCGAGAGTTCCACAAAGCACAAAGCAAGCAGCATTCGAGCATCGAAGAATACATAGGACTCCCTCTCTGTGATAACTCCACCTTCTCGGCTCATCC
This sequence comes from Lactuca saligna, assembly GCF_052625555.1. Classification (NCBI taxonomy): domain Eukaryota; kingdom Viridiplantae; phylum Streptophyta; class Magnoliopsida; order Asterales; family Asteraceae; genus Lactuca; species Lactuca saligna. Next base: position 261,237,797 of record NC_136420.1, on the reverse strand, counting down.
TCGAAAGTACCACCAAACTCTGTAACTCTACCCCTCATGGGTTCTAACTGGATACTCTCACTCATCACATACTCAAAAGCATAACACATATAACAACGAGTCCTAGACTAAGGCATCACAAATCAGGCCACTCTAGTCCTAACATATGAAATACCTAGACTGTCTCTAGCATGCAATATTATCTCATAAGGTGCATCATAAATATCTCATAACACAAAAAAAAAAATAAGGGTATTTTGGGAAATCACCGTTCGGGCTCAGGCTGATTGTACACACTGCTCTTTCTTGCTTCCTCTTTGAACCCTTATTCATTTTTAGAAAATTATTTCCTTAAAACTTTTCTTACTTCCTCAGTTTGAGTCCAGATTTACCTGAAGGCGCATCCGAATCCCTCAAACCAAGGCTCTGATACCAACTTGTAACTCCGTAAATTTCAAGACAAATTTTTCATTTAAAATAATCATTTTATTCTTAGAAACACTTGTTTAAAATCTCATTCATACTCGATTTACAAAACATGACTCCATTTTCACTTTCATAGAAAACCAGGATCCTCCAAAATATGACTCTTTCTCTGGTGTGTACAATCAAGCCGGTGCCGTCCCGTGATACTGAAAGAAACCTGAAAAAACATCACACAAAACACTGTAAGCACGAAGCTTAGTGAGTTCCCCAAAATACCACACATAACACATATTAGCCACTCGAGGCTATAACTCTATGGGTCCGTGCACCCAAACTCTGTGAACCCTCAGGCTCTAACTCTGGGAACCTTCCGGTTCCAACTCTATAAACATGCACAGCATAAATCACATAGAAATAATGCACTACAACACATCACGTACATATAGCATACAAATACTCTGAACACATAACTCTGGTTACCTAGTCAAGGTAAAGTATAGTGAGAAGACTCACCTGGCAAGCAGAAAGCAGGTATCCCCACACTGGAATCTCGAACTCGCCACCGCCTAACACGTAAAGCAAATATTCTCATGAATATAACTCTCGAGACTAGAATAAATCCTCTCATAACACCCTCTCATGGGTAAAAGACTAGTTTACCTCTCTCTTGGCCCAAAGGCCACATCGCTGACCAAACCCTAAAAGTCAACGACCAACCCTTGGTCGAAATCAAAGTCCTCAGTCTAAGTCAACCCCTGACTGACCCTACTCGCCAAGTCAACTCTGTGACTCGTCGAGTTCCCATAATCAGAACTTCATTCAATTTGCGACCTAACTCGCCGAGTCACCCCAAGACTCGCCGAGTCCAACAACTCTGAGTCCACTCGCACTCGACTCACCGAGTCATCCCTCAACTCACCGATTCTCGACTCTACCAGAGAATATTTGGGACTCTTCGACAAGACTCGCCGAGTCCAAATGGACTCGTCGAGTCCAAGGCTATCTTCAACCTACTCGCCGAGTTGTTCTTCCAACTTGTCGAGTTCCAGGCCATCTGCAAGCAACTCGTCGAGTCGACCCATGTGACTTGCCGAGTACCACCGTTCTGAATCCATTCAGAAGCACTCCAGGCCATGCAATTGATCCAAAACATAGATCTAGCCTCCTACAACCCATCCATCACGTAAAGTGGCAAACTTTACGTGAATCCAAAGAGATCTAAGCCGTTTGCACATTGGGCTAGGATTTGGGACAAGATGACTCCATCAACCACTCACAAACAGGGACTTTCATGCACTCTAGACCTTCTCCCTTCCAGATCTGAGGTAGCAACCTTAGATCTAACCTCCAAACTCCAATACATCCAAAGATATGATCTCCAACATCCCCAAAATGATGCATCTAAGAAATAGCAGCTAAAAAAACGAGATATTACCTCAAAGGAATGCCCTAATTGAAATGAGACTCGAATTCAAACAAAGCCCCTTGCTCCAAGCCTTCAATCTCCCAAAATTCCTTCACAAATACATTCTCCAAGCTCCACTCCATCCAACAATGGTGCTTCTTCGTGATTTAGGGGTTTCTGGGGCTCAAGGGGTGATAAAGAGGCTGGGAGGGAAACATAATGATCTTTATATAAGGCTCAACCCCGAGAATTAGGGTTTTCTCCACTCAACGCCTACTCACCGAGTCCATTACCCTGACTCGCCGAGTCGGCCATTTAACACGCGACCAAGTCGCGACTCTACTCGCCGAGTCCGCACATGGACTCGCCGAGTCACTCTTTCCCAATTTACTCTTTTAGCCCTTCAACTCTACTCTTGATATTTCGGGATGTTACACTAAATTTAAAATCGGTCGAGAATTAGCCAACGGAGTCTAAACGAAGTCGGCAGGGTGCAGCTGCGAAGTGGTGATGTGGCTGAATCTGGGGCATTGCTTTCTCCCCAAGTCTTGGCACCAGATGGTGACATGTGACACCAAGTTGAGACATATTTCAACCTATAAATAAAACCCCTTCCACCCCCATTTCTTCACACCTCCACTTTTATCTTTCTCTTTCTAACTTCTCTCAAAACCTCCTCCCCTCCCCCCTAAAGCCCTAAGAAACTCCCTAGCGCTAGAAGAAGGCTCTAGAGCACCCGACGGCTCCGAGTGTCACAACTAGCAATTCAGGGCTAGGATATCTATCTTTGTATAAGATAATTTCTTCTGTAATCGTGCAACCCAATAAGCTAAATCCACTCAACTTTGGGACTTAGCCCAAGGTTTCTCGGTCCAAACCCCTTAATGGGCCAAAACTCTCTTATTAGAACCAAATGGGTCGATAACCCCTCCTTTGGACTTTAATGGGCCAAAAACCCATATTAAGCCCTCTCAATGGAACGAAAACTCTTGTAGGCCAAGCTAAAAATCAAACATCCCTATTTTGGGTCACCAATTGGGCTGAGGACCCCTTAGGCCGATTGGTCCATGTAAAAAACATTAAAAAAGAAAAAGAAATGAAAAAGGTGATGGATAAAGGAGTTGCCACCACAACATTGACCCACATGTTTCTAAGCATTGACCATCATGATTCAATGCAAATTTGATTTGTCCACCATGCACCGAAGTCTCACCCTCTCTCCCCTCTTTCCTTAAAAATCGGCCAAATACATCACCACCATCCTCACTTTTCATTTGAAACACTCTCACATTACCTCACTCTCTCTCAAACTCAAAGAAATTCCCTCATTCTCTCCTTCAATTTTCATGTCTCTTAAAGCCTTCATAATTTGGTAAGTCCCCATTAAAATCAAGAGGTTTCATTTACAAATTATACTAAGATCATCTTTCTTACAAATCCATTTTCATGAATATGGAGCTTAGGACAATCACTATTTTGAGATCCCTTCCAAACTCAAGCTAGGATTTGAAAATCCTTCATCTTCTTCATCTACATCTTGAAAGATCAATGTGATCTTCATACCCCACTATTTTTCATGTTTTCATACTCTTGGGGGGGGGGGGAATATAATTCAAAGTTTCGGTTAACCATTGGATAATTGCATGGACCATTGTGTTGTGTGTTTGACTTTTGCGTTTTTACTTGAACATGAAGTTTATCACATAGATCTTCATAAAAATCATGAGATAAGTGTTGTTAACATATATATTGCTTGGAAACTGTAAATATGGGGTTATACACTCCAAAAGTAGGAAAAATGAGTCTTGTTTGCAAACATGTATACCATAAAGTTATAAACATTATAGTCCATTTACGGGCTGTTTTGACCAACTTGAATATAGTATTTTTCAAAACTGTTTTACATTCAAATAGATCAGGTTTATACATTTCTAATGACTACACTCATGCATTTATACGATTTTTCTACAAATTTTGGCGATTTTTACAAAACTGCCTACCATTTCCGGAATAATTTCAGACCAGCTTGTGAAGATGAACACTTTCACACTAGTTCGTGACCATTAAAAATTATGAGAAATATTTTAAACAAGGTAGACTCAATTTCCAAACTTCAAGAGGTTACAGATCCAAAATTCGACTTACGATGATTTTTCTATAAATTTTCTAAAAACAGGGACAGAAAAGAAAAAAACCGGAAAATTGTTTTAGCATACTAAAAGTGCTTATACTTGTGTTTAGATGTAAATTTAAAGGTTGTAACCTTTTGAAAAAAACCAGACATGATAACCTGCATGCATTTATATACTTGATTATATAAATATTTCCAATTACACTAGATACACTCAAATCATTTTACAAGAAAGAGAAGTCATAGTTTACCTAAATCTGTTGAGGCTTGTGTGAGACTCTCCTTTGGTCATACCTACTTAGCGTATGCTGTAAGTCTTGCTAGTTATAACTAGAGTCTCCTGGAGGGAGAACAGGAGTTTGTATATAGATCTATACGGGGTTGACATCCCACACATGAGTTGTTCGCTACAGCTAGATTGGGCCAGTCTAGGGTGACAAATATCTTCTTAGAAACCGACGCCTGGAGAGCATCAAGACAGGCACTCCGTCACATTAGTGTGCTTATAGTGACTCACATAGGGAATAACAACACCATTTTGGTTTATAAGAAGCTTTACTTCGTTAGTTTTATTAAAAGAAATACCAAACTATGTTTCGTATACTTTGTAAACTGATTTCACCACTCGGGTCTTAGGGTTGTAAGACAATAACACCTTTATATTTAGGAAATATACTATTTTGTAGATACATTTAGTATTAATCTACAAGGAAAATACACATAGAGAGTAACAACATTATTTGGATTTATAAAGAGTTTACACTCTAATAGGTTTACAAAATACCAAATTATGTTTCGTATACTTTGTAAACTGATTTCACCACTGGGGTCTTAGGGTTTTAAGACCACAATTCTTTTATATTGTAACAACGTAAATTTCCAAAACAGTTTTTCACATTTTATAAAACATAATTCATTCATTATTCATAAAAACATCATTGTTTGAAAACCCAATTCATAACATATATCAATCCCAAGACCTCATAGCATAAAAAAAATCTTGTGTGTGTACTGATCAAGCCGGCGCCTTTCCGTGATCCTCACTAGTACCTGAAACACATAACATAAAACACTCTAAGCACAAAGCTTAGTGAGTTCCCCAAAATACCACATATAACACATCTTAGCCACTCGAGGCTATAACTCTGTGGGTCCGTGCACCAAAACTCTGTGAACCCTCAAGTTCTAACTCTGCAACATGCAGAGCATAAATCACATAGAATAACACAGTGCAACACATAACACATATATAGCATACAAACACTCTATCACATAACTCTATTACCTACTCAAGGTAAAGTATAGTGAGAAGACTCACCTCAGATATCTCGGTAAATCACTGACTCGGTAGAAATACGATCTAGTCTCCGCCTAAACACATAAAACAAACACTCCCATAAATATAACTATACTCCAGCCTTTCTTAACATCCTCAGAAGGGTAAAAGACCATTTTACCCCTCTTTTGGCTCAAAAGGCCTCACTGCTAACCAAACCCTAAAAGTCAACCAAAGTTAACGGTCAAACTTTGACCCGAATCAGTGAGTGCACCTGGGCAACTCGACGAGTCCACCTAAGTCCACTTAACTCCTTAGTACCCTTTAACACGTCGAGTCCCTCTCTTTACTCGACGAGTCCCCAGGCAAGAATCACGGGGCTACCCTAACTCAACTCGTCGAGTCCCAAGAACAACTCGGCGAGTACATGCCATGCACAAGTTCTATTGACATGCTGAGGTCAGATCTGTTCCTCAAATCCATAGATCTGACCTTCCCAAGCAATATAATCACGTAAAGCTAACATCTTGGTGCACATGCAAAGGCTCAAAGGCCTTATATGAAGATATGGCCTCTAAAATGACATCCTAAGTTCATAACCTCCATTAATACCCATAAAGCTCAAGGGAAAAGGGTCTTTGGACCTCTTTGGGTCCAGATCTACAACATCCACACGAGAAGGGACCAATTACTCCATATAACCATCTTGTAATTGGGCTAAAAAGCCCTAACTCTAAGAATTACACCATAAACTGAAGAAGGGTCGAATGAATACCTCAAAATGAAGTCTCTGAGCCCTGGAATCACTACATTAGCACCCTCTTCAGCCTCCTCCTATCTTGGTCCTCTTCTGTTTGCAAAAACACCAACAAAGATCAAGAAATGACTCTTTTCCTCTCACAAATGCTCTAGCTCACTTAGGGTTTCTCTCTGGGGTCTGGTAGCCGCAAATGATGGCCATAAGCCCCTTTATACAGGCCCCAAACCCGAGGAATTAGGGTTTCATTAAACAACGTGGACTTGCCGAGTCCAGCCATCCACTCGGATAATGATTCGCGTCTCTAGTTGGCGAGTCTATGCATCAACTCGCCGAGTTCTTCCACAAAACTTGAACTTTAATCGAATAAATATAATACCTGAAATTCTGGATGTTACAATTCTCCCCCACTTGAATCAGACTTCACTCTCGAAGTCTCATCCCTGAAATAGCTCCGGATGCTGCTCACGCATCTCCCACTCTGGCTCCCAAGTCAACTCGGATCCTCTCTGATGTTGACATTGAACCTGCACCAGAGGCACCTCCTTGTTCCTCAGAACCTTGATCTTCCGATCCACAATCGCAACTGGTCTCTCCACATAGTTCAGGCTCGCATCCACCTGAATGTTCTCTAGCGGCACTACCGCCGACTCATCGGCTATACACTTCCTCAGCTGAGACACGTGGAAGGTATTATGAATCCGCTCCAACTCTGCAGGTAGCTCCAAGCGATACACTACCCTTCCCACCCTCGCGATCACTCTGAACGGCCCAATATATCGGGGCCCTAGCTTGCCCCTCTTCCTGAATCGAATCACTCCTTTCCAAGGAGATACCTTCAGGAGAACATAATCACCGACCTGGAACTCAAGCTCGGATCGTCGCCTATCCGCATAACTCTTTTGGCGACTCTAAGCGGTCAACAACCTCTGCCTGACCTGCTGTATCTGCTTTGTCGTCTGAAGCACGATCTCCGTGCTACCCATCACTCTTTGCCCTACCTCTCCCCAACAAATGGGAGTCCGACACCTCCACCCATACAACAGCTCAAAAGGTGGCATACCAATGCTCGAATGATGGTTGTTGTTGTAGGAGAACTCCGCTAAGGGCAAATACGTGTCCCAACTTCTGCCAAAGTCCAACACACATGCTCGGAGCATGTCCTCGAGCATCTGAATCGTCCGCTCGCTCTGTCCGTCAGTCTGTGGGTGGTATGCGGTACTAAAATGCAGCCTCGTACCCAACTCCTCATGAAATTTCTTCCAAAATCTGGAAGTGAAACGGACATCTCGATCTGACACAATCGAGATCGGCACCCCATGCCGCGATACCAACTCTCTCACATATATCTCTGCAAACTTGTCCGCAGAAGAACTCTCACTAATGGCGAGAAAGTGAGCGCTCTTTGTCAAGCGGTCTACTATCACCCAAATTGCATCGAAACCCCTCGCCGTTCTCGGCAATTTGGTGATAAAATCCATAGATAACTGTTCCCATTTCCACTCTGGGACTTCCAGTGGCTGCAACTTACCATGCGATCTATGATGTTCGGCCTTAACCCTACGACAGGTTAGGCACCTCTCAATAAACCACACTACGTCTATCTTCATACAGGGCCACCAATACTCCCTTTTAAGATCCAGAAACATCTTAGTGACCCCGGTATGGATCAAGAATATCGATCTGTGTGCCTCCTCCATCAAGATGGTACGCGTTACTCCAACAAACGGTACCCAAATCCGACCCTGGAAGGTCATAATCCCTCTACTATCGGTCATGAACTTCGACACCTATCCGATAACTCGCTCTCTCTTACGGTTCTCCGGTCTCACTGCCTCAGCCTGAGCCCCTCTGATGGTGTCCAACACTGGAGTCATCACCGTAAATCACATACAAATATCCCGAATCGGGGCGCTCTCTACTCTACGACTCAGGGCGTCAGCTACCACATTAGCCTTGCCCGGGTGATACAAGATCTCCCAATCATAATCTTTTACCACATCTAACCATCTCCTCTGATGCATGTTCATGTTTGGCTGATCCATTAAATACTTCAATCTCTTGTGGTCCGTGTATATCGTACACCGAACCCCATACAGATAATGGCGCTAAATCTTGAGGGCGAACACCACAGTCCCCAACTCTAGATTGTGGGTGGGACACCTTGCCTCATGGGGCTTCAGCTGCCTCGATGCGTACGCGATCACATGCCCCCTCTGCACCAACACCATGCCCAACCCAGATATCGATGTGTCACAATAGACCACAAAGTCCTCCATCCCCTCTAGAAGAGTCAACACTGGGGCTTCGTACAATCTCTGGCGAAGAGTCTCAAATGACGCTTGCTGCTCTGGGCCCCAGCTGAACACCACACCTTTCTGGGTCAACCTGGTGAGAGGAATAACAATCTTGGAGAAATCCATGATGAACCTCCGATAATAGCTGGCCAACCCTAGAAAACTCCTGATCTCCGAAGGAGATTTCGGCACCTCCCAACTCATCACCGCCTCGATCTTGGCCGGATCGATCAAAATCCCCTTTTGGTTAACGAGGTAACCAAGAAACTGCACCTCTCGTAACCAAAAATCGCACTTGGAGAATTTGGCGTAAAGCCTCTCCGATCTCAACATGCTGAGGATCTCTCGCAAATGCTCCTCATGCTGCTCCCTGGACTTTGAATACACCAAAATGTCATCAATGAACAAAATCAATGATCGATCCAGCATCGGTCTGCATACCCTGTTCATGAGATCCATGAACGTTGCAGGCGCATTGGTGAGCCCGAATGGCATCACCATGAACTCGTAATGCCCATAACGAGTCCTGAATGCGGTCTTCTGGATATCCTCCTCGCGCACCCTCATCTGATGATATCCACATCTCAGATCAATCTTGGAAAACCAAGATGCTCCCTGCAGCTGGTCGAACAAATCGTCGATCCTCGGCAAAGGATAACGGTTCTCGACCGTTAACTTATTCAACTCTCGATAATCTATGCACATTCAGTGCGAACCATCCTTTTTCTTCACAAAAAGGATCGGTGCTCCCCACGGCGAGCTGCTCGGCCGTATAAACCCCTTCCCCAACAGCTCCTGAGGCTGCGAGGATAACTCCTGCATCTCTGGAGGTGCAAGGCGATAGGGCGCCTTGGCAATAGGTGCTACCCCTGGAATCAAATCAATGCGAAACTCAGCCTGCCTCTCAGGAGGCACACCCGGTAACTCCTCGGGAAAGAAATCCGGGAATTTACACACTATCGGAATCTCCTCAACCATACTCGGTCTCTCTGCACCAACTCTCGTGTCCAACACATACGCTACAAAACCGCTACAGCCCTGCTGTAGACTCTGCCTCGCTCTAGCAGCCGAACAAAACGCTGAATCGGGACGGGTACCCTCGTCATACACCGTAAGAACTCCCCCACTTGGGTCTCGTATAGTCACCAGATGCCGCTCGCAATCGATAACTGCTCCAAATCTGCTCAACCAATCCATGCATACGATGACACAGACGTCCCCCATCGCAATCAGGACCAAATCAATAGGAAACTCTACACCGAAAATCTTGAGTACACATCCTCGAATCACCTCCATGGCATACGCTGCTCTCTCATCGGCGATGGAGACTCTCAGAGGTCGGCTCAACGCCTCTCGACTAATACTGATGTGCTGACTAAATGCCAACGATATAAAAGATCGACTCACACCCGAGTCAAATAACACCAAAGCAGGTACAGAACTCATAAGAAAAGTACCTATGCATATCATAATATAAGCACAAAATCTCAAACATTAAAATTAATACATGAAAGAATACATACCATCCACGACATCGGGCGCTGCGCGGACCTCTTCCGCAGTCAACTGGAAGGCTTTCCCCTGAGCTTTCGGCATCTCGATCTTCACCGGCCGACTATCAGAAGCTCTAACAACAGCAGGGGCAGACCCCTGAGAAGCTCCCTGTGCTGACCCTCGCAGTAGCGGACACTCGGCCTTCCGGTGTCCGGTCTGGTTGCAGTGAAAACACACTGCAAACCCCTTGGGGCAGTCCATGGCCATATGCCCCTCCTTGCCACACTTGTAGCAAGATCCAGCTCTACAAACTCCATCATCACCCTTGCTGCACTTTCCACAAGTGCGGCCCTTTTGGCTTCCTGCTTTGGAATCAGCGGGCTTGACCTGCTTGGCTGCCGGTTGGGACTATGCGGTCATCGGTCCCTTCCCTGAGACTTCGCCTCCTCCCTAGCCTGAGTCTCCCTCTTCCGGGAATTTACCTGAAGCTCGACAAATGTCCGGTACGAGGAGTTTGCCATGAACTCCCGAATATCTTTCCTCAAAATACTCAGATAACGGCTCATGCGTGCCTGCTCAGTAGACACGTGTTCAGGGCAGAACATCGCCCTCTCATGAAACATCCTGGTAATAACCGTAACAGACTCTATGCCCTGCTTGAGGGTCAAAAAATCCTGTGCCAACCGATCTCGTTCCACCGAGGGAACATACTCATCACGAACATGGTGGTGAACCTCTCCCAGGTCACCGCAGCAAGCTCTGTTGGAGAATAGTGTGCTGTCGCGAACTTCCACCAGTCCTTCGCCCCCAGACGAAGCTGGTTCAGCGCAAACCGAACCCTCAAGTGCTTCGGGCACGAGCATGTATAGAAACACCCCTCAATGTCAGATACCCACCTCATCGCTGCAATTGGATCCTGCATCCCATCAAACTCTGGTGGCTTCGTGTTGCTGAACTCCCTGAACAACAACGAGTCACCCCCCTGTGGCCTAGCAGCAACAACGGCTGCAGTGGCCGCTGCAATAGCAGCCTCAGAAAGAGCGGCATAATGCTCGCCAAAAGTCTCAATCAGCATGGTCTTAATAGACCCGAACATCTCTGGTATCTCTGCCCTGATGGCCGCAGCCACCTCCTCATGGATGATCTGGCGGATCTCCTCATCACTAGTCTCGCTACTCTCTGGCGTATGACATGTCCTCACCATGATCTACCTCTGAAATACAACATATGATATATTAGAAACTCACTCGAGCATACTCGCACTCGATAACTCATCTTTCCTTGACCCCTGGCATCCCGAAGATTCTTACTTGAACTGTACACCGCCCCGGTGTTTTCAGTAGTGCAGGCCCAATACTTCTGTCCGCACCGTATCAGTACACACCCCAAGTCCTCCTCCTAGGATCCCAAGTCCCAAGTACTCTATTATGCATAATCCACTCTCTAATAGATCTCTCATAAGCTCCTCACTGCTACCTACTCACTCTTAAGCATCTCATAGCAGCTCACCTCCCCCTAGGCTAAGGCATTACAAGTCAGGCCACTCTAGTCCTAATAGGAATACCTAGCCCACTCTAGCACGAGAATAAATCATATCAATCTCATAAACATATAACATAAGGGTATTTTGAGAAATCATCGTTCGGGCGTTGACTGATCGTACACACGACTTTGCTCTGCGTTTTCTAAAAATCTTTTACTCTTTTTTGAAAACTTGGTTCTCTTTTGAAAATATTTTTCAAATCCTCAGTTTGAGTTCAAATACGCCCGAAGGTGTACTCAAATCCCTCAAACCAAGGCTCTAATACCAACTTGTAACAACGTAAATTTCCAAAACAATTTTTCACATTTTATAAAAGATAATTCATTCATTATTCATAAAAACATCATTGTTTGAAAACCGAATTCATAACATATATCAATCCCAAGACCTCATAGCATAAAAAAATCCCGTGTGTGTACTAATCAAGTTGGCGCCTTTCCGCGATCCTCACTAGTACCTGAAACACATAACATAAAACATTGTAAGCACAAAGCTTAGTGAGTTCCCCAAAATACCACATATAACACATCTTAGCCACTCGAGGCTATAACTCTGTGGGTTCGTGCACCAAAACTCTGTGAACCCTCAAGTTCTAACTCTGCAACATGCAGAGCATAAAACACATAGAATAACACAGTGCAACACATAACCCATATATAGCATACAAACATTCTATCACATAACTCTATTTACCTACTCAAGGTAAAGTATAGTGAGAAGACTCACCTCAGATATCTCGGTAAATCACTGACTCGGTAGAAATACGATCTAGCCTCCTCCTAAACACATAAAACAAACATTCCCATAAATATAACTATACTCCAACCTTTCTTTACATCATCAGAAGGGTAAAAGACCATTTTACCCCTCTTCTGGCTCAAAAGGCCTCACTGCTAACCAAACCCTAAAAGTCAACGGTCAAACTTTGACCCGAATCAGCGAGTGCGCTTGGGCAACTCGACGAGTTCACCTGTGTCCACTTAACTCCTTAGTCCCCTTTAACACGTCGAGTCCCTCTCTTTACTCGATGAGTCCCCAGGCAAGAATCGCGGGGCTACCCTGACTCAACTCGCTGAGTTTGAAGAACAACTCGGCGAGTACCTGGCATGCACAAGTTCTATTGACCTCCTAAGGTCAGATCTGTTCCTCAAATCCATAGATCTGACCTTCCCAAGCAATATAATCACGTAAAGCTAACATCTTGGTGCACATGCAAAGGCTCAAAGGCCTTATATGAAGATATGGCCTCTAAAATGACATCCTAAGTTCATAACCTCCATTAATACCCATAAAGCTCAAGGGAAAAGGGTCTTTGGACCTCTTTGGGTCCAGATCTACAGCATCCACACGAGAAGGGACCAATTACTCCATATAACCATCCTCTAATGGGGCTAGAAAGCCCTAACTCTAAGAATTACACCATAAACTGAAGAAGGGTCGAATGAATACCTCAAAATGAAGTCTCTGAGCCCTAGAATCACTGGACTAGCACCCTCTTCAGCCTCCTCCTGTCTTGGTCCTCTTTTATTTTCAAAAACACCAACAAAGATCAAGAAATGACTCCTTTCCTTTCACAAATGCTCTAGCTCACTTAGGGTTTCTCTCTGGGGTCTAGTAGCCGCAAATGAAGGCCATAAGCCCCCTTTTATAGGCCCCAAACCCGAGGAATTAGGGTTTCATTAAACAACGTGGACTCGCCGAGTCCAGCCATCCACCCGGATAATGATTCGCGTCTCTACTAGGTGAGTCTACGCATCAACTCGCTGAGTTCTTCCACAAAACTTGAAATTTAATCGAATAAATATAATACCTGAAATTCTGGATGTTACATATATTCATAAAATATAGGATTTTTTGGGAACACACTCTTTCTAATACAAACAAAGGAAAACAAAGATCATGCATGCAATTATACACAGTTTTAGAATGAAACTGACAAACTACTTTTTATAGAAAATTTGGATTTTCTGGAGTTTTTAAAAACTTATTATAAGCAATGATATGACAAATTTTTTCCTGCAAACATGCTTATGAACTCACCAACATTCTATGTTGATACTTTTTAGAACGACTTGTATTCTCACGGACTCGGTGAACAGGTACTCGAGCCTTGGATCAAGATTATTTTACTACCCTTTGAGCAACCATACATTATGTTATTTTTATGTAATTGATAAATATGTAAAATTTGTAAGGAAATGGATTTTGGTATATTGTAATGTATGATGTTTGGTTGCTATGTTTCATTCATATTCAATTGTTAGGATATTATACATGAAGTCATCCGCCCTTGGACGTTTCCGCCGTCCTGGGTCGGGGGTGTGACAAATTGGTATCAGAGCATTGTTTATAATGAACTAATATATTTAACCATACAAGATATACGACTATATATACAACGAGACTAAAACACTCTGACTAAAAGTATACTTTAAAGATATAAGTATTTTATAAATATATACCTACCTGCTAGAACAATATAATAATACGAACAAAACCAAAGTATTTAGATGTTGAACACTACAGTTAAACCTGGACAGTTATGTAATCATATTGGGATAAATATAGCCTGATCAACAATATTTATTTGAGATACGACCAACATGTGTTTGGGAGTGATAGTGTGTGGCAACAAGTCTAAAACTTACCAACCCTATATGCAAAGGAACATTAGAATCAAACAAAAGGTTTAAAAATACTATAAGAGTATTTTCGGATACCATATAACCCCCTCCATTAAACCTTCTACATGCCTATCATCTCTTTCTTCTCGCGCATGCAACATGGATAAATTTCACCACGAAGACCCTACTACCCTGCCGCAGTGGCCAACGAATGGATCGAGGAAGAACGAGGAGAGGCGCATGAGTAAAAGCTAGAAGTGAGTCCTGAGGAGTACCTGGAGATGGACTACAAGGGAGACAATTCTGATGAGGAGTCAAATGAGGGAGAAGGTGCCAGAAGGATCCTTAGCGAGCCTTAACCATCGGGAGCAATACCAATCCATCATGCAGAGCAGGAGAACCCCACTGACCGTATACACTCCTTAGAGGAGGAAGTGATCACCCTAAGGCAACAACTCATTAAGGCTAAGGCTAGGGAAACCTTAGCAGAATAGAGAGCAGAAGAGGGCACTCGTGAAATGAGCAAAATGGCTAGGTGTCTGCTGCACCACTTCGGCATATGAGAGTCACTACATTACATGCACTACATCTTAGGTTTATTATGTCTTCGTTAATACTAGTAGTCGTAAATCAAGAGAGGTGTGCCTTCCAAGAATCCATGTAATTCGAATTCACTAATTGTATTGATAGTTATATTCTATTATGATAAACTTAGCATTCGTACAATGTATGAAAGGACCTTAGATCAAACAATTTATCAAACAATGACTATCAACAAGAACAACGAAGTTTCACAAAAAAAAAACTTTCACTAAGAATAATAATCTCACAAAGAGATTATCGAATGCACAAAGCGGCTATTAGGGTTTGTGAAACATTATCTCTCACAAACTTGTACAAAAAGACTATATAGAATTAATCTAGGCAATCCCTACAAATCAGGGATATACCAGCTAACTAATAGACGATAACTATGGAAACAAGATAAGTACTAAATCTGTTACAAAATGTTGAATATAAAACTATACACTGAACAACTGGTATGCTGACGCTGGGTTATGTGCTGACGCTAAGTGACCACTTTCAAACATCATCATATTATAAGGTTCGACCTTACAATCTCCCCCAATATGATGATGTTCAAAACCAGCTAGACTAGAACACCTCTGGACAAAAATTCTTCATACTCAGCTTCAGCTTCTACTTTCACTGGCCAGTAAGGACTATCCAGCAGCTCCTGTCTTTTCTTCAGTAAATCCATAGAAATTAGTATATGAAACTCTACGGAGAGATCTTGATGACTCATGCACATTTGCCTTAAGCCAACAAGATGATTTGTTGGAGCCCTTGGAATCTCTGCAGTTCGCTGAAAACACATTTTTCTGTTCTTGTCAAGATAAAACATTCCATGTCCGGGAGCAGAAATGAACTGATGTTGAACCAGCTCAACACCAATGAGAAGAGAGTTGTTTAATTCTTCAGCACCAAAATTTAGAACCAATACATCTTCACCATCAACCTGAAATTTGGTTCTTCTGTTTCTTGGAATTGAGGAACTTGAACCTTGCTGCTGAGAACGCTCTTTAGGAATGAGATCAAGATGCTAAACTTTCTCAGTAAATGAAGAGCACAAGTCAGTTCTGAAGAAAGAGCTGAAGTTTGCTTGGATGCCAATTCGAGCAATTCCATCCATTCAGAAAGTCCATATCTGATCAGCTCGTCTCTCTTGACAACTTCAGTGTACGGATGTTGAGGACCTTGACGAGTGATCAGCAAAGTAAGAATTTTCTCGTTATGAGGTTTTGAGGCTTTAACTTTGATGATCTTATCATTGCTCACTCTTCGTTTAAGAACATCTTGAAACCTCTTGCGATCAATCATGTCGAGAACACTATCAGTCCTTGACTTACTACTACTGGGAGGAGGCTGTGAAGATTTAGATTTGGACTAATATTCTAAAAACCTTTGCATCTGAGCTTCAAAGGATCCTTTGGCCTGAAGTTTGTGCTGAATGAGGGATTCATCAGCTGAGCAAGCTTTATTGGCTTCATCAAGGATTTGCTTAACTTGATCAGGAGACATGTTCCATTCAGCTGCCAAATTGGATATGCTGACAATGGACTTAGATTTCTTGCTGGGAAGAGAAGTGTCAGTATGTGAGTCAGATAATTCAGTATCTGCTGCCTTGCGCTTGCGAGATAAAGGATGAAGATCCTAGCTAACTACATCTGAGTCTTCTCCTTGAACTGGCATAGTGGGATCAATGAAGTTCATGTCTAGCATCTAACACTCATCATCATGTTCATCTTCATCATCATGCTCACTATCTTCAGTAAGATTTTAAGTTTCTGTTAGTCTCTTAGAGTCGTGCACAGGTTGTGGTGGCTCGGTCTGGTTTAAAATGTTCTCTTCAGATCCATGCTCAACAGAATCAGTTTCTCCCCCTTTTTGATCATCATCATCATTTGGGACAGGGGAAGGAGTTGACAGAAGAACTCCCTTCAGTTGGTTGACATCAACCTCAATACGTAGAGGATGCTGACTCATGTCTCGAGTCAGTATAAGAAGCTCATTAAACGCTGAGGCCGGTATTTGAATGAGCTGAGTACCTGCAATTTCTTGTGATCGATGCTGCTCCCCCTGAGATGGTGGCATCCCTTGAGATGGTATGAGTAGATGGCTCCCTATGAGCTGAACGAATCCTTTCAGTGATAGAAATGGTATGGTGAGAAAGTTGAGGAGAGGTATGGCCACCTTCTTGACTAGGATCAGCTTGTATTTTAGCATTAGTGTCGTTGATATCAGAAGCTCCTTCGTCAGTGTCAGTGTTTAGTGAAGGAACAGTATATGGATTCACGATCCATTCTTGCATTCGATCAGAGATGCCGATATCATTTGCTAGTGGATCATCCTAATACATTTGTACTGACATACGTGGGCATTGGATGGAGTTTCCAGAGTGGGAGTAGTAGGCTTCAGCGAAAAATTTATCCAAGACAAGAGCAATTCAGCATGGAAATGGAACATGATCAGCTCGTACATTGGCACGAAGAAGTTGGACAAGATGATCAAAGAAGAAGGCCCCATAATCAAGACGTTTGTTGAGAAGAAGGGAACAGACAACTTGTTGCTCAAAAGCACTCAGCTGATGACCACTACGAGATTTGTGACCCACACATTTGCAAAGTGCCCCGGTGAAGAACTTCAATCCTGGAGTCATACATTGACGCAGAATGAGAGCTGGTCGAGCACCAGCCTTCGAGTGATCATAGCCCAGTTGATCAAAGAGGCGTCGACAACGTTCAATAGTTGGAAGCTCAGAGAATGGTTCAAAAATTGGTAACTTGAGTGCAGCACTGAGGAGATCAGCAGTGATGCAAACTGAGCGACGGCCACGCCCAATAGTGCCGAAGATGACGTTGTTTTCATTATTAATCGCTGCGGTGTAGTAGAACTCACATACTTGTTCGGGAAAGAACTTTGATGGAACCTCACTGATAGCGTATCAAAGTCTACAGGATACTAAAAAATTGACAAAATCATCAAGTCCAATACCGCGATGAACATATGGTATATCAGGGTTGAAAATGACATTTGTGGCTTTGATGTATATGGGAAGAGGAGGAGAGTTTGGAGCTGGGATGACTCTTCTTGAATTGGAGGAGAAAGTAAACAGTGATGCCGCCATTGAATAGAGTTTGGATTCTAGGGTTTTCAAGAGAGAGAGAAGGAAGTTTGAATGATGGGAGGAAGGTTTGGGAGAGAGGTGGGAAAAAGTTTAAATATGGGATTTAACGGTTAAAAAAAAGGTAATGATTATCTTTATCGAAAATAACTGTGTATCTTAACAAACTGTCAAATCAAAAAATAGCCGTTGGGTAAAAAGAGCCGTTGTACTGAAGAGGAAACGACAATCAGTGTCTGCGGAAGCGCTGAGATCAGTGTCACGAAAAGTTACATGCTGAAAGATAGTCTGTCGTCAATTTAAGGTACAACTTGCTTGTTTAAGGTTAGCAAGGTGGTTGGTGCATGTGATAAATATTGGTTTAATTATCTAGCCATCGGCACAGAGTGTTGAGTCTTTATCAGTGATTGGTGCTTCTTACTGAATCATTAGACACTGAGTGAGAAGAAGGTGAAGAGAGGATTGTTGCGTGTGATAGACCTTGGTGTTTTTGTCTAACCATCGGCAAAGACTGTTAGACTCTCATCAGCATGTGTTTTGTCACACTGAATCACAGAATCAATGTAAGATTCGTAAGAAGGGATAGTTGCGTGTGATAGACCTTGGTGTTTTGGTATAACCATTGGCAAAGATTGTTAGACTCTCATCAGCATGTGTTTTGTCACACTGAATCACAGAATCAGTGTAAGATTGGTAAGAAGGGATAGTTGCGTGTGATAGATCTTGGTGTTTTGTCTAACCATCGGCAAAGAGTTTCAAGTTGTTATCAATGTATGGTTTAATACAGTGAATCATTCAACTTTAGTTTAGAAGATTTGTAGAAGAGATAGAGATAAGAGATCATACAATGTACTCAGCATGGTAAACATCATCAGCACATCATCATCAGCAAAAAAATACATTAGTTTATAAGACAATAGCAAACATTAGTAAAACATTTTTTAATCCAGAGTGATCATTCCAAGTTCTCCAATAATGTGAGCAGTAGTTTGAGTATCCACGACCTTCATGAAAATATCAGCTAGTTGATCTGAAGTCTTGACATGTTCTAGAACAACCTTGCCCTTCTCAACATTGTCTCTGATGAAGTGATGTCTGATCACGATATGCTTTGTCTTTGACTACTGAACAAGATTCTATGTGATCTGAATGGCACTGGTGTTATCACAGTATAAAGGAGTCTTTGTGAATTTAAGCCCATAGTCTAAAAGTTGATTCTGAATCCATAAGAGTTGAGCACAACATCTCCCAGCTGCAACATACTCAGCTTCTGCAGTGGAGATAGCTACTGAGGTTTGCTTCTTGCTAGACCAACTCGTTAGTCGATTTCCAAGTAAATGACATCCACCTGACGTGCTCTTCTTGTCTAGGTTGCATCCTGCATAGTCAGAACCAATGTATCCAAAGAGTTCAAGTGCTGAGTCACGAGGGTACCACAATGCCAAGTTCTGAGTGGCCTTTAAGTATCGAAAGATGCGTTTAATTGCAATGAGATGAGACTCCTTGGGATTAGCTTGGAATCTCGCACAGAGAATGGTTCCAAACATGATATCAGGATGACTTGCAGTGAGGTAGAGAAGAGATCCAATCATTCCTCGATAAAGAGAGTGATGAACATCAGTGTCGGTGGGATCAACGTGTAGCTTATCAGTCTTGGACACTGGAGTAGAAGCCGGTTTGCAGTCGCTGAGAGAGTACTTAACAAGCTTGTCAGAAATATATTTACTTTGAAAAATTGAGATACCTGATTTTTGTTGTTGAACCTCAAGACCTAAGAAAAAGGTCATCTTCCCCATCATGCTCATCTCGAACCTTTGAGAAATGATCTTAGCGAATTCCTTGCTCAGCTTCTCATTTGGAGAGCCAAAGATGATATTATCGACATAGATTTGAACAAGAATCATTTCTGAGCCTTTGTTTTTGATGAAGAGAGTATTATCAATTGCTCCTCTTCTGTATCCATTTTCAAGAAGATATGATGTCAGCGTCTCATACCAAGCCCTAGGAGCTTGCTTCAGTCCATATACAGCTTTATCTAGTCTGTACACATAGTCAGGGTGCTTTTTGTCTTCAAAGCCTGGGGGCTGTTTGAGAAATACTTCTTCTTCTAACACACCATGAAGAAATGCTGTTTTGACATCCATTTGGTAGAAAATGAAGTTCATGTATGAGTCATATGTGAGAAACAGTCTGATTGCTTCAATGCAGGCAACTGGAGCAAAAGTCTCCCCATAGTCAATAGATTCAATTTGAGTGAACCCCTGAGCAACAAGTCTTGCTTTGTTGCGAGTAATAATACCATCTTTATCAACCTTGTTGCGGTAGACCCAGCGTGTTCCGGTGATGGTCTTTCCTGATGGTCTGGGAACAAGAGTCCAAACCTTGTGCCATTCGAACTCGTTCAGCTCGTCTTGCATGGCTTTAATCCAGTCAGCATCTTGAAGAGCTAAGTGTATCTTGTCAGGTAAGATCATTGAAACGAAATTAACATACATGCAAAAATTATTAGATACACGAGATTTGGTTCGGACACCATCATGAAGATTCCTAATAATTTGATCAACAGGATGATCTCGATGTTCAAGAGCTGATTCCAATGGATTTCACACTGAAGTGTTATTACTGAAAGGAACATCAGTTGCAGGAGAATCTTCAGTCTCAAGGGTTTCATCAGCATCGGAAAAATGAGTTGTCGAGCTGACCGCAGTACCTTAATTTACAGAACTTGGGTCTGAAACAATAGGATAAGGAATAATAGCTTATTCTTCAGTATGAGAAACTTCATCATGTGGGCAAGAGAGAAGCTCTTGAAAGATAGAAGAGGAATGAGCTACTTTTTCATCAGTGTATGATTCTTCATCAAACTTTACATGAATGGATTCCTCAATGCACTGCCTGTTCACATGAAAAACACGAAAAGCCTTTAAAATAGATGAATATCCAACAAAAATACCTTTTTCAGCCTTAGGCTCAAATTTTGATATGGGATCGCGCTGATTGAGAATATAGAAAACACATCCAAACACGTGAAAGAAGGATACGTCTGGCTTTCGACCTTTCAGCATCTCATATGGTGACTTCTTGTAAACCTTGTGAATTAGAGAGTGATTCTTAGTGTAACATGTTGTATTAACAGCTTCAGCCCAAAACGACATAGGAAGACCAGCATGTATCATCAAGGTTCTTCCTGCCTCAATCAATGTTCGATTTCTTCGTTCAACAACTCCGTTTTGTTGAGGTGTGCGGGGAGCTGAAAAGTTCTGCCCAATGCCTTTACAATCACAAAAGTCTTCAAGAGTTGAATTCCGGAACTCAGTGCCATGATCACTCCTTAGCTGCTTAACTTTGAGACCAGTCAGTGTCTCGTTTTGACGAATCAGGGAGATAATTTCCTGTGCAGCATGACTTTTCTTCTTCAAGAAAACCACCCATGTAAATCGAGTAAACTCATCCACAACCACCAGAGTATACTTGTTTCCTCCTAGGGAACGTACAAGAATAGGTCCAAACAACTCCATGTGAAGTAAATGAAGAGGAACGGATATGCTAGAACATGACTTGGGTTCGAAAGATGACTTGGTTTGCTTTCCTTGTTCACACGCTGAGCACACCTTATCTTTGACAAAACTAAATTTTGGGAGACCTCTAACCAGATCTTGATTGGATATTTTAGACAGATTCTTAAAGTTCAAATGTGAGAACCTTTTATGCCAAATCCAGCTGAGATTGATTTGATATTTGGTAAAAAAAACATTGCATCAGTGCCCTGTCACTTGAGAACATGTCGAGAACATATATATCATCTTTTCTGCTTGCTGAGAGTGCAATGTTCTTGTCAGTGTTGATCACTCTTCCCTCCTTCTTTGTAAAATGAACTTCATAATCAGCATCACACAATTGGCTGATTGAGATAAGGTTGTGTTTGAGCCCCTTTACATATGAAACATTCTGAAACACCACATTGTTGCACTTGATGTTCCCATATCCTTTAGTAAACCCCTTTACATTGTCTCCGTATGTAACTGCAGGACCACTTTTCTTGACTTAGTCTTCCAGGAGAGACTTGGATCCTGTCATATGTCTTGAGCAACCACCGTCTAAGTACCAAAGATGCTCTTGACCCAGTCGTGCTGAGAAACTAGTTAGAACACACTGACCCATTGTAAAATGGGTCATTCACAAAGTTATTCGATAATAAATTATAACACTCTTTAGGAAGACAGTTCAAAGAATTTGATTTAAGAGTCCATTTTTCATTTCTAATTTTAATGTTTTCAGCTCTTAAAGATGTTTTATCAAACGTGCATTCACTGATCTTATGAGAGGTATCACCACATCTGTAACAAACTCTAGTACCAAAGTTTTTCTTGGTGAGCAGATGTCTAGATTTAACATATTTGGATTTGTAAGATCCACCAAGTGAACTTTGAGTCCTTTTGTTTGACATTGAGTCACAACTGAATTCATTGTTAGATGGATTATGATCAGTGATGGATGAGGAGCTGACATCAGTATCAGATTTGGACTTATTCACGGAAGCACTACAATTAGGGTAATGCTTAAGTTGTTCATGAACAGCATGAAACACTCCATTTGAGATAGGGAAAGCAATAATATTTTCAGTGAGAGGAGTTGGTCTCATAAGATGTGCAGGGTAAGAGGTAGGATCAATTCCGGTAATTTCAATATTACACTCAGTAACACCATTAGAATTAGTAACACAGTATTCATCAATTAGACTATGATTAATAAAAGTGTTACTGATAAACTTGTTTTTGAAACCATCTTTCAACTCATTCATGGAATAAAATTCAGATTCTTTTTCTTGAGATTTAAAAACCTTTTCAGCTTCAGCAAAATTTCCCCTAAGAATTTTCTCACATGAATGAGGTATTTGAGCAGAAATCACATAATTAGCATTTTTGTGAGATTTAGCCCAAATTTGTAGTACAGTTTGTTCTTTGTTCAAGAGATCTTTAATATTATCAATTTCAATAGACAGAGAGGAATTTGATAAACTAGTGACTCTTAGATTTTCCTGAGTAGTATCAATAATGTTATTTTTCATGGATAGTTCGGTTTTAAGAAAATCAATTTGATTTTGCAAATCCCTTATTATCTGATTCTTCTTAGAATTAAGAACACCCAAATACTCAAACATTTTGATTTTTCATTCATTGAATAGGAAACAAAATTTTGAACCTGATACATTGAAGGGGAATCAGTGTTGTGCTTCCTAGAATTTTCAACTACATCAGACATATCATCATCAAACGAACTTTTGCTGACTTCACATTCATCAGCATCTTCTATCTTAGCCATCAGACATTTAACTTCATCATCTGATGACTCCTCATCAGTCTTCCATTTTTCTTCTTCAACGACAAAAACTTTATGTTCCAAGTTCTCTGCTTTCAGCTTTTCAACCAACTTGTTGTACTTCTGCTTCCAGTATTTGTCCGAGCTTTGGGTTCTTTGCTTGCATTCTTTTGCAAAATGATCAGTGCTACCACAGTTAAAGCACTGAGCTTTCCCTTTCCTTTCAGTAGCATGTTTCTTGTCAGCATCTGATTTTTTTTTGAAGATTTCCCACTCATCTTGTTCTGAAACTTTGAGAAATTTCGGCCTGATTTTTCAAAAGTCTTCACAATTAAAGCCGCACTAGCAACAACCTTTTCCAGATCATCAGTATTACTTTTAGAAGAATCAGTGTCTGAATGGTTTTCAGTGTCTGACTCGAACTCTTGCCTTTTGATTGAAAACAGTGCCACTGATGACTCACGCTGAGCATCCTTCATCAGCTCCTTTCTCTGGAGCTTTGATTCCTCATAGTATCGAAGGTTTCCATAAAGACTTTGTAAATCCATTGTGCTGATCTTCTCACTATTCTTCAGCACATCAACATGATTCTCCTAACCTGCACCCAAAGAATCCAAAAACTTCTGCACTAGAACAGTTCGATGCTTCAACTGATCTAGTCTCCACAGATCATTAACAAGAGTATTAAACCTGTTAAAGGTTTGAGTCAGGGTTTCACCTTTCTTTGCATAGAAATATTCATACCTTCTGTTTAGATCATTTATCTGAGTAGCCTTGACTTCCTCAGTGCCTTCAAAAGATACAGTCAGCGTGTCCATCATTTCTTTTGCTGAGATGCACTTCTAAACCAGCCCAAAGATATTGTATGGAAAAGCATAGCTGATTGCAGCCCGAGCATGAACATCGAGACCATTCTTTCTTTTGTCATCTGCTGTCCAGTTTTCTCTAGGTGTTTTCTTCATGACACCATCAGGAACATTGTTTTTCAAGGGTTGATACATCGGAACATATGGACCATTGTCGATGATGTCCAGCATGTCTTCATATACAGATTCTAATGCATAGAGAGCTTTGCTTTTCCACATAGCAAAATTGGTTTCATCAAATGGAGGAATTTTAGCAGAAGGATGATTTGATGAGTTTAAAGAGGAAGATGATAAAGCCATTTGTTTGATAAGAGAACACTGCTCTGATACCAATTGAAAGGGCCTTAGATCAAACAATTTATCAAACAATGACTATCAACAAGAACAACGAAGTTTCACAAAAAAAACTTTCACTAAGAATAATAATCTCACAAAGAGATTATCGAATGCACAAAGCGGCTATTAGGGTTTGTGAAAGATGATCTCTCACAAACTTGTACAAAAAGACTATATAGAATTAATCTAGGCAATCCCTACAAATCAGGGATATACCAGCTAACTAATAGACGATAACTATGGAAACAAGATAAGTACTAAATTTGTTACAAAATGTTGAATATAAAACTATACACTGAAGAAATGGTATGCTGACGCTAGGTTATGTGCTGATGGTGAGTGACCAGTTTCAAACATCATCATATTATAAGGTTCGACCTTACAATGTCTATCTCTACTCTTTACCATAAGTACATCATTGGGATGTAGGTCGAAGAATTTAGAATCATACAACCACACGTGAAATTTATACATAAACATAAATGGATGGATACAACTAGAATTGACGTTGGTTACTCACATGATCGTTTCTCCTCATGCAACAAAATTATGTCCTCCCATGGAAACAACCAGCCAACCAACGAAACACCGATCCTACGAATAGACTCTGCTACCTTCCAAGACGTTGTGACAGCTGTCATGACACAACTCAACAACACAAAAGGAGATGAAAAGGAAAATTGTATCAACACCTCCAACCGTGGTAATAACCAAGGGCACCAACGAGGGGCTAACCACAAGGACACACTAGACCACAAACCTAAGAGAAAGAAAAGAAAGTCCCGGAAAGAAAGGAAGAGTAAAAAACACAAGGGCCCTTGGAAAGGCCACAAACTGTTGCGGTCCGTGCTGCGACAACATCTGCCACACCAACACCAGTTCGTTGATACGTCGAAAACCTCCCAAAGTGTAACAAGTGTAATTTTCATCACTATGGAGCCTGCCTAAAGTTACACTGCAAGAATTGCAATAAGAAGTGGGGCACAATACCCGTTTCTGCAGGGCATCATCACGACCAATTCCTCAGAACACCAAAATTAGAATGAGCCCGAACTGTTATGAGTATGATAAATCTGGACACTTCAGGAGGGACTGTTTAATAACAAGAAACTCTGGCAGGGAGGGTAGAGTGCTGACAGTCACTACAGGAGGAATCCTCCTGAAATCACCTATGAACAGCTGTACGTTTTTCCCACTAAAGATATTTAAAAGCTTTAGTAACTAATTATAAATTAACACTCTCATCTGCACCAAACACGTCATTCATATAAAAGCTAAGGGTCCTTGCAGGTGAGTTATGATGGCTTAGTGTATACATTAGGGTCATATATAATTGAGATTTTAAAGGCTTAGAGTGCGTGATTCCGCCTCATTTCTTGTTCCTTATTTGGTTGTGGATTTAAGGCAGAGTCCCTCAGTCGACGACCTTCCCAGTCTTAACTATACATGACTTACATACACCAAGCGATTATAGAGGGGCCTGGTGGGGACCATACTATGAAACTTCATCACTAATAGTCGGAGCACTCATACTGCTAATACTCACTAAAAGTGGTACAAGATACTCACGGTAGTAATACCAACGACGAAATCATTAACATCACAAATGCGTACATAGAACACACTATCATTTCGAACAACCATTCCTTTTAGATCAATCCAACATCTATTACCGTAAGCATCCCAACGGTGTCAATTGACATAGGCTGACTTGATCCTCACCATATAAAATTCCTGTGTCGCAAAAAGACTCTTTGGCGTAACCAATCAATTAACGAAACCCCTACAACTTATAATGAAATCCTCAAGTTATCCATGGAATCTAGACTCCTAAGTGCCTACATAAAAAATACCACGCTCTTCCTAGCCATAATAGAATTTGGAAACAAGAAGCAAAAAGACCCCAAAGGAACCTCAAAAATTCATTATGTCCCTGAGATGTTCCCGAAGTCCCATTGGGAATATCGCCTAAGTGCCAAGTTGAGTTCAGAAATCAACTCAACTCACGGTGCCATTTCCATAACCAGACCACCAAGGACACTTAGTACCAACATAAACAGCAAAGTTATCGGGTCGATGGAACGACCCAATAAGTATGAGAGTTATCAAATCAAGACTTGAACCTCAAAGAATGCCTATCCAACTCATAAAGAGGAAAGGCTAAGTGTCCATAGGACCACTGACTACTAAGAATCAAACAAACCCATCCTCAATGATCGATATCCCCTATCCTGAATCGAAGACATACTTGATGTTCCCTTAGAAAGAAGCAAAGGTCAACACCACACTAGTTCAGCATCTCGCAGTAAGAAGCTCCCATAGCAACCTAAAAAGTATGAGACCAACTACCTCATGCGATCTTAACCCTAGTGACAATAGTGTTAGCCTTAGGATTTAGAGCCACTACTTTTGGGGCGTCAAGTACACGATCGTCATTAACCGTGACCATCCATTCACTCCACCATATAGGATGCAAAGGCAAAATACCTCTGTGTTGGGCTGAGATGATCAACACCCAACTAACCAAAGGGAAAGTACCTGATGACAATGTCACCTGCCCTGAAAACACTACGGAGACAATCGAAAAGATGACCCAAACTCGGGCATAACTAGAGACATCTAGAAATTGAAAAAATAACTATACAAGTAAACGACAGAAGCCCATGGGAACCCCAAGTCAGTAATCGTGTGCCACTAAAACCCCTTTTTGAAAGGGGAAATACACTTTGGGAAATCATAGGAAATTGAACCCAAGGCACCTCCGGACCCTTAAAAATCCTTGCTAGGAATTGATCTAATGGCTTGTAAACTCCATCAACCGTTTGAAACTCATCAATGTACATCATGTCTTCCATGTATCAAACCTGAAGGAATGATTATCAGACAAAACCCTCATTGACCCACTCGATGAGATTTAGGTGAACGAAAATCTACTGTTTGTCGAGGAACCAATCGAGGTCATGGATAGAGAAGGAAAACGTACAAAACAAAGCTGCATTCCTATTATAAAGGTTCGATAGAGTGCCAAAGGCAGACCAAAATTCACATGGGAAAGCGAGGATCAAATGATGCAGAAATACCCTAATCTCTTCTCTAGCTCTTTAAGGATTGCTTTCGAAAAAATTTCAGGATGAAATTCCTCTAATGGGGGGATGATGCCACAACTGGCAATTTAGGGCTAGGATCTATATCCTTGTATAAGATAATTTCTTGTGTAATCTTGCAACCCAATAAGCTAAATCCACTCAACTTTGGACCTTAGCCCAAGGTTTCTCGGTCCAAACCCCTTAATGGGCTAAAACTCTCTTATTAGGCCCAAATGGGCCACTAACCTCTCTTTTGGACTTTAATGGGCCAAAACACCTATTAAGCCCTCCCAATGGAACGAAAACTCTTGTGGGCAAAGATAAAAATCAAACACCCCTATTTTGGGCCACTAATTGGGTCGAGGACCCCTTGGGCTGATTGGGCCATGTAAAAAAAAGAGAGAGAAAAGGGTGGTGGACAAAGGACTTTTGGGTTAACCATTGGATAATTGCATGGACCATTGTGTTGTGTGTTTAACTTTTGGGTTTTATACTTGAACATGAAGTTTATCACATAGATCTTCATAAAAATCATGAGATAAGTGTTGTTAATATATATATATATATATATATATATATATATATATATATATATATATATATATTGCTTAAAAATTGTAAATACGGGGTTATACACTCCAAAGGTAGCAAAAATTAGTCTTGTGTGCAAACATTTATAACATAAAGTTAATTCCCAGCCTTCCACAGAAAAGTTATAGTCATTTACAGACTTTTTTGACCACCTTGAATGTAATATTTTTCAAAACTATTTTACATTTAAATATATCAGATTTATAACTTTTCAATGACTACTCTCACGCATTTATACGATTTTTCTACAATTTGTAGCGACTTTTACAAAAATGCCTACCATTTCCGGAATAATTTCAGACCAACCTGTGAAGATGAACATTTTCACACTAGTTCAAGATCGTTAAAAATTATGAGAACATTTTTGAAGAAAGTAGTCTCAATTTTAGAACTCCCAGAGTTTAGAGATCCAAAATTCGACTTATGTTGATTTTTGTAATAACAAGGACAGAAAAGTCAAAAACCGGAAAATTGTATTAACATACTAAAGGTGCTTATAGTTGTGTTATGTAAATTTAAAGGTTGTAACCTTTTGAAAACACCTAGACATGATAACTTGCATGCGATTATATACTTGATTATACAAATATTTTCAATTACACTAGATACACTGAAGTCGTTTTACAAGAAAGAGAACTCATAGTTTACGTAAATCTGTTAAGGCTCGTGTGAGACTCTCCTTTAGTCGTACCTACCTAACGTATGTGGTAAGTCCTATTAGTTATAACTAGAGTCTCCTGGAGGGAGAATGGGAGTTTGTGTATAGATCTACATGGGGTTGACATCCTACGCCCGAGCTTTTCGCTACAGCTAGACTAAGCCAGTCTAGGGTGACAAATATCTTCTCAAAAACCGACGCCTGAAGAGCATCAAGATATGCACTCCTTCACATTAGTATGGTTATAGCGACTCACATAGGGAATGACAACACCATTTTGGTTTAAGGTAAGTTTTACTTCGTTAGTTTTATTAAAATAATTACCAAACTATGTTTCATATACTTTGTAAACTGATTTCACCACTCGGGTCTTAGGGTTGTAAGACCACAACACCTTTATATACAGGAAATATAAGATTTTCTAGATACATTCAGTATTACTCTATAAGGAAAATACACATAGAGAGTAACAACAACATTTGGATTTACAAAGAATTTACACTCTACTAGTTTTACAAAATACCAAATTATGTTTCATATACTTTGTAAACTGATTTCACCACTTGGGTCTTAGGATTTTAAGACCACAACTCTTTTGTATACAAAAAATATAAGAATTTCTGGGAACACACTATTTCTAATACAAACAAAGGAAAACAAAGATCATGCATGCAATTATAAATAGTTTTAGAACGAGACTGACAAACTACTTTTTATAGAAAATTTGGATTTTCTATAGTTTTTAAAAACTTATTATAAGCAACGATATGACAATGTTTTTCCTACAAACATGATTATGAACTCACCAACATTCTATGTTGACACTTTTCAAAACGACTTGTATTCTCAGGGACTCAGTGAACATGTACTCGAACCTTGGATTAGGATTATTTTACTACCTTTTGAGCAACCATATTTTTTGTTATTTTTCTGTAACTGATAAACAAGTAAAATTTTTAAGGCAATAGATGTTGGTCTATTGTAATGTATGATGTTTGGTTGCTATGTTTCATTCATATGCAATTGTTATGATACTATACATGAAATTATCCGCCCCCGTGCATTTCCACCGTCCCGGTTTGGGGCTGTGACACTGAGAAAAAGAGCTATTCGACTCAGAAGCTCTGCTCTAGTAGAGCCTGATTTTTAGCAAAACCCACTGTAAGTGAGATACACCCACCATACTTTAAATATAGCTTCTATTTAATTTGTTATTATGACCCTATAAATAAGATTTATCAGTGATTCAAAGCCATTATTGTAGCACCTGCTTCTTGTATGTACTATGTTATTAAATCTTCAACTTGTTTTTGCATTTTTAGCCTTGGTCTGGGCGAGTCGAAGGACTGACTCGCCGAGTAGAAGCGGGATGAGGCGCGGGGTTTGAGCTGCGGACTCGACGAGTAACTGCTGTTTGGACAAAAACCCTCATCCAGGGGTTTGCACCCTATTTAAACGACCTTATGCAGTCTCCTTTCCCCCTTAATGCTCCCAAACGCTCCTCATAGCAAACCCTAGCCGTTTTTGTGAAGATCTAAGGCTTTTTGAGTGATTCTTGTGAGTTTTGATCTCAAGGAAGAAGGAAGAGCATACAAGGATCAAGAGGGGACTGAAGGATTTGAGTTTGGTTCATCATTTGTAGTCTTTGGAAGGTATAAAGTTTGAACCTTGCTCATTCATTTGTTAGATCCCTCGTTGAGGTGGTTTAGGGCTTTTCAAGCCATTTTTGGTGGCCAACCATGGTTGCAAACATGGTTGGGGGTTTGGGCTTCTGTATCACATTATTTTATGAGCCACAAGTCAGATCTAGGTTGCTTTTTGCACCAAGAAAGGCCCCATGCAACAAAAGAACCATTTTACACCCTTTTAAGCTCTTATATCCCATGCGTGCACATAAAGTTTGTAACTTTACGTGCTAGATTGAGTTCAGGGGCCTCGATCTATCATTTGGTTAAGTGTTGTACATCAGAAATCGAAGTTCTTGGTAAGGAATGAGATAGGCTCGGCGAGTCCATTCCTGGACTCGACGAGTCTAGGGATTTTGGTCCCATATCAGTGAGGGTCACAAGGACCGGTTCAGTGTGAAAGGGTTTTTAGGAGTCCCAGGGAGTGACCCAATGTCCTGGACTAAGCAAAGTGTTCTGGGAATTCATAGTACTCGGTGAGTGCATGAACGGACTCAGCGTGTCCAAGGCAATCTTCATGGTACTCAACAAGTTGTTCATACAACTCGACGATTCGGATGTGGATTTAGTCGTTGTTCTTTTAGAAGGAAAACTCATCAATTCATCGCCTAACTCGATGAGTAGAGACGGGTTTGAGGTCTAATGGAAGGATAGGGACTTGGCGAGTTAGCGAGCCAACTCGGCGAGTCAGGTCAACTAGATGTTGACTTTAACTTTGACTCGGTCAGGGGTAAAATGGTCATTTTACCCTAAGAATAGATGTCAGTTTCTGACTGAGTGTTTTGTGGGAATTATAGCCGAAGAATTTTTGGAGCAGCAGTCAGAGGATTACCGCACAGTTCAGCAGCTACTACGAGGTGAGTTACCTTCCAGTAGCAGTGGGTCTAAGGCCACAATGCCGGCCCACTAGTAGGAATGTATGTTTAGATGATTGTCTATGTGATATTCATCTAGGGCTGCTACTACCTATATTATGTTTATTGGTAGTATGATATGATGCTATGTGCTAGTGACAATAAAGCAAATAGTCATCAGAATACCGGTCGATAGGACCGAAGGGGCAGATATGCCCAACCATGCTAGATAGATTATGTGAATCATGTTACGTGGCAGTGGTAGGGGTGAAATAGTCCCCAGCGTCCGGTCAAGAAGACCGAAGGGGAGACCAGCGCCCACGTATGCTAGTCAGTATCTGATTGAGAGGACCGAAGGGGAGACCAACACCCAGATATGATAGTTAGTATCCGGTCGAGAGGACCGAAGGGGTAGGTCGGTCAACAAGATATGCTTGACAATATATGTATGTTATGTGGTTGTTTGGTATGTGGTACGGTGGGGGAACTCACTAAGCTTTGTGCTTGTGGGTTTCAGTTGTTGTTTTAGGTGCCTCTTCAGCGAAGGGGAAGGAGCTGGCGCGGTAGCCGCATATCACACACACGCTCTTTGTTTTCCGCACTACGAGATATTCTGGGATTTGTACTCTGACATTATGGTTGTTTTTATGTTTTGGTTTCGGACATGAAATATGTTTATGAAATTATGTCACACCCCAAAACCGAGAACGGCGGAAACGTTCTGGGGCGGAGGACGTCATGTATAATATCAACAACAATGTTAAGTAGTAAACAAGCAAGAACATCGTCCATTGCATTAATAAAATAATTATTATACAATTGTACTCTGTCAAATTTTGATAAACACTAAAGCATAAATCAAAATGAAAGATAAGTCTTGAACAAGCTCCATCTTCCTTTCTCCTTGCATCGGTACCTGTCTATGATGACCTGAGGATACAAGTAATTTTGAAAGCGAGTATCAGCTTTAAGCTGGTGAGTTCATAAGTATTTTAGTGTCAATGTTCGTTATCAAAATGTTTGAACCTGTTGTAAGTATAAGTTGTAAACCGTATGTAAATGTTTGTAAAAGTTTGAATCTCTCAGAAAAACCTATATTTTCTATTAAAGTAGCCTTCTACCAAGGCTTAACTGTTTTGTATGCTCGTTTGTTGTAAAAGTGTGTAATTTCCCAAGTGTAACTATCATTTAGCAAAATATAGTTTGTACATTAAAGTTTAAGTGATGTTATCACTAAAATGTAATGGGTAAATCATTGTAGTACTGTAGTTTTGTTTTATAGGAACTACTGATGTACTAACTACCTTAAACCGGATTTATATCAAGGTATCATGTGATAAATTGCACCATACTATCGACTGATAACAACGACATAAAGAACGGTCGTAATAACGGAATGACGTTTGGCACCCGCAGACCTGCAGGTCCGGCTGTAGCTAGCAGCAAGGTGTAGGATTGTCAATCCAGTATAGATCTATACGCAAACTCAACGCTCTCCCTCTAAGAGAATTCTGGCTACAACTTGGGCCATGAAATTTAAGGCATGCTCCGATACAGTGGATCACAATTGTAAACGTATTAATGTAAGGGCAATGTTTCTCGTTCTAGTATAGTTGTATATGTTCTTGTCCTAGTATAGTTGTATATGTAATGTTCTAGAAAGTATTGACTCATGAATGAACTGACTCATTGTATGATATCGCGTTCTAGTAACGGTTCTAGTATCTTCCTAAACTACCCATATGGTAGTTTACTAGCAGTCTAACTGGTACGTATGGTCATGGATGTATACCCTTACTAACTAAGGGCATGGGATGAATTGGAAAGACCTTTTATGACTTTATATGTACACATGATATATAACTAATATTTAAACGACTTTCGTACGAATACCCAATATCCCACCAGACCACATCTCAAGGCGCGAAAAGGAAATAGGGTGGATAGCCTTCCTAAGTCTTTTAAACATTTCTTATATAACTATACATATAGAGGCATGCAATTTATAATATAAAAGCATAAATAAATTTTGTAAGACATTTGAAACATAAATATTATTTTAAGAAAAGATCGACTTGATGTCGATATATAACACAATTTGAAGGCATAAGTATGATAAAACAGTTTTGAGTATAAGGAAACATTTGATTGAAACACAGTTGTAAATAAGTTTGAAAGGTAATGTACGGAGTAAGCTGTACAGTGTAAAAAGGAGTTTAAAACATATAAAATGTTTATAAAAAGTCATTTGAAGGAAACTGTTTGGTAAAACGGCTAATGAGTAGCCAAATCTTTTGAATGCTGTATATTAATCACATGTGATTGATGTAATAACTAGCGTAATTCTACTTATTAATCGCATGTGATTGATATAATACTAGCATGATTCTACTTGTATCCCCCCCATTAAACATTTAAAAGTAGTTTAAAACATTAGTTAAGGGGTATGAACTCACTTGATTGAAGTGGTCGATTTGAAATAGTCTAGAGAAGAATCGAGCAGAACTTTGACAGGAAGAGTTGAAAACGCGGGAAAATCTTGGGATTCTCGGAAATCTCAGGAATCTCGGGAACACAAAACCTCCCTTCGGTACTTGAAGGTGAAAATCGGGGCTTTGGGAGGGTCTCGGGGGCTTAAACGCAGAGTTTCGGCGCGAGAAAGAGAAAAATGGAGCACCTAAACCCGGCACCCCAAGAGTTGTATTTATAGGGGCATTTCTGGTGTGCCACATCATGGCAAGTGATGGCCACGTCGTGGAGAGTCAAACTTATCCTCTTCCATTGATTGGACGCCCTCAGTCACTTGCCGGGTCGCGGCAAGCTTGTGCCACGTCATGGCAAGCCTGACAGCGTCGGATTTCGGAACCCGAACTTGTAAAATCCGTAACTTTCGCAAACAAGCTCCGTTTTCTACGTTCTTTATATGCACGCGTAGCTAAAAACATGATCTACAACTCTCGTTTAGACTTCATTGGCAAATTATGAATTTATTTTTAATTATTTATTTTTAATGGGCCGGGACGCGATAATTCCGTTAAAAATCCATAACTTCTTCATCCGATGTCCGTTTTCGTCAGACTTTTCATCGTTGCGCTACTAATGTTGAGACCTTAGATTCTCATTTAGGTTGTTTTGGTCAAAAGTATCTCGAGCTCTATTTCGAGTTTTTAGCTGTCTACTGCTATACCCGAATCTTGGAAAAATCATAACTTTCTCATACGAAGTCAGATTTGGACGTTCTTTTTATGTACGCTCACGGTTTGAGGTTATCTATAACTTTCATTTAGATACTTAAGGCTAAAAACTATTGTATTGAAACTTCGCGTTTTTCGTTTAATCGGTGTTGCCGGTTTTGCCGAGAATCTTCGGTTGGTCATAACTTCTTCGTTATAACTCGGATTTTAGGGTTCTTTATATGTACGAAAACCTTGATACGATTCTTACTACTTTATTTAACCCAAATAAGATTTTAGGAAAGTTATATTTTGACCTAAATTTGATTGGTTTTACATTACATTGTCTCGAAATATCGAGTTGTCACAAATTATGATGTTTATTTCCCAAATGTTTTCCAAAGTGTTGATTTGAAAATGAAATTTTTGGCTGTGAAAATTGGGTCGTTACAAGTTCGTATCAGAGTCCTAGTTTGAGGGATTCAGACACACCTTCGGGAGTGTCTGAACTCAAACCGAGGGATTAAAGGATTTCGAAAAAGAAAAAGTTTTCTAAAATATTAAGTAAAGATTTTTAAGGAAGAACGAAGTGTGTGATGTGCGCGACCGGCCGAGTTCAAGTAAGTATTCCCCAAAGTACCCATATAATGTTATACTATGTTTATCAGTTTCAGTAAAATAGCATGCTAGAATATGGCTAAGGATCTAGGAGGATGCCTTACATGCCTGCTTTTGTGTTCTAGCCTTATGTGAATTGCATGCTAGAAATTGAGTATACAGCAGTAGGATAGCCTGTTTAGGTTATGCCTAATAGTATGAGTTCAGCATTAAATGCTAGTGCAATTTTTCGTTATGAGAATAGAATTCCTTGAGTAGCACCTGTATCCGAATGCTGCTTGCTTTGTGCTCCAAGTGATAGGAGTTAGCCATGAGGTGAATACGTCACAACACATGGGATCAGGATTGGATAATCTCAGAGTGTTGGATTTGCCCCGGCTGTGCAAGTCTCATTTGATTCCAACCGTGGTAGGGACGAGTCTTTTACTCAAAGGATTATCCGAGCCTCTTCACATGTGATGATATTCAGGTGATGGCTAATTGGCATTACAAGAGGCCTTCAGCAGTTGAGGATTGGTTTAAGTGGAGTCAGAGATTTTCCTAAGGGTAAGCCTAGGATAAAGATAACAGTGATTAGCAGTGATAAAAAGGGATCTGGTGGAGTCAAGGCAGTCCTTGAAGAAGGTACAGATAGATGTGGACGGTAGTATGGTCACGTACTACTAAAAGCAGAGGATCGGTACCCGAACCAAGGAAGGTCGAGATAAGACCAGGGAACTTGTAGTGAATGTAGTTTCTCAAGAAGTATCAGTATTCATAACATTTATTGTTTATATATTGCAGAATGGTGGTACTACAATCGAGGCCAGCAGTTGGCAATTCAGGAGAGGGATCAGGTTCGGGATCAGGTTCCAAGCTAGGGATGAGAGGCTACGCGAGTTCATCGCATCAGAGATCACCAGGGGCATCCTTGAGTCGACTCCCATTATCTTCGGGTCGATCAAGGAAGGGATAGTTGAGTTGATGGAGGATCGCCTCAGGGCATTCAGGAGCGACATGACATCTGGCCAGCCGGGATCTCGCACGCTGTCCTTTAAGGACTTCATAGGCAGTGGTGCACCAGACTTTCATGGGGCGAAGGACCCCATAGCTGCCAGGCGGTCGATTGCAGACATCGAGTCTGCACAGTTGACTAGCTTCTGCCCCGAGGGGTCGTAGGTGAGATACGTAGTAGGGTGTTTGAGATACAGAGCTAGATATTGGTAGGAGTCTGTTGGTGACTCATTGGGAGCCTCGGCTGTCGAGGCTATGACCTGGTGGGACTTTGTGACCAGGTTCAGGGTAGAGTTTGCACCGACTGTCGAGCTTCAGTAGCTGGCCAGGGAGTTTTTAGATATGAGGCAGATGATGGAGACCGTGGCAGAGATCACCGCCAAGTTCCGGGAGAGGGTGTTGTTAGTGCCCTAGTATGCAGGTGATAAGGATATGAGGCAGACCCGCCACCATGACATGCTACGAGCTGACATCCGGGAGCATGTTAGTTTTTCAGCTTTCCCTACCCTGGATTCCATGATTTCCAGGGCTAGGAAAAGGGAGATTGATCTGGAGCATATCCGGAAGAGGAAGGCAGAGGAGGGACAGGTTACAGGGGCTTCGGGGAAGAAGCCCAAGGGATCAGATGCTGGGCCAAAAGGTCAACAGGGGCGAGGCCTCTGCAGGAAATGTGGCAAGATGAACGAGGGAGCATGCAAGTTGGGATCATCATGCTGCTATAAGTGTGGCAATTTAGGGCATTTTAGCAGGGATTGTACCACCCCTACACCTGTCTTCTCGACGTCTAAGTTGTTGTGCTTCCACTGCAACCAGAGGGGCCACAAGAAGGCCAATTGCCCCCAGTTGAAAACAGCTTTAGCGCTAATGAAGGCGCCAGCTCCAGCGACCCTGCGGATCACTGATGGCCGGCACAGCAAGGTAGAGGCTCCATTGGTGAAGAGCCGGGCATTCCAGTTGACTACCGAGGAGGCATGCGCCGCACCCGATGTGGTGACTAGTATGATTCTTTATTTATGCTTTTATTATATGCTGATGTAATGTTGATATGTTATATGTATGTGCTCTACTTAGAATCGTTCCATGTGAACGGTATCCCAATTCAGGTGTTGTTTGATTCGGGGGCTACCCGATCATTTGTTTCTCTTGCGCTTAGCAAGAAGTTTCCTGAGTCTCCGGGCAGGTTGGATTGCCCTTTAGAGGTGGAGATTGCCGACGATCGATCGGTGCGAGCATCAGAGGTTTTCCGGGATTGTGTATTGAGATTGTTTGAGGAGCGTTATCTGGTGGATCTGGTTCCCATACCTTTACGGGGGGAACAAGGTTATTATCGGTATGGATTGGCTAAGCTCCAATGGGGCAGTGATAGACTGCGCGCAACAGCTAGTGCGAGTCAGAGCCCTAACTTGGGGAGAGTTAGTGAGTCAGGGCGAGAGACCACAGCTAGGGCCAGCCTTATGTTCGGCGACGAAAGCAAAGCACTACCTCCAGCAAGGTTGCGCAGGTTATGTCATGTATGTTATGGATACCTGGGAGGCAGGAAGAGAGACGGTGGATAAGGTGCCCGTAGTACGAGAGTTCGCAAATGTATTCCCCGAGGAGCTACGTAGGATACCTCCGGAGCGCCAAGTGGAGTTCAGGATCGACCTAGAACCTGGTGCGGCCCCAATAGCCAAGGCACCCTATCGGTTGGCTCCTCCTGAGATGCAAGAGTTATCTACGCAGCTGTAGGAGCTGCTAGACAAGGGATTTGTCAGGCCGAGCAGTTCACCCTGGGCAGCCCCAATTCTGTTTGTGATGAAGAAGGACGGATCGCATCGGTTGTGTATAGACTATCGGGAGCTGAATAAGGTAACAGTGAAGAATCGATAAACACTCCTGAGGATTGATGATCTCTTCGACCAGTTGCAGGGAGCATCTTGGTTCTCCAAGATCGATTTGCGTTCAGGTTATCATCAGATTAGGGTCAGAGAGGGGGATGTGTAGAAGACCACATTTCGGACACGCTATGGCCATTATGAGTTCGTGGTGATGCCGTTTGGGCTCACCAATGCTCCTGCCGCGTTCATGGACCTCATGAA
Organism: Lactuca saligna; assembly: GCF_052625555.1. Taxonomy (NCBI): domain Eukaryota; kingdom Viridiplantae; phylum Streptophyta; class Magnoliopsida; order Asterales; family Asteraceae; genus Lactuca; species Lactuca saligna. The sequence continues at coordinate 261,199,923 of NC_136420.1, read as the reverse complement.
CCACGTGTGCATACCGATGACATCTTGGTTTATTCCAAGATGTAGGAGGAGCACGAGGGGCATCTCCAAGAGGTGTTGGAGACCCTGAGGAGAGAGAGCTTATATGCTAAGTTCTCCAAGTGTGAGTTCTGGTTGCACAAGGTGTAGTTTCTTGGGCACCTTATCAACCAGGACGGGATTTCAGTAGACCCGGCCAAGGTAGAGGCCGTGATGAGATGGAGGTTCCAAAGTCTCCATCTGAGATTCGGAGTTTCTTGGGTTTAGCAGTCTATTATCGGAGATTCATTCAGGATTTCTTCAAGATAGTTGTCCCATTGACCAGGCTAACAAGGAAGGTCGTGGTCTTTTGTTGGGGGCCTGAGTACCAGGCAACGTTCGAAATACTGAGACAGAAATTGCGCGAGGCGCCAATCTTAGCCCTGCCAGAGGGCATAGAGGATTTTTCGTGTACTGCGATGCGTCCATCTCGGGTTTGGGTGCGGCATTGATGCAAAGAGGGCATCTCATCACCTTATCGTCGAGGCAGCTGAAGCCTCACGAGGCGAATTACCCAACACATGACATGGAGCTGGGGGCTGTTGTGTTCGCCCTCAAGATTTGGCGTCATTACCTCTATGGGGTTCGCTGTACCATTTACACGGACCATAAGAGTTTGAGGTACCTCATGGATCAGCCAAATCTAAACATGAGGTAGCGTCGGTGGTTAGATGTCGTAAAGGATTATGATTGTGAGATCCTTTATCACCCAGGGAAGGCCAATGTGGTGGTCGACGCGCTTAGCCATAAGGCAACGCCGATCCGAGATATCTGCCTACGAATGACCGTAGTGACTCCGCTGTTGGAGCGGATTTGGGAGGCTGAGCAGGAGGCTATGAAGGAGGAACATCGGAAGAGTGAGTGGATTATCGGATAGGTTTCCTCCTTCGACTATGATAGCTGAGGGTTATTGACTCTTCACCGTAGGGTGTGGGTCCCTTATCATCGAGGCGTACGCCAGGTTCTAATGGAGGAGGCGCACAAATCCCGGTTCTCTATTCATCCCGGGGAAACGAAGATATATAGGGATCTTCGTCTAGACTATTGGTGGCCCTAGATGAAGCGGGATGTGGCTTGGTACGTTGAGTGGTGTTTGACCTGCAGGAAAGTCAAGGCCGAGCATCAGAGACCACACGACAAGATACAACCGTTGGACATCCCGTTGTGGAAATGGTAAGATATTACGATGGATTTTATCACAAAGCTTCCCAGGACCGCGCGAGGAATGGATTCGATATGGGTCATCGTGGATCGATTGACCAAGAGCGCCCATTTTATTCCAATTCAGGAGAGCATATTGGCCTAAAAGTTGGCCGACATCTATATCAGGGAGATAGTGGTGCCACACGGGGTGCCAGTATCCGTGATTTCTGATAGGGATGTGCGTTTGACTTCTCGATTTTGGAAGAAATTTCATGATGAGTTAGGCACTCGTCTGCATTTTAGCACCTCTTTTCACCCGCAGAAAGATGGTCAGAGTGAGCGAACCATCCAGACTCTAGAGGATATGTTGCGGGCATGCGTGCTAGACTTCAGTGGTAGCTGGGATGCCTATCTTCCTCTAGCTTGGTTCTCGTACAACAACAACTACCATGTGAGTATTGATCGACCCCCCATCAAAATGTTGTACGGAAGGAGGTGTCGGACCCCGATATGTTGGGGTGAGGTTGGCCAGAGGGTCATGGGGAGCACTGATGTAGTGCTCAAGATGACCGAAAGGATTCAGTAAGTTCGGAGCAGGCTTCAGACTGCACAGAGTTGGCAGAAAAGTTATGCCGACAAGCACCATTCAGACTTGGAATTCCAAGTCGGGGATATGGTTCTACTGAAGGTGTCACCATGGAAAGGCATCATCCTATTCAGAAAATGAGGCAAGTTGGGCCCAAGGTACATCTGACCGTTCAGGGTTGTAGCCCGGGTGGGCAAGGTGGCGTATCGGCTGGATCTGCCAGACGAGCTCAGTCAGATCCACATCACTTCCCACGTCTCTCAGTTGCGGAAGTGCCTAGTGTACGATATAGCGGTGGTACTCATGAAGGTGCAATGGCAGCACCAGAAGGGGTCGGAGTGGACTTGGGAGCCGGTGGATGAGATAATGGAGCACTACCCCGAGTTGTTTCAGGATCGTGCGGCATACTTCGAGGACGAAGTCTAATATAAGTGGGGATGATTTTTAGCACCTGGTTCTTGGTACGTACTCTGTTATTAAATCTTCGTTTATTTATTTTTTTGCATTTTTTACCTTGGACTCGGTGAGTCGAAGGACTGACTCGTCGAGTAGAAGCGGGATGAGGCGCGGGGTTTGAGCTGCGGACTCGGTGAGTCGGGTCCCGGACTCGGAGAGTAGCCGCTGTTTGGACAAAAACCCTAACCCAGGGGTTTCCACCCTATTTAAACGGCCTAATGTAGCCTCCTTTCCCCCTTAATGCTCCCAAACACTCCTCATAGCAAACCCTAGCCGTTTTTGTGAAGATCTAAGGCTTTTTGAGTGATTCTTGTGAGTTTTGATCTCAAGGAAGAAGGAAGAGCATACAAGGATCAAGAGGGGACTGAAGGATTCGAGTTTGGTTCATCATTTGCAGTCTTTGAATGGTATAAAGTCTGAACCTTACTCATTGATTTGTTAGATCCCTCTTTGAGGTGGTTTAGCGCTTTTCAAGCCATTTTTGGTGGCCAACCATGGTTGCAAACATGGTTGGGGGTTTGGCCTTCTGTATCACGTCATTTTATGAGCCACAAGTCAGATCTAGGTTGCTTTTTGCACCAAGGAAGGCCCTATGCAACAAAAGAACCATTTTAGAGCCTTTTAAGCTCTTATGTCCCATGCATGCACATAAAGTTTATAAATTTACGTGCTAGATCAAGTTTAGGGGCCTGGATCTATCATTTGGTTAAGTGTTGTACATCAGAAATCAAAGTTCTTGGTAAGGAATAAGATAGGCTCGGCGAGTCCATTCCTGGACTTGGCGAGTCCAGTGGTTTTTGGTCCCATATCAGTGAGGGTCATAAGGACCAGTTGAGTGTGGAAGGGTTTTTAGGAGTCCCGGGGAGTGACCCAACGTCCTGGATTAAGCAAAGTGTTCTTGGAATTCATAGTACTCGGCGAGTGCATGAACGGACTCGGCGAGTCCAAGGAAATCTTCATGGTACTCGACGTGTTGTTCATACAACTCGGCGAGTCGGATGTGGATTCAGTCGGTGTTCTTTTAGAAGGAAAATTCGTCGAGTCATCACCTAACTCGACGAGTTGAGACGGGTTTGAGGTCTAACGGAAGGATAGGGACTTGGCGAGTTGGCGAGCCAACTCAGTGAGTCAGGTCAACTAGAAGCTAACTTTGACTTTGACTCGGTCAAGGGTAAAATGGTCATTTTACCCTAAGAATAGATGTTAGTTTCTAACTGAGTGTTTTGTGGGAATTATAGCCGGAGAATTTCCAGAGCAGCAGCAGCGGCGGCAGTAGTTAGAGGATTCCTGCACAGTTCAACAGCTACTACGAGGTGAGTTACCTTCTAGTAGCAGTGGGTCTAAGGCCACAATGCCGACCCACTAGTAGGAGTGTATGTTTAGATGCTATGTGCTAGTGATAATAATGCAAATAGTCCCCAAAATACCGGTCGATAGGACCGAAGGGGCATATATGCCCAACCATGCTAGATAGATTATGGGATACATGTTATGTGGTAGTGGTAGGGGTGAAATAGTCCCCAATGTCCGGTCGAGAGGACCGAAGGGGAGACCAACACCTAGGTATGCTAGTCAGTATCCGGTCGAGAGGACCGAAGGGGAGACCAACACCCAGATATGCTAGTCAGTATCCGATCGAGAGGACCAAAGGGGTAGGTCGGTCACCCAGATATGCCTGACAATATATCTATGCTATGTGGTTGTTTGGTATGTGGTACGGTGGGGGAACTCACTAAGCTTCGTGCTTGTGGTTTTCAGTTGTTGTTTCAGGTGCCTCTTCAGTGAAGGGGAAGGAGCTGGCACGGTAGTTGCATATCACACACATGCTCTTTGTTTTCCGCACTACAAGATATTCTGGGATTCATACTCTGACATTGTGGTTGTTTTTATGTTTTGGTTTCAGACATGAAATATGTTTATCAAATGATGATGTTTATTTCCTAAATGTTTTCCAAAGTGTTGATTTGAAAATGAAATTTTTGGCTGTGAAAATTGGGTCGTTACAATTATACTGATTCATCTACTTATGGGGATGATGTCTAGGCCGTGATTTAGTGAGGTGTTTAAAGTGAGATTTCCAAACAGTATACTTTGTATACCAAACGGACCCTACCTTTGATATGATCCTACCTGGTTGTTCCTTTCTTGATAGATCATGAAGTAGACTCTGAGTCAATGACAAATCTAGACTAATAATTAGTCGCAATAAATATTAGACGAAAATCTAGTGGTAATAATAGTAGGTTTAGTCGAAGGAAATCATATTGTCAAGAAGCGAAGCACTACTCGAATTTTGAGTCGTCACTTTAACAAGTGAGTGCATAGTCACTTTCGTCTTATACATAGATAAGAAGTATTTTATATTAATTACGTGCTATGTGTGCTTATTGTCTGTTTACTTGATATTGATGATGAACGAACATTTTTATATGGGTTTTAAATGATTTAAACTATATATGTATTTTATATCTACAAAAATGTTGGGGTAAAACATGGGTAGATGAAATAGACGATGTGCCATAAAATGATGAGAGGCCTCGACGTTGACAATGATCCAGTCATTTAACGGAGTATATGCGACAACCCGATACTTTCCAAGTCAATAAAAGTCAACCTTCTTAAATAAAATTTCAAATTTTATTTATTCCGTTAAGTTCGTGAGGATTAGTGAATAATTTAAATTATATAAATAAAGTTTGTATAAGTTATCGAACCAAAACCACTCGAAAAACATAGATTTTCCACTCAATTCAGTGAAACCTCGTTTCCGCCAACTGTTTTCAGCCGAAAAAGTTCAGACCGAAAACAGATTTCAGCCGAGAACTCCTTTCCGGCAAAAAACGCAACCAATATACAGGTTTTTCCTCGGAAACTTGATCATTTCTAACTCATTCCACTCGAAAAAACTCTCATTTTACTCCTAAGGATCATCCAAGAACATTCATATCTTCAAGTAGAAACCTTCAAATCTTCATATTTTCACCAAGAACAACAAGAACACCAAGGACAACCTTCATATCTTCAAGTGACCGAAAATAGCCCAAAACCGAAAACCTGTCTTCGACCGAAAACCAGTTCTGACTGAAAATTCGTCAGGACTGAGAACCTGATTCTCGGTTGAGCTTTGACCGAAAAACCTTCCATTTACTTCGAACAATTTTCGATAATCACTCTCAACACAAAAACAAGTGTTTTACAACACTTTAATTAAAGGTTTTGCTAATTTAAATACAAGTATGTTTTTAACTACTATTAGGATACCGTTAATTCTGCGTACGTTAAACCAAGGGTCATCTTTCCAGTCTTGTTGTTCAACACGTACACATAAAAAACTATGAGTTAGTACCCCCTACATTTTCATTGTTTTTCATGTTTTCAGGGGGAGGGGAGGGGGGGATACAAGTAAAACACAATGATTTTTGTGTTTTTATACAAATGATTTCAAACATATTAAAAACTTTTTCAATTGATACAAACCGAGAAATCACTACATTTTATAAAAATATTCAGATATTTTTATCCCTTTTGTAACATGCTGAGCATAACAATAGTTTTCAACATACAACCAGAATTGCAAAGTTTCCAGTATGATACATGACATACAATCAAACTATAGTCGATATAGTTTGGGAACATTACATTACTTTTACAGAATTCAATACATGAGACGAGAACATACATTCAAGCTATAATAGGTATAGTTTGGGATACATTACACGGTCTTATATTTCAAGAACATTATACAAAAACGAACATATAAACTATGGTAAATATAGTTTATGGTATAAAATACTATTTTCCGAATACAAGAGTAAAATACTAAATAATTATTTAAGTATAATTATTTGTACTCTACAAGTTATACATACAGTTTCAAGTACAAGAGAACACTACAACACTACACGTAAACTAGTTAATATTGGGTTGTAAGCCAATACTTCAATTGTATCCACCATGGTACAAAAATAAATCCTATACAGTATAACTAGAGTCTCGTGGAGGGAGAGCGTGAGATTTGTGTATAGATCTATACGGAACTGACAATCCCACACCTAAATTGTTAGCTACAGTTAGGTTGGCAGGCCTGGGGTGACAGATGTCATACCATTCCAATGCCTGAAGAACGTCATTGAGGTCACTTGGTCACATCAAGCTTGGTTATACCAAACTCACAATAGTATAAACTAACCATTTGTTTATGGGATTTCAATTCTTTAAATAGTTTTATTTTAATTAATAGAACTATCATACAATACAACAATATGATTCTAGGGAATACAAAAACTTTGTTTTATTTTACGTAATAAAACTACTATACATTACTAATGGTATCCAGGGATTTCATACAAAGGCTTTCATAAAGATCATGGTTATACATTACTAGTTGTATCCAGGGATTTCATACAAAGGTTTTCATTCAGAACAATACTATACATTACTGGTGGTATCCATGGATTTCATACAAAGGTTTTCATACATAACAATACTATACATTACTAGTGGTATCCATGGATTTCATACAAAGGTGTTCATACATAACAATACTATACAATACATCTAGTGATATCTAGGCATACATACAAAGATATACAAACAAGGGTTCTTATCAAACACTACTACGATATACATTTGTAGAATACAATAACAAACATTCATTCTGGTCTTTAGGTCTTAGACTACTTTTCACTACTAAAGAAAATATTGGATTTTCTTGAGAAACATACAAACCATTTTCAAAGTTTCAATGTCATGATTTAAGTACAAAAACATTCTTATGAACTCACCAACTTAAATGTTGATACACTTTCAAAACCACTTGTATTCTCAGGGAACCGGTAGACAGGTACATCCCGCATGTTTTGAGAAGACAGAGCTTTAGAGTCGTGTATTTTATATTTTTTTATACATTTTGATGTCATAAAAACTATGCATCGAATAGATGTAAGTACTTTATTTATTCAATGTAATGGTTGTGTTTACTTTGATTACTATGATGCAATTGTTGTGATATTGTACATGACATCCTCCGCCCCCGAACATTTCCGCCGTTCCAGTTTGGGGGTGTGACAGATTAGTATCAGAGCATTGTTTATAGTGAACTAATTATATCAAACCTTAAATGATATACAACTATAAACACTAAGGGGCCAAAGTGCTCTAAACTAATAGTATACTTTTAAAATCTAAGTATTTTATAAGAAGTATACTAACACTACATGCATATCAGAAACAGTATCACAAGAAGAACGAAGCAAAAATATTTAGATGTTGGACACTGTGGTTAAACCTGGATAGTTATGTAATCATATCTGAAATAAATATTGCCTGATCAACTATATTTATTTGAGATAAGACCAACATGTGTTTGGGAGTTATAGTGGTGTTGCAACAAGTCTAAAACTTACCAAACTCTATGCAAAGGGAACAATAGAACCGAACATACATTTAAAATACTATAGGAGAATTTTGTAGCATTATGATACTAGAGCCAAACATGAGAAAACAAAGAACTCTTGCTGATAGATCTATAATTGATAAGTGTATACATATAAGTTATATATAAGTAGGTGATTTAACTTCACTCACTGTTCCTTGTTTGGTTGTAGACTTAGAGTAGGATCACTTAATCGAAGGTTTATTTGGTCTTAGTTATATACAAATTTTGTACACTATGTGATTATAGGGGGAATCTGACACAAATCACATAGTACAATTTCATTCCAAGTGTTAATACAAATTAATGGCGATTGTTTACTTATATTTAGTAGACTTCCACTGTAAATCGCTTAATAGAACACTATAACTGTCAGGATGAGATATATCTTGTTCAATATCACATGACTCAAAACCACTATAGAGGAATTATCATCCTTTTTCTCTTAAATTATTTAAAAAAAGATGCATCCAAAGACATCCATCAGAAAGAACAACAATACACATTCGCGGCCATCTCCTCAATATGATCCTGTTATAGCAATAATAATCGTTGTGGCTGCCGCCATGTCACAGATCAATGCAAGTGGCACTAGCAGGGCGGGTAGTGGAGCCAACCCATCTAAACTCGGTGATAGTCATAGACACCCAAAGGAGTGTTCATACAAGGACTTCACCATAGCCAAACCTTGATCCTTCGATGCCACTGGAGGAGTATTTTCACTAATTCGTTGGTTCGAGAAAACAAAATCAATATTCGAGATCTATACGTGCCCCGAGACCAGCAAGTTGAAGTTTGCAGCATGCACCTTCACCGATAGAGCACTAACTTGGTGGAACAGCCAAGTCAAATCACTGTCTCTACCGATATCTAATGATATGAGTTGGGACGATTTGTAGGAACTGATGCTCGCCGAATACTGCCCACGGGGCGAGAAGCAAAAGCTGGAGCAGGAGCTCTGCAGTCTGAAGATGAAAGACTCCGATATCGCCGCTTATACTGCGAGGTCTAGTGATCTTGCTCTTTTATGTCCTAGGATGGTCACCTCAGAGAGAAATAAAGTAGAGAGATTCATATGGGGACTAACTCCCCCGACACAAGGAAATGTCTTAGCTGCCAACCCACACACGTTTGACAATGCCAAACGTTTGGCACAGACATTAATAGATCATATAGATCGTCAATATCCCGTGTGAAATTCTCCCGAACCACCTAAAAAGAGTGGTGGGAAGAACATGTTTTGGAACAAATGCAAGGGTCAATAATCGTAGGAGCCCTCCAAGAAACAACAAACAGTGGTAGTCCATGCTACTACCATTCCTGATGCTATCCCCACTACTCAAGCACCTACCAATCGATATGTTGGAACACTTCCGAGGTACGACAAATGCAACTTGCATCATCATGGTCCTTCCCGTGATATGCAATGCACCAACTGATCAAAAAGGGTCACACAGCTCGTGTTTGCAAGGCACCAACCCAACCAACCAATCAGGCTTCTAGAGTTGGAGTAGGCTAAGCTTGCTATGGGTGAGGAGAAACTGGGCACTACAATAGGGATTTCCCCAAGGCAAGGAATGCTGGCAACATGAGGAGAGTGCTAGCAATAGGCCAGGAGGAGGCATTAGCTGATCCCACAGTAGTCACGGGTATGTTCATCCACGACAACTCTTATGCATGCATTCTCTTTGATAGTGGTGCGGAGAGGAGTTTTGTCAGCCAAAAATTCAAACACTTACTCAAACACAAATCCCAACCACTAAACGAAACATTCACTGTCGAGATGGCTAACGGAAACCAATAGAGCACTAACGATGTATTCATAGGATGCGTCCTCACTAACGATGTATTCATAGGAGCACTAATGGAAACAGTTTCCATAAAGAGCTTCGATGTCGTTATCAGAAAGGATTGGTTGAGCCCCAATCATGCCGATATTCTTTCTTACGAAAAATCCATTCACCACAATCTGCCAAATGGCAAAGCCCTTGTTATCTATGGCGATAAACTCAGCACGAACCTTCGCATCATTTCGTGCATCAAAGCCCAAAAATAACTACGAAAGGAGTGTCATGCATTCCTGGATCATGTAGTCAATGAAACACAAGAAGTTAAAAAACCTCGAGATCATCCCGGAAGTCTGCAACTTTCATGATATCTTCCCCGAAGATCTTCCAGGAGCTCCTCCTGAACGCCAAGTTGAGTTCTAAATCGACTTGATTACCGGGGCTACCCCCGTAGCAAAATCCCCTTATCGTCTAGCACCGGAAGTAATGCATGAATTATCAAGCCAGCTGAACGAACTACTCAGCAAGGGATTCATTAGACCAAGCTTCTCACCCTGGGGAGCACCGGTCTTGTTTGTGAAGAAGAATGATGGATCTTTCCGGATGTGCATAGACTACGCGAACTATACAAACTCACTATTAAGAACTGCTACCCCTACCCAGAATGGACGAACTCTTTGATCAACTCCAAGGAGCCAAATACTTTTCCAAGATAGAACTGAGATCTAGGTACCATAAATTACGAGTCCAGGAGAGCGATGTTCCCAAGACAACATTTCGGACTCGGTACGTTCACTACAAGTTTGTAGTGATGACCTTTGGTCTAATCAACACATCCACCATTTTCATGGACTTAATGAACCGGGTGTGCCATCCCTTCCTAGACAAATTCATGATAGTATTCGTAGATGATATACTTGTCTATTCACAAAGCAGGGAAGAAAACAGTTAGCACTTGCGACAAGTGCTAGAAACCTTGAGGACAGAAAGACTATATGCGAAATTCTCTAAGCGCGAGTTTTGGATCAGGAAGGTAGCTTTACTAGGTCACGTGGTTAGTAAAGAAGGAATACACGTGGACCCTTCCAAAATAAAGGCAATCGATAATTGTTCAGCACCGAGAACACCCACATAAATCCGTCAATTCTTGGGGCTTACTGGTTACTATCACAGATTCATACAAAACTTCTCCAGAATTACCAAACCACTTACCACCCTAACTCAGAAGGGTGTGACTTTTAGTTGGGGAGAAAAACAAGACACTACGTTCTAGACATTGAAACAGGCCCTATGCAACACACCTATCTTGTCCCTTCCAGAAGGGACATAGGGCTTCTTTGTATACTATGATGCATCCAATCAGGGGCTAGACAATGTTCTCATCCAACGAGGAAAATTTATTGCTTCTGCATCGAGACAACTTAAAGCACACCAAGTCAACTATACAACTCACGATCTTGAGTTGGGAGAAGTGGTCTTTGCCCTAAAAATCTAGAGACATTACCTTTATGGTACCAAGTGCACTATCTTCACCCACCACAAAAGCCTTCAACACATCTTTGATCAAAAGGAAATTAACATGAGACAACGACGATGAGTAGAGCTACTCAATGATTACGAATGTGAAATTCGCTATCATCCTGGTAAAGCCAATGTAGTAGTTGATGTCCTTCGTCGGAAGGAGTACTCAGGTCGTAGAGTGAAGTCACTAACCATGATAATCCATTCCCATCTGTCCATGCAAATCAAAAAGGCTCAGTTGGAGGCCTTAAAACCAGAAAAGGTGGTGGATGAATCCTTAAGGGGAATGGAGAAGAACTTCATAATCAAGGGTGTCGGGGTTCTTTATTTCATTTACTGAATACGGATCCCAAAGTTCGACGGTTACAGGGAGGTTGTCATGAATGAAGCACATAAGACTCGATACTTTGTTCACCCAGGTTCAGATAAGATGGATCTGGATCTCAAGAAACTTTATTGGTGGCGAAACATGAAAGTCGGAATTGCCACCTATGTAGGCAAGTGCCTGACTTGCGCCAAGGTGAAGGTAAAATACCAAAAGCCCTCAGGTTTACTTCAACATTAGAAATACCTTAGTGGAAGTGGGAACGAATTACGATGGACTTCATCACCAGATTTCCCAAGACCCTGAGTGGTCGTGACACTATTTGGGTAATCGTAGATAGAGTAACCAAGTCCACCCACTTCTAAGAGATAGTACAACTACATGGTATGCGCATATCTATTCTCTCGAATATAAATAGTAGATTCACCTTTCGATTTTGGTAGTCACTTCAGAAGGCTCTTAGAACTAAGTTAGACATAAGTACAACTTATCATCCACAAATTGACGGGCAGAGTGAGAGAACTATTCAAACACTAGAAGATATGTTGAGAGCATGTGTGATCGACTTTGGTAAAGCATGGGATACACATTTCCCACTTGTCGAGTTTTCATATAACAACAACTATCACACTAGCATCAAGGTTGCTCCATTTGAAGCCCTCTACGTCCGTAAGTGCATATCCCTTCTGTGCTAGGCTGAGGTCGGTGACACACAGTTGGCTAAGGGTGAGTCCTTGATAACACTCTCACTGGACCATAGATCATTCGAGAAATCACAGAAAAGATTATCCAAATCCATAAATGAATAAAAATCTCAAGAGATAGATAAAAGAGCTACACAGACAATAGACAAAAACCCTTGAAATTCCAGGTTAGTGACCGCGTTCTATTGAAGGTCTCACCTTGGAAAGGCATGATACGCTTCAGAACGCATGGAAAGCTAAATCCAAGATACATCAGGCTATTCGAGATCCTCGCTACAATCGGCCTACTAGCCTACAAACTCCATCTACCCAACGAAACACATGTGACTCCAATCAATGAAATCAAGATAAATGAGAGTCTTAACTTCATGGAAAAACCATTAGAAATCATGGATAAGGAAATCAAACAAACAAAACAAATTCGCATACCGATAGTGAAGGTTCGCAACAATACCAAGCGGGGACCTGATTTTACTTGGGAGCGAGAAGATCAGATGCAACAGAGGTACCCATATCTTTTTCCATTGTAACATCCCAAAAATACCACCCAAAAATTTTTGTTTAAAAACTTTACTAAACCATAATATCAAATATCAAAAGATAAAAACCATGAACCATGTATCTTAAAATTTCATAATAAGTTTATCAAATCGAAACTAGTGTTGAGATCATATCAAAATATCAAAGTCCAACTCCCAAGCTAAATTGTGGTGTGTGCCATGTCATCATCCTGAGCACTTCCCTTTACTAGCTGAAGTACCTGAAATAAAAACTGAAACTGTAAGTACGATGCTTAGTGAGCTCCCTTAAACTACCACATAGCAAACAATAACATATAAGCACACACTAGGCCTTGCCCACTGCATCGGACTGATGTACGGAACTGACTAGGGCCTCGCCCACTGCATCGGACCGAAGTCTGGAACTGACTAGTGCCTCGCCCACTACATCGGACTGAAGTCCGGAACTGCATCGTATCGAAGTCCGGAACTAACTAGTGCCTTGCCCACTGCATCGAACCGAAGTCCGGAACTGACTAATCATATCATAACATAATCAAAGCATATAACATAAACATAAATACTGCATACTGCATCAGACCATAGTCCGGAACACATAAAACATAACATGCATGTATCACAAAGACATCAAGCATACTGAACTACTACATCAGACCGTAGTCCGGAACAACTGCTATCTAAATGGGCCGGCATTGAGGCCGTAGACCTATTCCTACTAGAAGGAAATCTCACCTTGTAAGGTTGTCTGCTAAAAAGTTGATCGGGAACTGTCTGACTGCTGCTCCGGTAACTCCCCGGCTACAATTCCCTAAATACACTTAATCAATCACTGATAACTAATCTTAGGGTAAAATGATTATTTTACCCCTTAGTTAAAGTCAACCCGTTGACCTGACTCACCGAGTTAGGTCGCCAACTCATCGATTCCCTAACTTTCCTTCTACTTCCTTACCCGACCCTACTCGTCGAGTTTATCCACAACTCGATGAGTTCCCCTTCCTTATTGCTATTGTGCCAACCTTCATTAAACTTTCCAAGTTGTATGATCAACTCTTCGATTTTACCTTCATCATAATAACACGTCTAGACTGTGACTTGTTGAGTTGTATGAACAACTCATCGAGTCTGTTCTTATAGGTAAGGAGATTGCCTTGGACTCGCCGAGTCAGGGCATAGACTCGCTGATTCCCTCTACACTCAGATCCATGGCTTAACTCACTGAGTCCTTACTCCACTCTTTAAACATACTTGCTACTACTGAACCAGGAATCAAGGACTCGCGGCCTGACTCTTGGCGAGTCAAAAGAACGACTCGCCGAGTCCTTTGCATGCAGTTTCTATTCAGTTGATTCTAATCAGCTTTAGTGCATCCAATACATAGATCTGGCTTTCTGGGACTATCTGAACATGTAAAGTTGCTAAGTTTACGTGTATCCAAGAGGCAAAGAAGCAAAAACACTCAAACTTGGCTATTAAGGGAGGTTACTTGACTAGAACAAGGCCATGGATGTCAAAAGGTGGCCTTCTTGAGCTTCTGGATATCAAGAGAGGCTAGATCCAAGATATGGCTCGTTTACAAAGCTTCATCACTAGGGATTTGGGGTTTTTGAGCTCAAAACCATCAATTTGGGGACAAACTAGATCTATTAATACAATAATCAAGATAAGAGCTTTATTACCAGAAAGGATGGCTAAAGAAGAGTATAATTTGGATCTACTTCTTCTTTCTTGAGTTCTTCTAACTTCTCCTTCTTCTTCTTGCTCAACAATGCACCAAAAATTCCTTCACAAGGGCAAATATCACTCACACACACTTCAAGGAGGCTAGGGCTTCGGGAATAAGTCTCTGAGAGGTGAAGGGGGCTGGTTTGTGGCTATAATGACATTTAAATAGGGTACACACCCTGAAAATTAGGGCTTCATCCAGACTGGCAGACTCGCCGAGTCAGGAATATCGACTCGTCGAGTCGCCACGCCAACTTCACGTGCTGACCCGCTGCTACTCGACGAGTTATGGCTATTGACTCGTCGAGTAGCTTCTAAAATAAGAAGAAAAATAATGTTTTAAATGCGTACCAGGAATGGGGCATTACATCCAGTCCATGATTGTACTCTATAGAAACAATTTCGAGACGAAATTCCCTTTAATGGGGGGAAATGTGACAACCTGATACTTTCCAAGTCAATAAAAGTCAAACTTCTTAAATAAAATTTATTCCGTTAAGTTTGTGCGGATTAGTGAATAATTTAAATTATATAAATAAAGTTTATATAAGTTTTCGGAACCAAAAGCACTAGATAAACTTAGATTTTCCCCTCGATTAAGAAAACTCGTTTCAGGCAACCGTTTTTGGTCAAAAACCTTTGGATTGAGAACACATTTCAGCTAAGAACTCCTTTCCGTCCGAAAACCCAACCGATATAAAGGTTTTTCCTTACAACTTGATCATTTCTCACTCATTCCACCGTGAAACACTCTCATTTTACTTCTAAGGATCATACAATAACATTCATATCTTCAAGTGGAAACCTTCAAAAACTTGTGTTCGAACGAAAACCAGTTCCAACCGAAAATTTTTCAGGACCAAGAACTGGATTCTAGGTTGAGCTTTGACCAAAAATCCTTCCATTTACTTTGACCGAAAATTCGTTAGGACCGAGAACCTGATACCGTGAATTCTGTGTACATCACATAGATGGTCATATTTCCAGTCTCGCTGTTCAACACGTACATATAAACAACTGTCAGTTCATACCCCTACATTTTCATTGTTTTTAATGTTTTCATGGGAGGGGGAATACATGTAAAACACAAGTATTTTTGTGTTTTTATACAAATCATTTCAAACAGATTAAAAACTTTTGCAATTGATACAAACTAAGAAATCACTACATTTTATAAAAATATTCAAATATTTTTATCGCTTTTGTAACATGTTGAGCGTAAGGGTAGTATTTAACATACAACCATAATTGCAAAGTTTTCAGTATGATACATAACATACAATCAAACCATAGTTGATATAATTTGGGAACATTACACTACTTTTACAGAATTCAACACATGACATGACAACATACATACAAGCTATAATAGGTACATTTTGGGATACATTACATGGTCTTACTATTTCAAGAGCATTATACAAAAATGAACATATAAACTATGGTAAATATAGTTTATGGTATACAATAATATTTTCCGAATACAAGAGTACAATACTAAATAATTGATGAAGTATAATTATTTTTACTCTACACGTTATACATATAGTTTCAAGTACAAGAGAACACTACAACACTGTTGGATTAATGTCTAAGTCCATAACTATAATTGGTAAGACTTGACCCGACCCGGCATGGTCCATTTGGGTTGCATGGCATCATGCATTTGGATAGACTAAAATGAGAGAAATAACACTTAAGGTTTGTTAATATATTATAAGTTCTAATCTATTAATAAGGTTATTTAATTAGTATTGATCAAGAATTAATTTGGAATTAATTAAGTGATCAAAAGAAGACTAATTAAATATATGGGTTGATTGTGTAAATCATTCATTCTTATATATGTGGGCTTGTGATCCAAGATTCCTTATGTTGGACTAAGTCCATGGGGTGACCCATGGATACTCCATGGAGGTTAAAATCCATAGAGCATAAGGAATGGGTAAAGTCATGAGTTACATGGTGTAACCCTAATAGCCACCATATAAAAGAATCCCATGGCTCAAGAAATCATGCACTATGTGTGAGTGTGAGGGCTAAACGATTTCAAGGAGTGTTCAAGTTTCTCTCAAGTTATTCCAATTGTATTTGGTGCTGTGTGAACCATTTGAGGTGTCACACTTGGGGCACTAGGCACTCAAGCTTCATGAAGACTTTCTACATCAAAGAGGTATGTAATTCTAACTTGATATATTCATATGAATCATGTTATTATGCAAGTTAGGATGAATACCTTGGAAATTTCATATTTGTATGTATAATAGAGAAAACACAGATCCAAGGTATTTAGAGTTGCATGTACACTTAGGAGTGTTAGAATGCTCAAAACCCAACAGTGGTATCAGAGCCAGGTTGTTTTCTGTTATATTGATGCAAATATTTTATTTTCAAAGTTGAAAAAACAAGGAAAAAAAACATGAAGTTTGTCAAATTTTAAGATAATTACTTGTTCTTGTGAAAAACTAATTATTTGTAAAATTTGAATAATTTGCTATATGAGTTGAATTATGTCAAATTTAGTAAAAGATAAAATGATATGATTATTTTATTAGTTTTAAAAGTTTGATCTAAAGAGTTTTATTTTTTGAAACCTCCATAAGTTATGGATATGAAAAGGTTTTAAAAAAATTGATTCAAAGTTTTTATGGAGTTACAAAATTTTGGTGTTAATGTTTTAAAGAATTCCATAACTTAAGAATAAGTTATGGATCACCAAAAGTTTTTTGTGTTACCTTGTTTTATGGGTGAATTTAGATTAATGAAAAAATTATGTGATAGTTGGTTTTAATCCATATTAATCTAAAAGAAGTTCATAAAATGTGTTTATGTAACTTAAAAGTCACATTTATGAATCTTAAAACTCATAAAAGTTAGCATAGATTACAAAAATGAAGAGTCTTGTTTTCATTGAATGCTTTGATGACTGCATAACTTGTCCTCAAGTTATGGAGGTTCAAGAGTCACTTCATTAAACCATTAAAATGTGTAACCTTAATTAATTCCATATGTTACAAATAAAGACAAAGTCACATTCTTTTATTAGTTTAAAGTCTTCCATAATTTGTCCTCAAGTTATGGAACTTGAAGAGTTTTTGGATTAAAACTACTTTAAACACATAAGTTATGGGATTAAGTAATTTTGAATATTTTCAAAACATGCCCTCAAGTTTTGTAATTTGAAAAGTTTTCTCTTATGAATACTTTAATTCCAAGTTAGCCCTTTAGAATTTTAAAAGTTAAAATTCAACCCTTATACTTTATAATATTATAAGTTAATAATATTTATATATATATATATATATATATATATAAGAGTAAAGTCAGTCTTACCGTTAGTAGGCCTCATTCACAAAGCTGGTCTATAAGGGGGTATAAGGTTACTGCCTATAAAATGGTAGTTTAATGGGTGCCCACTCTCACCCACCGCTTCCTTGACTAGTGGAGGGTCGTTAGTCGAACGGGTAGGACAAGGACTATAATTCCCCCTTCATTAAAAGTATTAATGATAAATACTAAGTAACTAAACCTTTTATAAATACCCAATCTTAGTTACTTAGGAAAATGTGAATAAGGTGCTAATCCATGAAATTACACTTTGCACTTTGTTTAAGTCGGTTAGTGGAACGTGTGTGGTTAACCGGCACACTAACCTGGACTTAACAAGGTAGGCAAAGGGTAACTTAATATTTATCATAGTATCGGTGGAGCGTGTCTGGTTAACCGGCACATCGATTAAGGGGTAAATATTAAGGGTACCAAGTATATTTGCATGGTTACCTCACACCTTGTTTTGTTATCCTCGGCATCCCAGTCACAAAACTTGAAGGGCACACTCAAGATTGAAACATGCCATTGAAAAGTTCAATGAATCTCAAAGATCTAGGATTTTCAAAACCAATCAAAACCTAATAATACATTTATTTTATCTTGGTGGAAATTGGTGAATCGTCATTCACCTACCTTCAAATATTTTATAGCTTGGATTACGACATCCCTCTTCCAAGTTATAAAAGTATTGTGTTGGGTCCTAGCCTTAATATTTCGTATTGGGTGTCATATTAAGGACTTTAAATCAACTATCTTGAATATCTCCCAAAAAGATGTCTGGTTTAGACATTTATGATCTTCCCAAATCTCTTGAAACAAGCTTTCCTAAATGAAGATGATGTCCCATGGAAATCATACTTATTTCACCTCCTCCAATTATTCTCCCTAACCCACAAGTTCTTGAAAAGTTTAAGGTCACTCAAGCCCTATTGGCAAGCAGAGGTCTATGTGTGATCACATCTTGGAGATGTAGTCACATATTGACAAGTCGGGAGAGTTAGGTGTCAAATTCTCGTGAAACTTGGTGGTTCAATCACTTTCAAAGTCACATAGTGAGTTCCTTTGGGACTCCTATGAAACATACTATGACAAGACCCTTAATGATCTTATCTGTTTGCTAAGATCAACTTCCTAAAACTTGTGGACATTGACAATAATGACATTGGATATCCAGTAAAGCTCTCTCTTCCCAATGAAAAGGGATCTGCCATAGTCAACTCGGTTGACCAAATGGTAAAGAGAGACGCTAAGTCTGAGATAGTCCCATTATCAAGGGTCCATAGGTAACTATTGCCAAAAGAAGAGGCATTGGTTGCGAAGCTGCCAAATTTACCTAAGGATGTTAAAGTCAATAAGTTTGGCTCTACTTCAGGTAAAGTCCATTGTCTAACTCTATTAAGTACATGCTCGCGAAGATGGATTTCAATCGCATGGTTTGGTGATCAGAATTTTGGGCTATTACTTAAGAGTTATGATATTTATATTGCTTAGGAATAGATAACAACAAGGTTTTCATATGGATTGTAAGGATAAGTTTTTCAGCAAAGTTTTAAAATAAATGAAAAAGGTTTTGATTTTATTTATTTTAAGTATCCTTACAATGACATTTGTGAAAAGTTTTGCTTATAAGATTCCACTGATAACAATATTGGAAAAATGGATTTGATTCTTTCGGTTGTGGTAGTGTCTAATATTACCAAATAAGGAAAGATTCTCATCACCCAAGGTTCAATTGGACCGAAACATGGAATCATGCAAGTTGTATAGTATGATGAATGAGAACTTTCAGCTTGGAAAATTAAGACTAATTCCTTATGTGAATAAGGAAAGGACTAAGGGATCGAGTACAAATTCTTGTGCACTGATCAAGTCCACTACAAAAGATCAAGAAGACTATTCGTCATGATTTACTTAAGTTCAGTAAATATCGTTATACTTATAAGTTTAAGTATAAGTTTGTAGCATTGGAGAAGTTTCAATGTGAGACAGAACGAATAAGAAGAATCAAAGTATGGCAGAAAGATAAAATTTTCTCAAGTCTGAAAAGATGGGAGAGTACTTTAGTATCATGTTATATGATCATCTTAATGATTTAGAGACCTTATCACAATTCATCATCTAAGTGCATTCTAATAGTTAAAAAGAGGAGTATTGTTGAAGTGGTTAAATCAAGAAGATGAGTCATACTTCGTTCCAATACAAGTCTTAGAGTTATACTCTAAAATTGTAACTTGAGTGACATGTCTTAAAGAAGGTTTAAAACACTTGTCAAATTTAAGAGTAAAAGTTTTCTACTCATGTACATTTGAAATTGGTAAGTTGTGATGTTTCGGATAAAACATGACCAACTAAGGCCAATTGTGTGAAGTGTTTGTCTTGATTAGAATCCTCACTATCTCTTGAATATTTGACAAGAGAGTCTTATATGTCAAGAGGATAGTGGGAGTCTTAATGCTCTTGAAAGTTTCAAGACTTAATCAAGAATAAAACTTAAAGTCCTTCACTAGCACACGACTTGAGGTTTATAACCTATCATGTTGAAATTTTTGTGCCTATTCAAGTTGGTTTTGCATAGGAGTTCTGAGAGTTCTCAATTGGTTGCACAACAACTTGGAAGCAATGGCAGGCCCTTGAGCTGCTAGATGGCAAGAATTTAAGATTACTCAAGTTTAATCCATATGAGTTTGGATTTGTCACTAACCTTGTCTTGTGATTATGGTTTTGACCAATTCACATGGATAAGAACACATACACGTTAAATCTAAGTGTCATAAGGTTTCTCTCCGATTCATGAAAATGATGGTGAGGAAACACTTTCACTAAGTAGATTTTAGCTAGATAGCAATTGTGATATTTGCATTCTCAAAGTTGTTAGTGGAGCATGTGTGGTTTACCGGCACACTAACATGGACTTGTAAGAAGTGGCAAAGGTCTAAAAAATTGAGACTATGATTACGGCATCCATTTTCATAGTTCTAAAATTGTTTAGACACACATGTGAGCTATCTAAGAGAGGTGTATGATTTTGATAAAGTTTTATCAAAACAATCTAGTATCAGAAATCTGAACTTTGGTAAGAAAGTCAATAAAGTATTGATTTCTAGAAGTCCAGCTGATTTCTAAGTACATGTCAAAGCTAGTGGGAGCATAAGTGTTATGCTAATAATCATCATGTTAGTGGGAGCATGATAATTATGATAAAAGTTGCAAGTTAGCAATGTTAATTATAGAAAACAAAAGTTTCAATTGGGAAAGAGTTGTTTTGCTATAATTAACGGAGAGGAAATTATACTTCATCTCAAATCTAAAAGCTTAGATTGAGGTTTTAATTGTATTTAGTCAAGGAAATATATATGAATTTCATGTTGGAATGGCTCAACATAAGGAAATTATGTATATGGGTCCATTATTTGCGTTCTAAAATTTGATTATGATTATGGCATCCCTTTTCATAATCTGAATTATGAGAACTTGGCAAATTGAAATGGAAATATTATAGCAAAAGACTGGTTTAGTCTTTATGTGAGACATCATGAATCGTGTCCCATATGCTTCGGATATAGGATCGATTACATGTGCTATATTCATCCATTCTAAAATTTTCCAAATGCCTGGGGAATTAAGAAGGGAAAAGGTCTAGAATTGGATATGACTAAAAGGATTAAACAATTGTTGAGAACAATCTAAGGTTTACCAAAGATTGGTTGCTCAAGGACAGTTGGAAGTATAATGATAATTCTGGAAGGACCATATTGACATAATTTGTAAGGAGGCAACTCTTGTTTAGAAGTAATAGTCAAAATGGAATATGGAAATGTTTCAAAGTTAGAAATTATTCAATCTGTGTAAGATTAGGAAACTTAATGCAAGAAGGATGTTTCCAAGGAGTTGATCTCCTTTGGAATGCTTTGTAATGTTTATTGTTAAGTCTTTGCGACTTTATGCATAATCATTACAAGAGGATCTATGCATATAAGTTTAGAATCTAACAGATTTCAGTAAATGGCATGAATTTGGAATTCTTGCATTTGCAGTAAGGATTTGGGACTATGAAAAAAGGATCATTGGAGTTATGTTCAATTGATCTAATTCAAAAAGTAAAGATCATAGACAAACATAGTATGCATACTTGGTGTGTGGCATGACTAGTGTTTAGAAAACATAGTGTACATGCACGGAGCATGGGACAACTAGTGTTTTAATTCAAGAATAAAGTTGATAGTTGAAACAATATACAATGAATAATGTGTAATCATATGGTGATAAATAAAAGGTGTTTTATTTATGTTCATAGGTTTTGATACCATATTGGATTCAATTATTATTGTGTTTCATTTTTGCATGTTTTAACTTCCAGAATAACTAGGTCATTGTTCGGGATGACTAAGTTATTCAAACCATCCACAGTCGGTCATATGTTGGAAGTAGATATGAATTAAGACTGTCATGGGTTGGCTAGTAGAGGTCTAAGATGTTGGACAAAGGGCTACAAAACTCATGAGTGCTCATAAGTTATGAGTATTGGATTCAACCCGCGCTCATTGGAATCACTACATAAATTTTATCACAAGTGATCATGAGACGATAATATCTTATATTCTTCAAACCTAGAGATATGAGTTGTTACTATGAGTTGGTTTTACATTGATTGCACGAAAACGCATTCGGTAACTCGGTGTTATAAAATGTGCCTTTGTGTATGATTCAACAAGTAGTAGTACAAGCCATATGAGTCGAAGTTTATCCATTCCTTTTACCTTCGGGATGAAGCGATATCTGTGGGCCCATCGATGATTTGATGATGACAAATGGAAGTGCTCAGCCGGGCCAGGACTGATTTGATTTGTTCAATTAGTCAGTCGTCATAAATCGGAAATCGGGAAAAAAAAATGGACAGAGAGAATGATTATAATCCATGTCTCAGTCCATATGATATCTAGAATGGAGGAATATATGATCCCTTATCTAATGGACAAGTCAATGACAAGGTCAGAGTTCATCTACAAGGTCAGAGTTCGACAGAAGCTTTTGAGAGCTACGATTGCCAGTCAGTTCTTGAAGTCATACGCAATAATAGTTTTAGACTTATTCAAGTGCACTACAAGAAAACAGGCCTTTAATGACGTGCAAACAATGACACTCGCTGATAGAGGACGCGCATTTGTAAGTGCCCTAAAAAATAATGTCAGTTTTGCAAAATTTGAAGGATAGAGGGCACGTATTTGTGTGCGCCCTAAAATTAGTGTCAGAAAAGAAAAAGAAATAAATACAGAGGGCGCCTTTCATAAAACGTGTGTCATGTAACTGTGTCGCTTTATAATTTTTAAGTGAAACACGCGTTTTTGGCGGGAAATAAAATCGACGAAAATTACCCCCGCCTATTCAATCCCAAAAATTAATCCCCCGCCTCTTCTACTTAGCAAGAAAAAGCCCTAGGTCCTTCATCTTCATCTTAAGTGGAAACAAACTCTGCTCCTCCACCCTCCTCTACGATCATTTCCTCAACACCTTCTCCTCCGACCCATCTCTCCTCTCCGCCACCATCGCCGACCTACGAGTCGCCCGTCAACGAGACTCTTCTTGCATCTCCTTCGCTACATCAGGTAATAGATCATCATTAAGCTTCAAATGATTTCCTGACGGTCAAATCCGAGAATCAGTTTGTTAAAATCATGGAATCAGAGCCTGGTAGAGCAAAAGACTCAAATGGTTTTTTCTTTCCAGTGACATCCTCCAGAAACGCAAAGTGGTGGTACTCAGCCTTTCACAATGTCACCGACATGGTTAGTGTTGGTGTCCTCAGTCTTCATTACGCCGTATCTCAACTCGGATGGTATCACTTTTCCTTCAATCCAAGTCTTCTCTGTGAGATTCTTTTTTGGTTTAAACGATGCACACAACATGTTCGATGAAAATCCCCACACAAAATCCACTTTCATAATATACAATCTGTTTGATTCAGGGGCTTTGGAATCACAGTACTAGTCATATCCTAGGTGATTACACTCTACACACTATGGAAAATGGTGGAAATGCACGAAATGGTTCCAGGAAAAAGATTTGACAGATACCGTGAGCTAGGGCAACATGTTTTTGGTGAAAAAATCGGGCTTTATGTTGTAGTCACTCTACACAAGGACCACTGTCCAATCCTCTTTCAACTTGTGTCTTTCCTTCTTATGATATATTCTAGATTGTGAGGATGTATATAGTCACTTAGGAGCCATTGGTGTTACCAGAAAGCAGGTTCCCCTGTTCTGCTGCTTACACCTATATAGAAACTATTTTTAATATGCTTTTATATACTCACACATTACTAGAAGCTATTTTATTAACTATTTTTTGTTATATGAAGATTTGATTCAATTTGTTTAAGAAACTGAGAGGCTTGGACATGCTTCATCTACAAAGAAGCTAATTTTTCTGGTTGGAGATTCCTTTGGTGGATCTTTAGGTCTTGCAGTTTTTTCTTTTTTATTATTATTGTAAGAAGACTGAAGCTCAAGGGTGTGCAATCATTGAGGTTCTTAGTAGAGAGAAGCATAATGAATTGCTTGTTGCACTCTATTCGTACATCTCTTCACAGGGATCATCTTTAGTTTCTGTAGATCTTTCTAGTTCTGATGTTACAGATTCTGGTTTGTTACGTATTAAAGAATGCAAGAATGTTGAGGCTTTAAACCTTAATTTTTGTGAACATATCTCTGATGTTGGGCTCGAATGCATTATTGGTAATCTCTTGTAATGATTCTTTATTGAATTTGAAGGAAACAATCTTAATATTATTGTTTTTTTTAGGTCTTTCAAACTTGACAAGTTTGAGTTTGAAGAGGAACACAAACATCACTGCAAAAGGATTGAGTGTACTTTCAGGGTTGGTCAATTTGTCAAAGTTGGACCTTGAAAGATGTTCTGAAAAAGGACTGAGTGCATGTGGGCATCTGGGTCATGTGGGGCTTGTGGAACAAGGGTTATACTATATGTACGAGTTAATGAAACAGAAGGGTGTCAAACCTGGTTTAAACCATTATATGTGTATCATTAACATGCTAATCAAGGCTGGACAACTAAATGAATCTTTAAGTTTCATCGTATCAACACCAAGCAAGTGGGATGTCTTTGCTTGGACTGCCTTGCTTAGTGCTTGTCGTTTGAGTAGGGTAATCCATCTCAAACAAATGGCAATTGTTCGTTAATGGTAATGTTGCTGTGTGTTTGATTTTCGTTTAATTAAGCTTTTTCATTGCAAACAGGTGTTATGTGATGTGGATAGTGCTAACGAATTCATCTTGTGTGACTATAATAGAGATGCTGACTCATACACATAACAATAAATATCATCATATCTCATCACTTGCCTTGTCAAGCACCTTATTTGATACAATCATGAATCATTTTAAAAGTTATTGCAAGAAAAGTGCAATCTTGCATTTTTTTTTACTAGATGATGTACCTTTCTTGAGCCTCCTCATAATCAAGTATGAGTTGTTGGCCTAGCAGTTATCTAGATCACATCTTATCATGCACCACAGTAGGCTAACATATATTGTTATGTATGTTTGCTACTTAATGGTCTTAATGGGTACATGACTCATCTAGTAATCTATATAAGAGTGTTTCTTTTGACTTGATGTTGAAAGGATTCAAGGAGTTAATGGGTGCTAACTTTTTGATAAATTTTCCCACACTTGTCCATTTCCCCTGAATGTACAACCACTTTCTCAAATACTTGTTTTAATTCCATTTATCAAGACAATACTTTATGTAAGAATCATTTAACATTAAAACAAAAACAGGGCCTGTGTGTAGCGTTATTTGTCTTAAAGACATAGATAAAGACTAAAGAGCATATGTACCTTTTATTTACAATTTAGTGATTTGGTCTGATAGGAATAGGATTAATCGTCTTTTTAAAATAGCAATAGCAATGTTGCTTTATTGGTTGTTGATAATGTGAAATATTTGTTTGGTTGGTTGTACTTTGTAGATCACCATGGTCAAATAAATACCATCCTCCATTAGAAGGGGGGTTGTATCCATCTCCTGAATTGAGGACACTTGAAATAGAAGCAAATGAAGTCTTCAGTGTATATCGTGACTAGTGAGATCCTTTACTTACACCTCATTTGTATGTTGGATTTATTCTGTAATATGAAAGAAATATGAATGATGTGTTTTAATTTAAAATTGGTATGTGTATGTTGAATGTTGGGGGTTTAAAGGTATTATGAAGGTGGTACTTCATCAGTGTACTTATGGGAGGATGATGAAAAGGAAGGCTTCCTTGCTTGCTTCTTGATAAAAAAAAAAAAAAGGTCACTGTTGACAGTTGACATCACATATAGGCCATTTTTGTATCCTATTGAGTAATATTAATATTTGAAGTTTGAACTATGATATGAATGAAGATGGATCAAAGTATGCACACGGTGTGCGAGGTTACCTGAACGAGGGAGGTTGGGATGATATACATCTTATTGAGGTAGACTGTAGAGTTTTTTTTTTTTTTTTTGATCTGTTAACTGTTAAGAAGATAATATGATGATTATTTTTTTGTTGGAATTATTGGTACATTAGGTTGGGCCAGAAGTGGAAGGAATGGTTGATTACTGTCTAACAAGTACTGTGATGCTGTTAATGACTACAGATCATGAGAATTCTGGGACTTTTAGTTTGTTTGGATCAATTCGCAGACAGGTATATGATCTTCTTATTCTTATTATGTCTGATTAACCCTACAGATGTTGAGGCTTTATCAAGTAAGTCTTCTTGAGGGTAGCTTAAAGCTAAAAAAAATTCCTTAAATATGTTAGTTTATAATATAATTTTAATTTCATGGGTGTGCTTTTAGGGCTAAAGGCGTTAAGAGTACTCAATTTGGGATTCAATGATATTGCAGATGTTGTTTTGGTACATAAAGGTGCTTCTTGTCCTTTCCTTATTTTTTTTATTTATGTTTTATACTAAACATGTATAAAGTTGAATATGTTTTTGATAATTAACGTAGCGGAATAGATACTCTTATTCATATTAAAGATTTTTTTTGCTACTTGTCTAACATGTATTTTTTAGTGCTTATACGTTTTTATATATAGATGTTGATGCATATATTTGTAAATGATAGGCCTTCATCGTTTGAAATGTTTGGAGTTGTTTGATACAAAAGTTGGAAGCAATGGTCATTGCCATCTCTCAGGTCATACATTTTTCTAACTAAATTTAAGAAATAGAAATTTCATAATTTGATTTTTAAGGTAATTAATCTTTTATAAAATCTGTTGCAGGGTTGATGAATCTCCAAATTTTAAATCTTTCATTCACTGTTATCATGGATGGAGGTTTATCAAATCTATCTGGATTATCAACTGTTAGATCACTTAACTTAGATGTTTTCCACATCACAGATGCTGGACTTTCAACTCTTTCATGTAAAAAAAAATAAGGTTAGTTTCTTTCTTTGCTTAATAGTAAGTTCATTACTTGTTTTATATTAGTTAACATGAATATGATTCAGAGGCTGCTTCATGAACTGATGAAGCAACTAGATTCTGAATTGAAGCATGAGGTCTGTCATTGGGCAGTATATTATGTGAGTTCACTGTTCATGGTATTGCCCCATTAAATATTTTTTTTAAACATTATTCTTTTAGTATTGATATTTATTTTTCTTTTTTTAGGAACATAGGATGCGCCTTGGACAGAAATCCATACTTCACAATGAAGGTACTTTTTTCTAATCTCTTGAGTTTTATAATAATTTATAGCGATTGCTATTAACCATGCAAGCAGTAGACTGAACTGTTGCATTGATTAAGCTCATGAGGGTTGTTTTTGTTGATAATAAAAAATGGGAAGCAACTTTCGGTTAAGCTCATGAAAGTACATTTCTTTTTCTTGTATCTAACCCTATAAAGTGATATCCAATATCTTTTGCAGATGGATTATATAAACACTTCACATCCGGATTTTATTAGTGGGAGTAAAGTTGTTGAAACAACAATGCATCTAGTGAAGTCTTCTAAAATTACAACCACAAATTCAAGGCAAAAGGTGAAACTCTAAACTCTAAATAGTATGATTGATAAAAAAATATTTTAATCAAGTTCTTGTTAAAAAATATATTTTATAAAATGAAAATGCACTTGAAAAATGAAAACAACATATAAATGAGCACAAATTTGTAAAATTAGGAATTAATGGTACTTTCTCTATTAATATCAGCTATTTGTTTCTGCACTAAGTACAAAATAAAGAACTATATATAGGTGAGGTGTTATTGGCAGATTGAGATGGTGTAGAAGATTATTGCACACATGGCAGATTGAGATGGGTAATCATGTATCATATTGTTCTTTTTCCTTTTCCACATATGACCTACCACAAGGTTGATACTTGTGTTGTTTCTTGTGCAATTTTATTTTTAAGAGATATTTTACTTTATTAAATGTTTAAAGTTACAGGACATGAGTATCGGCACATCATGGAACATTTTAGGGCAGTTGTTGGTTTTCCTCTTGGTGATCCATCAATGAAGTGGCCAACATCATGTAATCACATTTTAGGGGAAGATGTAGGTATATGTTTTTTAATGAATAATGTAATCATATGTATCAATATGAAATAAATTTTGTTATTTGTATGACTATATATTTTATGCAATGAATTGTATTTTTGTATATGGTATTTTATTTTCTGTTATGAGACATTAAATGCAAATTTAATTTGAAAATTAGTCAATCTGTAAATAATATTTTTTTTTAACATTTAAAATTATGATACGCAAAAATGTGTGTCATCTTCATTTATGACATTGCCTTTCTTGACAGGGGCTTCCTTGATACGCATTGTGTGTCATAAACACGTGTGTCGTAAGGTTACGACACGCAAATGTGTGTCGTCTTCCTTTATGATAGGGCCTTCCTCGATATGCATTGCATGTCATAACCGCGCGTCGTAAATGCACGTCATAAATGCGTGCCGTAAATGCGCGTCGTCTCTCTTTATGACAAGGCCTTCCTTGACGCGCATTAGCGCGACGTTTGAGCGTTTTACGATGCGCAATGAGCATCGTAAAAGGCTGTTTTTCTAGTAGTGCATGAACCTCTATGAGGGTTTTGTCAAGATTGATCATACTATAGTTCATGATGAACGGATGATATGAACTACAAAGCGAGTTCAATAACATGTTAATTTCTAACTCCTTCGGAAATTCGACATGTAAATTCCCATGCTTATAAGTGTACAACTTCATCTTTTTAATGTGCACACACACATAGAATTCCCATCTTGATGTTTACATGTCCTTAAGGATTTGATGATCGCGAATCTTTCTTTCCAAGCTTGCTCGTGGAACATTTCCTTGAGATGCATGTTTATTTCAAATGCCCCAAGACTCTTATGAAGCTGAAGACACGTAGTCGCTAACATAATGCCAAGAACTTCTGTAGACTCATCATCATGTTTTTTGTATACAGCTATAACTTCTTCTAAGGACTCATCATCCACATAAGAGATATTTCCATCAATGACACATTATTTTCCCTCATACCTCAAGGAAATATTTAGGTTACAAATCTAGTCCAAATAATTCTGAATGGTGAGTTTATCCTTGTGTAGGATCGATATAAGAGAGAAGTTCAACTTTGAAGGACGAGGAGGAGGAGGATTGTTGTTTTCGTTCATTTTCTACAAAATGAAAGGAAGTTTAGTTAGTTCGAATTTATCCTTAAAATAACTTTTAACCCTAAATAAATTATTAACAAGGCTAGGATCCATATTTAGCTTTGTGATGTATAAAGGGATGTCGTTAACACATAACAAAGTTATTTAGGCAGGGAAAGAAATTTTCTAGTTTCAAAATCTTCAAACTCCTAGATCATTTGATATTCATTGACATTTAATGGCATGTTAATCTCGATTGTGATCATCTCAAAATTTAATGATGGGGACATCGCGAACCATTAATAGATGGTGAATCAATCATGAATACCCGATCGATCATCAACACAAAAATTATCCTCATGTTGGTATACCGGTTAAACACACACACTTCATCAACGGAACAATTTCCCATTTTAATTTATATTATCAGGATGATTTTTTGGTTAACCACACACACTTTTATCATTAGAATATAAACAAAATTTACATTTTCATGGGTAGCAAATGGCTCACGTTTTCGATTTGTATAAAATGGGAATTTTGTTTTTTTACTTGATTAATACTTTTAATCTTGAAACAAAATCCGATTGAACCCTTTCGGTGACTCCACTCTCAAAATACAAAAAGGTAGTGAGGGTGATAAGTGCAAATCCTTTTAAAAATCAACATCATTAGGTATCATATAGACCTCCTTAAACCTTTTTAGAGTATTAGAGTGGATGAGCGCAGTCTTGATTCGACGATGATGTCTTTATTAATATGTGAAGACACATGTGGTATAACTGTAATACGTATCCTAGGATTATATCATACTAGGCGCATTCACGCGCGTTCTAAAATATGTTGAAATTTATAATTTTATACATGGTTTTTGGTCATTTTTTATATATAGGCCTATTAAAATTTGCACCAATGACCCTAGAATATTGGAACTGATCCTGAAACATGTTATGTCGGTTTTTAATATTTCAAAACCACTCCTAAAATTGTCGATATTGGTCTTCTAATTTTGTATTACTGAATAAATTGATTGACTATTACAACTTATGAAAAAATAATTAACCATATAAATTATTGATAATGTAAATACAAAGAATTAAAGGCAAAGTTAAAATTATACATAAAAGATGTTTACAATTGATGTCAAAATATTTTGTAATAGATCCTAACCAGAGAAATAATAATTATAAAACCCTTAATGAGTTTTAGCACTCATATGTTATTTGAAAACATAAGTTATAATACAATTAAATGATTTGTATTTTGTGAGTGTCTCGTGTCATTGTGTTTTTCATTAGCATAACATAAAATTAGAGGTGCAAATTGCAATGGCTAAATCTTATTTCATTTTTAATTACCTTACAGTTAAATTATAAACATCTCGTTTAAAAAGATCATGAATGATTAAATGATTTATAATAGCCTATAATGATATATCAACAACTCAAATTTATCATTTTTATGGAATATAACAAAATCAGTTTTAATAAGCTTTATCAACTATATAATTGTCATCTATAGAACCATTTCCATGCAAGCGATTGTGAAAATCCAACACAACATGAAGACCTATAAAATTAAAAGCGAACATGCACTCCATTACATCATCATAGAAATTACACCTAATGAATCTTTTTAAAAGTTTAGTTATACAATTTGAAGTGGAATGAATATTAACATGCACCATCTTGCAAACTCCGTTATAATTTATACGACATGGAGTATTGGGTTTAGACTTTAACGATTAGTTGCATAGCTTCTTTTTGGAATCCCGCCAAACATGATTATAACTTTTATGAAAAGAAAATGCAAAATTTTAAAATAAATTAAAACACCAAAATTTTAAAATCAAGAAGCATGAACTACGCATCCATTCTTGTGTTTGTATTGTTGTGAAATAGTTTTGTTGCTTACGTGAATATAGATGTAATGATTAGAGCATCTTCATCTATAATATTTTTCATTCTAACCAAAATCAAAATTATACAATATAAATTTGGATAATAAGAAAGAAGAAAATAAAAAAATATTTCTTACCATAAATTTTCATATTTCCTTCTCATCGTCATCTTCCTCTTTTTTTATTACTTATGCTCTCCATTGGCAATCTTTTTTGTATGGAGTTTTTAATCAACCTCTCAACCACTCACACAACTCTTTAAATCATTCTAATAAAAATCTATCATTGTGAACTATATATATATATATATATATATATATATATATATATATATATATATATATATATATATATATATATCGATTTTAATAAATTGGTGTCATAAGAACCATTAAATATAATAATTTAAAAAATTATTTAGTGGTAGTTGTTAATTCGATGCTAGTGAAAGCTTATGTAGGTTTAAATAGGTATTAAGGAATCATTATTATAAAGAAATATGAAAGTCATGAAAGTTTCAAGTGATTGTGGTGATATAAAAAATGTCCTATTTATAAGTATAGTATGATATTAAATTTCTATTTTTGTATTTCCAATTCCATTTTCTTATTAAATAAAGTTAAAGATAAACATTCAAATTTGAATTCAAGTTTAATAATATTCAAATTTAATTAATTAATTACTCAAATCTCAATTTCAATTAAATAATTTCAAATTAATTACTAAATTCAAATATTTAGATTTAAACAATTAAAAAAATATTATAATCAAGAGGCTTATCCCAAAAATTCGTTATGTTATAAAATCCTTGAAATTTATCTAGCTTGCTAGATGCGGTGCGACCAACAAGTTGGCGCGTGCACCTATGACTAGACATGTTTCGTTTTTTTTTTACCAAGTTTGTGCTATTAACTAAAACCAGATATGTTACGATACCACTGTTAGGGATTATTAACATCCAATACACATCATAGGGTAACGGAAACAATCAACAGATTTATTTAAGTGCACATGCATCCTAGAATCTAGGTTTTACTTGTTATAACAACATATTTTAAAAATCAACAAAATAAATAATTACTAACATCAGAATTGCCTGTTTGTGATCTTGTGCATATCAACTCATTACAAGGATGATGGTCTAACGTAGCACTCATCTAATGGAATCAAACCCGCAACACCAAAAGTAAAAGGAAGAAACCCAAAACTAGGGTTTATACAAAAATCAACTCTTAGGAGATAGGTTGTAAATTCATTTTGGAGAGAGAGAGAGAGAGAGAGAGAGAGAGAGTGGACGAATTTAGTGAGAGAATAATCACTTGTACGGTTTACTCATAACAATCTATTTATATTAGGTTGTAGACAGAATACTAAAAGGAATCCAAATCTAGGGTTTATCATTATCTTATTCAAATTAACTTTATCCGTATCCTACGGAAATGTCAAAACCGTCCATCATAGCCTCTCCGGAGGCTTCTAAAATATTTCAATATATATTTTTGATTCATTAATATTCAATCCTTATAATTAATTGAAAACTTTTAATTAATTATAAAAATAATTGGTAATTAATTTATTAATTCCTTAATAAATTAACAATTTATTTATCTTCATTTCCTTATGTTATTTGGGTTATGATGCCAATCCAAAAATATCATACTATTATTAGAAATATTATCAAAACGGTTAATGATATTGAACACTTTTTCCAACAACATATGCCTCTTAAATAGTTTAAATAGTTTAAAGTATACCTAATAACAACATTTATAACTATATGTTCAAAGAATAACATTTAACCATAACAATGTATAGCATTCCCTACCCTCAAGTCCAAAATATGTATCTCACATATTAATATTATCTTTAACAAATATCACACATGATAGTGATACATGCAATGATCTTGAATATGTCAAATAAAAATTTTTTTTTCTCTAGAAAATATATACGATCTTGAACGGATCGGGTTTTTCATGTGAACTCTCACACTATCCTCTAACAGTAGAAGTCGGTATCACATGTCAATACTACCACAATCTATTCAAACCATGCAATTTTTTTTAAAGAAGATTAATATGACTATCACAAAAAGTAATAGCTTAGAAGAGTTTAAAAAAATGATATTTACTAACAATATTGAGTTCTTTTATATCATCAATTCATTAAAATACTATGAATGCTCAATCTTTTAATTATCATCGTACAACGTGTGAGATGACAAACGGGCAACAAGCTACGAGTTAAAAAAATTTATTTACTCTGACGGTTTTTATAGATATTTTCCTTAATTTTTACACTATAATTTTTTAACATATTAGAACAATCCAATGTCATATCTTTTCTAGACTTTGATGTTTAATCGGTTGTTTGAGATTATTTAAAAATAGTTGTCTTCAAAATGTATGAAACCTCCTATGTTTCTTTAGACAAAGTTTTAAAACCAATATTTGCTTTTGTAGTATTTCAAGATTCTTGAATACTTAATCATTTCAAAAAAATCTACAGGAATTTACAATATGCCTATTCTTTTCGAGATAAATCAGTAAAATTGTAAAACTTATTTGCAACATATGTTTGACTTTTAATATCCTTATTTAGAATGGTCCACAAGTGTCATACAATCCACCAAATATGGCAATGGATCGTGTTTATGCTGTTCTACAACTTGGCTAATTGGGTTCTTTTCACAAATATAATTGACAAATATTCTGGTGTTGGATGGGTACCCCATTTAAAAAAAACATAAATTTATACTTTTTTTTTTGTAAAACCAAAGCTATACATCTCTGGATGCTGCGAGGGGTTGACGTATTTGTACGGTGGTCGTGGAAAAACCACCCCAGATGAAAAAATCACCATGCGGTTAGACTCCTCACATGAACGGAAAATATATATATATATATATATATATATATATATATATATATATATATATATATATATATATATATATATATATGACTGCGTAATTTTGTGAGACCGTTAGACATATTTTTTATTTTATTTTTATTTTTTTTAGTTAATTCAAGTTCCGAAAATAAAATTTAAAAAAAGATTTTTTTGGATTTTTCCATTTATTTTGCATTTTAAAATTATTTTTTAAAATATCTACAGTGTAATATTCTATTAAAATATTTCACGTACTTAAAAAAAACGAGATTTTTTTTATATTTTTTATTTATTTATTTTAATTAATTCAAGTTCCGAAAATAATATTTAAAAAACGAATTTTTAGATTTTTCCATTTATTTTGCATTTTAAAATTATTTTTTAGAATATATCAGTGTAATATTCTATTAGAATATTTCACGTATTTAAAAAAAACGAGATTTTTTAAATTTTTTTTATTTTTATTTATTTTTTTTAGTTAAATCAAGTTTCAAAAATAATATTTAAAAAAACAATTTTTGGATTTTTCCATTTATTTTGCATTTTAAAATTATTTTTAGATTTGGTCTCACGGTCTCACAAAATTAGAATGGTCTCGAATGAACCTGAACATATATATATATATATATATATATATATATATATATATATATATATATATATATATATATATATATATTAGTTTATAACCCGTGGAAACCGCATTTACAAAATTAATTAAACTTTAATAGTAAAAAAAACTCAAAATTATTAATCATTTATTTTAAATAAATTATTAATTAAGAGATTTTTTAGTTATATAAAATTATAATCATTGATTTAAATAAATATGTAAAATTATAACTTTATAATATGTATTAATTTAATTTTTATTTTTATTCTAATATTATTATTTAATGTAGTTAGAGTTGAAATTTTAAAATTTAAAATAAATAATCAATAGGTTGACAAATGACATTCATTAATTAATAGACATAATAGATGACACATACAAAAGAAAAATAAAATATGCATTAATTATGAAGACCTAATATGGTGACACCTAGTGGGGTATCTGTGCAATGTAGGTACGGCAAATAATTCTTTTCCAAAAATAATTTAGTTTCCATAAATAGTTTCTCGGTAGTTATTAGTATAAATTTGTGGTATTTTTTTTTGGAAAATATCAAACTATGTTTTTGTTTTGATTTAAAAATAAAAGTAAGTTATTGTTTTAGGTGAATTAGTTTCGCGAATATGTCCTTATTATATGTTAAAAATAAAAGTATGTGTTTTTTATTTAATGTAAGATTTATGTTGTTTTGAGTTGATGATAAAAATGTGTTTTCTTTTGGATTATAAATAAAAATATATTGTTTCGAGTTAAAAAAAAAATTGACTTTTTTTTGTTTTGGTTTAGTTACGTTTCATATTCTGTGAACGGTTAAAGGAAACTATATATATATATATATATATATATATATATATATATATATATATATATATATATATATATATATATATATATATATATATATATATATATATATATATATATATATATTTTATCTTAGGAGGATGATAAAATTTAATATCATCTACGAGTTTTCATTTTAATCATTTAAGCTATGTTTGACGTACTAACTGAAAAACTAGCTGTTAACTGAAAAGGTAGCTTATAGATGAAAAACTAGCTGTTAAATAAAAAACTAGCTGATAAAGAATAACGTTTAGTAAAAGTAGCTGAAATATATAAAATTACATAAAATGACATGTAGGAGTATTGTTTCTATAATTAATTAAGGGGTGTATTTGGAAAATTTTAAAAAAGCTCCTAAAAAGCTAATCTAAGTAGCTTTTCAAAAAGTTAGCTTATACGCTAACTTAAAAGTTATTTTTTAACTTACCAAACACGATATCATAAAAGAGCTCAAAATTGAAATGAAGATTATTCTTCCATGTTGCAATTGTTAATGATTTATTTCGTTGTTGATGTATTTAGATAAACTAACATCCTTTCTACTTACAAAAATTCATAAAAAGTTGTCATAAATTTTTGGAGCTAGTAAAATAACGATTCAAATATCAGGAACCCGATTTCCTTCGTTTCCATTTTTTTTGTTGCTACGAAATTATATGCTATAAAATTAACAATTACAAAATTACATGCCATAGAATATAACCTTGTTGATGAAGAGATACACATTAAAAGCTATTCGAATAGAATATTAAAAACGCTATTTATGAACTATATTAAAAGCTAATGTTTTATTAACTATTTAACTTGTATAATTCTTTAATCCTAATTTATGTCAACAAACATTAGGAATGCAAGTTACAATTTACTAAAATATTCAACAAAATGTTTACCCTTAACTCCATCTTTTCCATATACAGTATAACGAAGAGAAACATCAAACTAAGAGGGTGGTGTTTGGATTACCTTTTTACCTTATTGCTTATAGTTTATTTGTGGTGGGAATACGCAATAAACAATAAGCAATAAACATGGAGAGGGATGCTTATTAAAATTAGCTTATTTAGCTTAATAAGCTCGATTTTATCAAAACACTCAAATTAACTTATTGTGGGAATAAACAATAAACACTTCTTTTTTTTCTATCCAAACGCCTCCTAAATATAATGTCTGCTTCAACATAATTATATGAGTTATTCCATGCTACACATTTCACACTAAAAAGAAACATCAAACAAGTCAGAACTATAAAAGTATCATGAACAATGGTTGTTCGTTCCAGATTACCCGCGTCGCTCGTCCATTAAAATTCATTGAGTACAAAAAATGTAAATTGCTAAGAGCAATCGGTATGGGCCAAACGAGATGTAACGCTGCTTACATGGTGCTTGGCGACGGGGGCTTAACAGGGGGAACACCTCCCCCCTGCTCATTGCAACTCGTCGATGGTGGATCTCGTTGGCGTCACGACCGGATGAAACGAATGAATTCTTACCGTTTGAAACCTTTTAATTGCAACAGTTTGAAAAAAAAAATTATTAAAAAAAAACAATTTACCCTATAAATACCTACCATTTTATAAAAAATTTCACACACTTTCTCTTTTCCTCTCTACATACTTTCAATTATCTCCAAAAAAATATATGGATCCTTTCGACTCGTCCGATGATTCAGATGACGATATTTTCTTTAGGATGATGTATCATTATTACACTACCGACCTGCTACAACCAGACCCAGCCTCACTACTAACATGATGTGCGATGAACATCTATATCGCGATTACTTTGCGGATAATTGTGTATACGGGGCGGAGGACTTCAAAAGAAGATTTCGTTTGAGTAGGGATGTGTTCTTACAAATCGCCAACGCCTTGGAAAGCCGGTATCGTTTGTTTACTATATTTTTATACAAAATAAATAAAAATGTACTACATGTTTCTTTAATTTTACAACATATGCAATATATTTTTAAATTGTATTTAATTTATGTTTAGGTACGAAAATTTTCAATTAAGATATGATGCTACAGGTAGACGAGAGTTTACAACGTTGCAGAAATGTGTTGCGGCCATTCGTTTAATGGCTATGGGGGAGTCACCCGACACCATTGACGACTATATGAGAATGTCCGAAAGAACCGCAAGAGAGAGTTTGTATACATTGTCAAGGGGTGTTGCTGAAACTTTTGGAGACGTGTATTTGCGGAAACCTTCATTGCATGATTTACAAGAATTGTATGCGGCGCATGAAGAATGTCATGGGTTTCCCAGAATGACCGGAAGCATTGATTGCACACACTGGAAATGGAAAAATTGTTCGGTAGCATGGAAAGGGCAATATGCAAGTGGTCATCACGGATCACCTTCCTTGGTGTTAGAGGCTGTCGCTTCTCAAGATTTATAGAGTTGGCATGTATTTTTTGGGGTTGCGAGTTCCAACAACGACGTCAACGTTCTTGATCAGTCACCAATATTCGACGATCTTTTGAATGGAAAAGCCTCGGATGCTCCTTTCACGGTGAATGGAAACGAATACAAATATGGGTATTACCTTACACATTGAATATATCCTCAATATTCCACATTCGTGAAGGCATTCCGCCACCGGTTGAAGAACGAGACAAATTTTTTAAGAGAAGACAAGAATGAGCATGTAAGGATGTGGAACGTGCTTTTGGAGTGCTGAAGGCGAAGTGGTATATAGTCGAACATGCAACACGGCCATTGGATTTAGAAACTCTACGATATATCATGTATGCATGTATCATAATGCATAACATGGTAGTAGAAGATAAAGGGCGGAATATTTCACACTATATCCCAACGGAGCCCAGACACGTTCAGTTTCAACCAGGAACAGCAGATTATTTGCATCGCATTGTTGACATTTAGGACACAAATAAACATAGAAAACTTCGAGAGGACTTGGCGGATTATATCTTCTATGGTAACAATAACGCTAACGAATAGCGTTTGGAGTGCTGAAGGCGAAGTGGTATATAGTCGAACATGGAACACGACCATTGGATTTAGAAACTCTACGATATATCATGTATGCATGTATCATAATGCATAACATGGTAGTAGAAGATAAAGGGCGGAATATTTCACACTATATCCCAACGGAGCCCAGACACGTTCAGTTTCAACCAGGAACAGCAGATTATTTGCATCACATTGTTGACATTCAGGATGCAAATAAACATAGAAAACTTCGAGAGGACTTGGCGGATTATATCTTCTATGGTAACAATAACGCTAACGAATAGCGTTGTATTTTTTTTTTTTAATTTGGATGTTATTTCTTTTTTTGTTTTTGGATATTATGTGTAATTTAGTCTTTATGTTAATTTTAATCTTTAAAAATTTTTAATTGTTATTTATAATTTTTAAACATTATGCTTTATTTATTATTTATATTTAAAAAATATTTGTCCAAATTTTTAAAAAATAAAAATAAATAAAAAAAAAATTATAAAATGGAAAAAAAAAAGTTGGTGTCATAACAAGATACAACATATTGCCCATTTCCCCACTTGGTGTTATAACACCATTGATGATGTGGCACCAAAATGGTGTTACATCTAGTTGCCCACACCTTATGGTCTAAGTGGCTCAATGAAGTTTAGTCAACACTCAGATAAACACACAATTTGATGAATAGATTACGAAATACTGAAATCTGCACACACACACATTAAAACACATATAAACAATTTGTTAGAACACACACACACAATTAAACACAAACACAGAGTTAAACACGTACAATAAAAGAAAGAGAAGGTTCCGATAGAGATAGACCTGGATGGTCTCGAGGGTTGCATTTGGCGTTTTATAGTGGTAGAGAAAGAGGAATTTGGTTTGTGCAAAACCCTAAGAAGTTGTGATGGGGGTGCGGGTCTTGTTTCTTTAGGCCATTTTATCCTACATGAAAAAAATGTTACACTACTGATTTCATTATTGTAAATCATAACACCCAGAAACAAAAATAATGAAGAAAGAAGAGGACATACATGTTACCAGATCAAACCTAATCCTAAAGAAAAACCGAACCCTGTCCGACCTTATAACACAGATTCAGATAAACCCACCTGGTGTTTTTTTAGTTTAATCAAGAATCGGTTGTAAGTGAAACTCGAAATCAAAACCAATTAAAGAAACCTACTTGCCTCTAATGGATCTGCCTTCGAATCTTCGAGGAATCAACATCAGGTGTTAGGTTAATCATCGGTGCATAGATTGTTAGGTCATTAGGTTTTCACAGAGTCGAATGTAATCAGGTGATGTTGGTAGTGAACCAAGGATGACAACAATGCTTAGATCGCTAGGTTTCACCTGAATCTATTTTGATGGTTTAAACCCCTATTCACCAAAGGACTATTAAACTAATAAAAACATGATTTAACAAATTTTAATGAAACCAAAATCAGATTCAACATAAAAAAAATTAAATTTACAAAATTTAAATACAATACCTTGATTTTTCCAAGCTCTTCACCTATTCCATAGGTGCTATGTGTAATCTGCAAAGACACAAAGAAGGAAATCACTTCGCGGGGGGGGGGGGGGGGGGGGGGGCTACACAAAGCTATACGTAAGTATGTTATACACATAAATTTTGAAAATGAAAAAATACAGAAAAATCACGGTGGAAAGTGAGAAATATGAGAAATAGAGACAGTCGTATCGAGTGGAAATCTAACATGCATG
The DNA here is from genome assembly GCF_052625555.1 of Lactuca saligna. Taxonomy (NCBI): domain Eukaryota; kingdom Viridiplantae; phylum Streptophyta; class Magnoliopsida; order Asterales; family Asteraceae; genus Lactuca; species Lactuca saligna. The sequence goes on along the minus strand of NC_136420.1, from coordinate 261,159,732 downwards.
TTTTGGGAGTATCAGACAAAGAAAAGGTCGGAAGATGAAGTAATGCAGTCTATGAAAATTTAGAGTACCCGGTATGGGCCTCAATGAGAAGAGACGAGGCTGATGTGGAAGTCTGAAACGCGGTCATAACGAGGGGAACACCGCCCCCCCCCCCCCTCGTTGCAGCTCGTCGCGGTGGATTTCGTGGCCGTTATCACCTGGTAAAACGAGAAAAACTTGGAAAAAATTTAAAATTATTTATTTTTTTCCTATATAAATACCTATTATCTAAACAATTTTTTACACATACCTTCTCTTTTTCTCTCTATATAACCTCAATTATCTTCAAAAAAAATTATGGATCCTTTCGACTTGCCCAATAATTCCGATGATGATATATTCTTCAAGATGTTGTATCATTATTACACTAACGACCTGCTACAACCTGACCCAACCCATCTGCTAACGAGATGTGCAATGTTAAACAGAAATCGCGAGGAAAGACACGAGCATCTATATCGCGATTACTTTGCGGATAATTGTGTATACAGGGCGAAGGACTTCAAAAGAAGATTTCGTTTGAGTAGGGATGTGTTCTTACGAATCGACAACGCCTTGGAAAGTTGGTATCGTTTGTTTACTATATTTTTATACAAAATAAATAAAAATGTACTACATGTTTCTTTAATTTTACAACACATGCAATATATTTTTAAATTGTATTTAATTTATGTTTAGGTACGAAAATGTTCAATTAAGATATGATGCTAAAGGTAGACGAGAGTTTACAACGTTGCAGAAATGTGTTGCGGCCATTTGTTTGATGGCTATGGGGGAGTCACCCGACACCATGGACGACTATATGAGAATGTCCGAAAGAACCGCAAGAGAGAGTTTGTATACATTGTCAAGGGGTGCTGTTGAAACTTTTGGAGACGTGTATTTGGGGAAACCTTCGTTGCATGGTTTGCAAAATTGTATGCGGCGCATAAAGAACGCCATGGGTTTCCCGGAATGATCGGAAGCATTGATTGCACACACTGGAAATGGAAAAATTTTCTGGTAGCATGGAAAGGGCAATATGCAAGTGGTCATCATGGATCACCTTCGTTGGTTTTAGAGACTGTTGCTTCTCAAGATTTATGGATTTGGCATGCATTTTTTGTGGTTGCGAGTTCCAACAATGACGTCAACGTTCTTAATCAGTCGTCAATATTCGATGATCTTTTAAATGGAAAGGCCCCGGATGCTCTTTTCACGGTGAATGGAAACGAATACAAATATGGTTACAGATGGAACATATCCGCAGTATTCCACATTCGTGAAGGCATTCCGCCACCCGGTTGGAAAACGAGACAATTTTTTTAAAAGAAGACAATAAGGATCATGTAAGGATGTGAAACGTGCTTTTGGAATGTTGAAGGCGAAATGGCATATAGTCGAACATGCAACACGGACATTGGATTTAGAAACTCTACGATATATCATGTATGCATGTATCATAATGCATAACATGGTAGTAGAAGATAAATTGTGAAATATTGCACACTATATCCCAACGGAACCCAAACACGTTCAGTTTCAACCAGGAACAACAAAGTATTTGCATCGTGTTGTTGACATTCAGGACGCAAATAAACACAGACAACTTCGAGAAGACTTGGCATATTATATCTTATATGGTAACAATAACGATAACGAATAGTGTTGTATTATTATTTTTTTTTAATTTGGATATTATTTATTTTTATTTTTTTTTGAATTTGGATGTTATGTGTAATTTAATTTCTATGTTAACTTTATTCTTTAAAAATTATTATATGTTATTTATAATTTTTAAACATTATGCTTTATTTATTATGTTATACTTAAAAAATATTAGTCTAAATTAAAAAAAAATCGAAAAATAAATAAAAAAGTAAATTATAAAATGGAAAAAAGTTTGTGTGATAACAAGATACAACATGGTGACCATTTCCCCACTTGGTGTCATAACACCATTGATGTTGTAGCATGTGATGTTGCACCAAATTGGTGTTACATCTAGTTGCACACACCTAATGGTCTTAGGGTTTCACAAGATTTTGAAAGGGATAGAGAGACGAATTAGGAGCAACAATGTTTAGGATTTGGGTTATCTTGATTTGAATGAATTTCATTTTGAATTGTCGGCCTTAGCTGGATTACGAGAGATAAACTTGGTCCCACCAAGTAGGGGAGAGATGGGATGGAGAGGCGTAAGGATCAATCAACACGTATGATTGTGAGTGAGGTGCATTCAATTACCGTAATCATAAGTTATTTTAAAATTATTAATCAATTATTTTAAATAAATTATTAATTAAAAATATATTTTTTTAGTTATATAAAACTATAATCATTAATTTAAATAAATACATAAAATTATAGCATCTTATAATTTGTATTGATTTTATTTTAGTTTTTATTCTAATGTTATTAATTTAATATACTTAGAGTAAAAAAATTTTAAATGGAGAATCAATAAGTTAACAAGTAGCATGTATTAACTAAAAGGTTTAATATGATAACATATTACAAAAGGAGAATAAAATATACATTAATTAGGACATCTGCCACATGAAAAAAAGAAATAATAAATTATTCTTATATATATATATATATATATATATATGACATCCCCAATTTCTTAGTCAGAAAATACCGATTTAGTTTATGCTTTTAAAATAAAATCAGAGTAATCTCTCCAATAAAAATATCAGGAGTTTGTCCCAAAAAAAATATAATAAAAATTTATTAAAGCATTTCTTAAAGAAATGTATTTTTCATTTCATTACAAAACTCGGGATGTCCACATCGATACAGACAAAAACTATAAACAGCACATTATAGGCATTACAACAGTTCTTTACATCTGCTGGCCTATAATCGAAAAATCTCTTGTCATCATTCAAATTTGCTCTGGGTCCACTACCTATAATATAAAAAGCTGAGAGGGTCAGGCTTGGGAGTCCGGTGAGCATATAGGGTTTTCAAACCACAAATAAAAATTGATTAAGTTCATCAACAAACAATAAATTTACTAATTTCATCAACCAACAATAACCCTCATTACCCATTCCCGTTATCCTCATCTTACGTCCCTAAACACCTATCAGAAGGGACCTAGACTAAGGATCATCATCGGGATTGTCACAATCAGGAATTTTGTGCCTTGTAACTACAACACTTAAGTCAAATTATGAATCAAAAACATAAGAGCATGTATGATGCTTACTTTATGACAACAAAAGTTTCAATTAAACACCCCATGCAACACAAATAGTCGTTAAACAATTGGAAACCCTAGAAGTTCTTGTTTAAGTCCATTTTTGGACTAGGACTTCTTTATTCGACCCAAAGGACCAATAAGCTTCCAATTTGCTTATCTTGGGATTGGAACTCGTAAATGGGCTCTAATTGGACCCATTTCCATTTAATTCAATATTTTGGGCCATATTGGGCCTAGAATGAAATAAAACACCTTAATGGACCTTATTGGGCCATAATTAACCTAATTAGCCCTAACGGACCACAAGAATCATAATTGTATTTATTTGGGCCGTGAATTACCCTAAAAGAGCCAAGGGGGCGAAAACCATTAACTTGGACTCCATATTATGGACTTAAACATAAAAAGCCCAAATCTCCATCTCTCTTCTCTAACTCTCGGCCCAAACTACAAACCCAAGAGGAAAGGGTTGACTTTATTTGCCACCTCATTTTTATATGGGGGATATCTAAGCTTTTGCACTTCAAACATCCATGCAATCTCACCCTCCCATGCAAGCACTTCTCTTTTCTCTCTCTCTCTCTATCTCTCTCATTCTCGGCTGATTCCAAAAACACACACACACACACACATTTCACTCACTTTTCTCTCAAGCAAACTCCCTCATACCCCCTCCATAATTTCAAGATCTAAGAAGGATTCAAGGGGAATTCTTACACAAATTCTTCATCAAAGGTAAGATAAAGTTTAGATCTATGATATAAGTTCTTTGTTTTATCAAAATCTCCTTCTAATCCATGTAAAAATCCTGATCACTCTCTTAGAGATCCTCTAAGTTCGAGATCTTCCAAGGAGGGGTACTAAGGCCGAATCCTCTTCCCATTTTCTTCCAAAAACTAAAACCACACCCAAAGGTGAGCTTCATACCCCTATTTTTTTGTTTTATAAGTTTTTGTGGGGGGAGAATACAAGCAAATGTGTAAGATCTATGAGTTCATGTATGTCTTGTGTGATTTTATGCATGTATGTATGGTTTTTATGTGTTATGTGATGATTATACTAGCAAAAAATACCTAAAAACCGAGATATACAACATGAAGAATGAAATAAGCATAGCTTATACCATTCTACACTAATCAAGTCAATAAAAATGATTTATTTAGTTAGGATGAACATTTTTGAACACAAAACCTATTTTTGGGCCCAAAATGTCAAAAATACAAAACTAAGGGGCCCAAAACGACAAAACATAATTTCTGGAGGTTGAAACAAGTCCAAACAGTCTTTGTGAAAATTTTTCTAAATAAAACCACTTTGGAGGGGATTAAAATGTAAATTTTAAACCTAATGGGCTAAAAATGGGCTTTTCGGCCCAATAAACCCTAATTTGTGAAAATCCAGAAAATATATGGGCTGAACTGAACATTTATGAAAAACAGGGGATTACTAGTGTAATAAAACTATTTCAAGGATCTAAAATGCTTTCAAATTAAAAAAGGACTAAAAATGTAAACATTTTTCCTTTTTGGGCCAAAATTGTAAAAGTTGCGAAGATGGGGGTTTCAACCGAGAAAATGTCATTTTGAGGGATCTAATTTGTTTTTCAAGTAAATTGGTGCTAAAAATGTCTTCCCAATAAGTTTTGATACTAATGTGTCAAGAATAATAGTTTAAGGGCTAAACCGGAAATTCTTTTATACACAAAGGGTTAAAAGTGTAAATTATATCCTAGGAAGGGCTTAAGTAGATAAACTCACATTCTTAAACCAATATATCCCTTAAAATAAAAGTGAGAGTACTATGTCTACTGGCGAAATGTGATAATAAATACACACTCAATACCAAAAATCGTTACCAAATAAGTCGATTCGGTCTCGAATCAATAATGAATCAAAAATCAATATACTACGATACTACAATACACACACGGTAATATGCGAGAAGTCAATACACATTCTTTGGGCTCAAAAGTTTCAAATCGTGCTTGTTGGGCCTAGCTAGCCCAATGACATGATCTTTAGGCCCGAAGGGAACACGCTTACATGTTATTGGGTCTTATATGACCTAATTCCTTGTAAAAGGACTTTCAATGGCCTTATTGTGCTGTTGGGCCCCAAGTATCACACCCCAAAACCAGGAACGGCGGAAACGTTCTGGGGTGGAGGACGTCATGTATAATATCAACAACAATGTAAAGTAGTAAACAAACAACAACATCATCCATTGCATTAATAATATAATTATTATACAAACGTGTTCTGTCAGATTTTGATAAACACTAAAGCATAAATCAAAATGAAAGATAAGTCTTGAACAAGCTCCATCTTCCTTTCTCCTTGTATCGGTACCTGTCTATGACAACCTGAGGATACAAGTAATTTTGAAAGCGAGTATCAGCTTTGAAGCTGGTGAGATCATAAGTATTTAGTGTCTTAATTTGTATGTAAGTATTTGTATGTAAGAATTTGTAAGTATATGTATTGTAAGTATCGAAAGTGTATATGAACTGTAAGTGTTTGAAAAACCCTAGAAATCCCTATGATTCCTACTAGAATATGAAGGTGTCTTCTACTAAGACCTAACTGTTCTGAATGTAGTCTCCTACCAAGACCTAACTGTTCTGAAGGTAGTCTTCTACTAAGACCCAACTGTTCTGAATGTGTGTCTCTTGTGAGAGTATGTATGTTCCCAAGTGTAACTATCATTATCCAAAATATAGTTTCTACATTCTCGTGCGTCGTGTGAATGTTCATGAAGTGAATGCAATGGGAAAATGAAATAGTACTATGGTGTAGTGCTATAAGAACTACTACCGTACTAACTACCTTAAACCGGATTTATATTAAGGCATTATGTGATAAATTGCACCATACTATCGACTAGTAACAACGACATAATGAATGGTCGTAATAACGGAATGACGTTTGGCACCCGCAGACCTGCAGGTCCGGCTGTAGCTAGCAGCAAGGTGTAGGATTGTCAATCCAGTATAGATCTATACGCAAACTCCCGCTCTCCCTCCAAGAGAATTCTGGCCACAACTCGAGCCATGACATTTAAGTCATGCTCCGATTTAAATCACAATAATTAACGTATTTTCGTATATGTAATGTAATGAACTGTTCTAGCTGTAAAGTAATGAACTGTTCTAACTGTAATGTAATGAACTGTTCTAGCTGTAATGAAATGAACTATTCTAGCTGTAATGTACGTGCTCTCTACCTAGAAAGTATAGTAATGTAATCATTCTAGTATAGTTGTATATGTTCTCTTCCTGGTATAGTTGTATATGTAATGTACTGTAATGTTCTAGAAAGTATTGACTCATGAATGAACTGACTCATAGTATGATATCGCGTTCTAGTAGTTGTTCTAGTATCTTCCTAAACTACCCATATGGTAGTTTACTAGTAATCTATCTGGTAAGTATGGACATGGATGTATACCCTTGCTACCCAAGGGCATATGTTGAACTGGAAGGACCTTTTATGACTATATATGTACACATGATATATAACTAATATTTAAACGACTTTCGGACGAATACCCGATATCCCACCAGACCACATCTCAAGGCACGAAAAGGAAATAGGGTGGATAGCCTTCCTAAGTCTTTTAAATATTTCTTATATAACTATACATATAGAGGCATGCAATTTATAATATAAAAGCATAAATAAGTTTTGTAAGACATTTGAAACATAAATATTATTTCAAGAAAAGATCGACTTGATGTTAATCTATAAAACAATTTGAAGGCATAAGTTTGATAAAACAGTTTAAGTATAAGGAAACATTTGTTTGAAACACAGTTGTAAATAAGTTTGAAAGGTAATGTACAGAGTAAGATGTACAGTGTAATAAGGAGTTTAAAACATATAAAATGTTTATAAAAATCATTTGAAGGAAATTGTTTGGTAAAACGGCTAATGAGTAGCCAAATCATTTGAATGATGTATATTAATCACATGTGATTGATGTAATAAGTAATGTAATCCTACTTACTAATCACATGTGATTGACATAGTAAGTAGCATGATTTTTCTTGTATCCCCCCCATAAAACATTTAAAACAGTTTAAAACATTAGTTAAGGGGTATGAACTCACTTGTGGTGAGTGGATTGGATTGAAGTATCAGATACCGTGCTAGGTGGCAAACAGAGACTTGTTCACTCACACGAGCCTAGTTATCATATAATGAGAATATACATAACTAATTAGCCAAATAATAACTTAACAAGATAAGTTGAGACACTTAGGAACATGTAAACAGTTTGTATAAGTGTTAGAGGTCCTAATGGTTGCATTTAAGTTGTTATGGGAAAAGCTAAAGGGGTTTAAAGCTTCCAAGAACCTAGATTATGAGTTTACCACCCAACAAACCCCACTCTTGGAGTTTACGGTCATAAACCCTTGAGTTTACGGCCGTGAACTCCACTCTTGGTGGTTTTGGGTGTTTTAAGGTGCTAAATGAATCCTAGAACAAGCCTAGCATTGGTAGATTAATCCTTTAGGTAGTTTAGGACCCTAGAATGCTCCTTTGAGGAGTTTACGGCCTAAAGACCATAACCCCTAGAGTTTATGGCCGTAAACTCCTATTGGGTGGAGGTTTTAATTCTTTTAAGTCACTTGCACATAAAGGATAGCTTCTAGGTTTTTGATTTAGGCTAAGGGGGACTTTAGGCACACATTTGTGCCTTCACTTGGAGTTTATGGCCCAAGAGTACTTCTTGGCCGTAAACTCCCTTTTTGGGATGATTTTGAAGTTTTTTGGTGTCCAAATTAGCTACAAGCATTAGAGGGTAAATGTCTTAAGCCTTAGGGGTGATTTAGGGCTCACTTTGGCCTTTGAAAATAGTGTTTACGGTCCAAGAAACTCTTGGGCCGTAAACTCCAAAACCTTTATGTTCTTGGATGATTTCTAGCCTCAAAAGATCCTACAATAAGTCCTTAACTAGTTGTCTAACAAGGAAATGGGACTAGGTAGCCTTAAAGCTCCATTTTGGAGTTTACACCCCAAGAACGTTCTTGGGCGGTAAACTCCCGGATCTTGCATTTTAGACATGTAATCAATGTTATAAAGCATATAACAATCATTAAAACACATTTAGGAAAGTAGACTCACGATTTGGGATGAAAACCCGAAGATCCGTGAGAGAGAAAATGGCTTTTCTCTAGTTGGAAATGTGAATAATGAATGAATTTAGTTCAGAAATCTATTTATAGTCCTGAAATATTTTGGCAGAAAATATTTTTATTCCTGGAACGAACTCTAATGTCTTAGAGTAATGGAATAACAGTGTTGCACAAAACCCTAGTGCAACCACTCTCCTAATATCTTCTTAAGTGTAAATCCTGAAAACTGCCTAACTTACACTCGGAGTCTGAATTTTCACTGTAACTGATCTACATGTATTGGCTTGATATGGTTTGTTCAAAATGGAAATTTCGGGTTGTCACATCATCCCCCTGTTAAAGGGAATTTCATCCCGCATTTAGAATTTAGGCAAGGAAGTATGCACGAATGATCGAGTCGTGAGGAGGAAACTTCCTAATCGATTGGTTCTAGCGCACTTAAGTGAAATCGGGCTCTCGGTTGGCATTCCAACGAACCTTGACTAACTGGCGACGGCGTTGCTTCGTCCTCTTGACCTCTCGGTCGAGGGTCACTACGGTTCTAATACGAAGGCGAGGATCTCGACGAGTGGACTTGCAAGAGTCCTAACGGAAAGGTATGGTTTCACGATCGGGAAGCGAAGAGTAGAAAGTATGTTACTGAGTTCGCGGAGTAGGTCTAGTTTGTGCGAGGCACAGGACCGATTCTGATAAGAATCTCAGAGGTCCTGTCTAACTTGGATTTAGCTTTCCACGCTTTACGAAGCGTATTAAGCCATTCCCAGAGTGAGTTATCCTAAAGAACTTGGTCACTCACTTGGAATCTCAAAGGTTCCTTTTCTTGTGTAACCTCCCAGTCAAAGGCCACCCCTGGCTGGGTCAAAGTCGTACGAGTTTCTGTAGCTTGCTAGGAGTCCTGAATGAAGTAAGGCGGTAGGTCGGTAAGACCTAGAATTTGGCGAAAGACTGTCGGCGTCTCTGGTGTCGATAAATGCTCAATGGTTCTGGCAAATTGAAAGAGTGCTCAAAATTTCCCACATTACTAACAGTGTGTCTTAGAAATTTGACTCTTCAATTTCAAAACTCGTGCTTTGAGAACATCGCTAACAGTTCCTTTGAAGGAAATGTTCCCAAGGGTTCCTTCTTACTACAAGGGTAGATAAGTAAGTCATTACGTGGAGAAATGACGAACTGATCCAAGTAAGAAAAACGTAACCCTATTCCTTTAGCTCATGAAAAACTATGGCGTATTGGTCCTATCCGAAGGGTATCACTACAGACTCGAAGTGTCCGCATCGAGTTCAGGAGATAGTCTTTCGGACATCTTTCCCTAACACTCGAATTGGTGATATTCGGATCCCAGATCCATTCCTGGAAGTAGTTTCTTTCTTTGCGTTTGCTCAACCATTTTGTCTACGCGCGGCAGAGATAACGATTTCTAATGAAAAATCTCGACGGAGTCCTCGATAACCGAGGTACATACAATGCGACCCGTCGATCTCTGGAAGAATATGACCGGGGTTCTCCAGGGTGAGAAACCTAGTCTTCTAATTCTATTTATGTGTAGTTCCCTTAGTTGTTCGCACTGTTCTGGTATCTCCGTGGGTGTTTAAACTATAGGGTGATCTGTTCTCGGGAGTCGTACTGGTTTCTAAGTTTGTTCACATGACGATGTGATTACTCATAGGCTTAAGCAATTCTCCGTCCTGAAGTTCATATTAGAATTCATACATGGTTTCACAATCACAATTTCAGGTATACGAGTCGCATATAAGTAAGGTTGAAAAGGTAGTCGAATAACCGATTCTTCTTTAAGCTCACATCCCATCGGGGAAAAAGAAGTTAAAGTGGAATCATCAATTCTAAACCTGTAGAAGCTTGATTATATATCAGTCTTACGTATACCTTCCTCAGTGATAGATCAATCGCATGAATCCTTGGATTAAACTTGACGCACTGCACGAGTGGTTCTTCGGGGATTTCTTCGGAAAGAAAATAACTAAGAGGTACTCCTGGCATGAGTACTTCGGTGTTCTGATGTGACGGTTTCGCTGGAAAAGTGATCTAGAAGAAAGCGATGTACGTATAAAGCTGTTTTTGTGAGGATCAAATTGAATCGAGTCGTATGATAATGTCGGAATCATACTGAAACTTAAAGACATTAGATTTGAACATAAGACGTTTTACATACAAAACACAACCGTGCAACCATCAACAGAGTTACAATACTTTAGACTTACAACCAGACCATGGCTGTGAATAAGATATACTACAAAAGACAAGTATACGCAACACGATAATCTCTATACTGACAGGATCTCGCAAAAGTAAGACTCTAGTTGCACTAGTTCTGGATAGTTTATAAGTCTGTTACAACAAAACGCCTAAATTACATTTAACGTGGTTCCGGAGTAGGCTCTCCTGCAGCTGTGATCCTGAGAATTCTCCCATCTGTGCCAGAATTCTTTGCTATCGGGCAATCTTTCTTGAAGTGCCCTACCTCACCACATTGGTGGCATATCTGGACAACACCAATTTTGGTGATAGAAGTAAAGTGTCGAGTGGGATTTATGGGGACACGGGTTCTTTCCTTGATTTCCTTCTTCGGGAAATCTCTTTTATAGTGCCTAAACTCACCACAATTATAGCAAGCTAGGCTTGCCCCAGTGGTGGAGGTAGTCCTACAGAAATGAGCAATGTGTCCTATCTTGTTGCAATTTTCGCATTGCAAGGCTCGACACATTCCCTCGTGGTGGTAGTTGCACCAGTCGCACTTCGGGAGTATTCCTTTGTATGGCCTGTTCGGTACGGGAACGTCAGGGGTTTCCACTTGCTGCTGTTGTATAGCTAGCCTTTGGGATCTCTTGCGTTCTTTCCGATCTTGACACTTTCGTTTCTTGTTCTTTGCTTTTCGGCTTTGCGAGCCTGTGACTGTTACTGTTTGGCAACCTCCTGGATGGATACCACGATTGGAAACTTCATTCCCATCAGCAGCATTGACTGTGCTGATAGCGCTACAGTGCGAAAGGACCGCGGTTACGGCAGCGACCACGGCAGCTGTAACTGCTGTTTGAAAGGTAGCGGCATCCATAGGAAAAGCGGAGGTTTCGCGGTTCGACTGATTGTTTCCGGATGATGACATGATTCTGTAACACGAAAGATAAGGATTTTGTGAGCGATTCTGGTTGACCCTGACGTACTTAGATTGTTCATGAAAAGAGTAAAAGTACATTCTCGAAAGTTTGACCTACATCCCTATGATGAAGTCCTAGTACAGATTGAAAGTATGTTCGCAAAGGTTTTACCTACATCCCTATGATGCAGTCCTAGTACGGAATGGAAGTATGTTCGTGAAGGTTTGACCTACATCCCCATGATGCAGTCCTAGAAATGAGTAGAAGTGAGTTCATAGAATGGTCTCAAGACATTTGTTGTGCAAGTTGAGGTATCGTAAGTTGGTGAATAACAAGATCCAACCACTGAAGGAGACTTGGAAATGTCTCCGGATCTAACTTGCTATAGTCCAATGACTTGACTAAAGCATGATTCAGATAGACTCTAATGAAAGAATGATAAGAGTACTTGAATGAAGGATGACACAGAAGTTAGTCGGCTGTCAATATCTTTGATATTCACGATGTAAAGATTTTGGGAAAATGACCTTGTAAAGGTCTTTCATCATATCCACAGAAGATAGTTCCTGACAGCATAAAGACCTATTTAAAGTACTTACGGAACAACATAATTTCCTAGCAAATGCCACATCAGGCATAGACAGAAAAACACGATTCCTTTTTATAAGGGAAGTAAAGTAAAGAGTCTACCACTGGTGACGGTCATCCCTCTGGTGAACTCTTAGTTCAACCAATTGACGTTCCATGTCAAGTAGGTGTCTTTCGCACACCATCTGGCGTACTCGGAGCTCTATGACTTCGGCTCGTGATTCGGCCAGTGCTTGCAGCAGGGTTTCATGGTTTCTCTCTAATCTCTCATGTGCATCTTTTAGATGAATGGTGTGGAGGGTATGCATTCTCGCATTGGCAATAACTTCGGTAATCTGATGTAGGGCTGTCCTGCCTTGAATCTCATTTCGGGCCACTCTACGGACCAAGATTGGCAAGACTCTATCTGCTGAGCCCCTATTGCTCAAGTCGTAAAAGCTTCGGTCGCCATTGAATGGCATGTGCTGATCTTGTCCTTGGCTCCTTGTTTCCAAGCATTCCACTCACTCAGGGGGTCGGGCCATGAAAAAGCCGGACGAGGGTTAGGAATTGGAACGGGAACTACTCGGGGTAGGTTCTCAACCTCTGGATTGGAGTTAGCATCATACAAAAGGTCTTCATCATGGTGATCATTCACGAGGAAAAGAATGATCATTCTCTGGTTATTCTCCAAACTAACCAGCTATGACTTCATTCGGAAGATGCTGGTGGCTGAGGGGATGGAGTCCAGCTATGTTTTCTATGCGAGAATTTAGGGGTAAGAGAATAATTATTAGACGAACTATCTAGATAATTATCTAGCAAACCTTCATTAGTTACATCGCTATTTGCGAAGTGCATACCAGCTATGTGTAATCTAAACAGGATAGACCTGCAAATAAGTGACCTTAATTCCATATTCACACATAATAAGGGTAAGGAAAAATTATCACAGATTCTAAGTCTATAACATCCTAATTACATTTAGCCTTAGTGTATCCACTTAGCAACTATCAACTTAGTAATGAAGATCCCGTTTTAATTCTCAAGTGTAAAGTACTTATAGTAACACCAAATACTCCTATAGTATTTTAATTTTTAATGTTATGTTCTATTGTTCTCATTGTGGTAGGGTTGGTAAGATTTTAGCATTATTGCAACCACACACTTATACTTAGGCACATGCTAGTCAACCCTCGGAAAATATAGGTGATCAGGCTATATCTTCCCAGTTTTGACCATAGGTCTCTAAGCCCACTTGTGTTGCCCAACAATCGTAATTCTTTTGTACTGTCCTAGTGACACTGATTTTAGTATGAATGCAGCATGTATACAAACTTAAATATTTTACTATTTAAAGTATAAACTCTTGGTCAGAGTATTTTTAATCCCTTATGTATTTATACTTAGTATATCTTTTATGGGTTGATATACTTAATTCACTATAAACAATGCTCTGATACCAATCTATCACACCCCAAAACCAGGCATGGCGGAAACGTACTGGGGTGGAGGACGTCATGTATAATATCAACAACAATGTAAAGTAGTAAACAAGCAAAAACATCATCCATTGCATTAATAATATAATTATTATACAAATGTGTTCTGTCAGATTTTGATAAACACTAAAGCATAAATCAAAATGAAAGATAAGTCTTAAACAAGCTCCATCTTCCTTTCTCCTTGTATCGGTACCTGTCTATGACAACCTGAGGATACAAGTAATTTTGAAAGCGAGTATCAGCTTTGAAGCTGGTGAGATCATAAGTATTTAGTGTCTTAATTTGTATGTAAGTATTTGTATGTAAGAATTTGTAAGTATATGTATTGTAAGTATCGAAAGTGTATATGAACTGTAAGTGTTTGAAAAACCCTAGAAATCCCTATGATTCCTACTAGAATATGAAGGTGTCTTCTACCAAGACCTAACTGTTCTAAATGTAGTCTCCTACCAAGACCTAACTGTTCTGAAGGTAGTCTTCTACCAAGACCCAACTATTCTGAATGTGTGTCTCTTGTGAGAGTATGTATGTTCCCAAGTGTAACTATCATTATCCAAAATATAGTTTCTACATTCTCGTGCGTCGTGTGAATGTTCACGAAGTGAATGCAATGGGAAAATGAAATAGTACTATGCTGTAGTGCTATAAGAACTACTACCGTACTAACTACCTTAAACCGGATTTATATTAAGGCATTATGTGATAAATTGCACCATACTATCGACTAGTAACAACAACATAATGAATGGTCGTAATAACGGAATGAAGTTTGGCACCCGCAGACCTGCAGGTCCGGCTGTAGCTAGCAGCAAGGTGTAGGATTGTCAATCCAGTATAGATCTATACGCAAACTCACGCTCTCTCTCCAAGAGAATTCTGTCCACAACTCGAGCCATGACATTTAAGTCATGCTCCAATTTAAATCACAATAATTAACGTATTTTCGTATATGTAATGTAATGAATTGTTCTAGCTGTAAAGTAATGAACTGTTCTAACTGTAATGTAATGAACTGTTCTAGCTGTAATGAAATGAACTGTTCTAGCTGTAATGTACGTGCTCTCTACCTAGCAAGTATAGTAATGTAATCGTTCTAGTATAGTTGTATATGTTCTCTTCCTAGTATAGTTGTATATGTAATCTACTGTAATGTTCTAGAAAGTATTGACTCATGAATGAACTGACTCATAGTATGATATCGCGTTCTAGTAATTGTTCTAGTATCTTCCTAAACTACCCATATGGTAGTTTACTAGTAATCTATCTGGTAAGTATGGACATGGATGTATAACCTTGCTACCCAAGGGCATATGTTGAACTGGAAGGACCTTTTATGACTATATATGTACACATGATATATAACTAATATTTAAACGACTTTCGGACGAATACCCGATATCCCACCAGACCACATCTCAAGGCGCGAAAAGGAAATAGGGTGGATAGCCTTCCTAGGTCTTTTAAACATTTCTTATATAACTATACATATAGAGGCATGTAATTTATAATATAAAAGCATAAATAAGTTTTGTAAGACATTTGAAACATAAATATTATTTCAAGAAAAGATCGACTTGATGTTAATCTATAAAACAATTTGAAGGCATAAGTTTGATAAAACAGTTTAAGTATAAGGAAACATTTGTTTGAAACACAGTTGTAAATAAGTTTGAAAGATAATGTACGGAGTAAGATGTACAGTGTAATAAGGAGTTTAAAACATATAAAATGTTTATAAAAATCATTTGAAGGAAATTATTTGGTAAAACGGCTAATGAGTAGCCAAATCATTTGAATGATGTATATTAATCACATGTGATTGATGTAATAAGTAATATAATCCTACTTACTAATCACATGTGATTGACATAGTAAGTAGCATGATTTTTCTTGTATCCCCCCCCCCCCCATAAAACATTTAAAATAGTTTAAAACATTAGTTAAGGGGTATGAACTCACTTGTGGTGAGTGGATTGGATTGAAGTATCGGATATCGTGCTAGGTGGCAAACAGAGACTTGTTCACTCACACGAGCCTAGTTATCATATAATGAGCATATATATATAACTAATTAGCCAAATAATAACTTAACAAAATAAGTTGAGACACTTAGGAACATGTAAACACTTTGTATAAGTGTTATAGGTCCTAATGGTTGCAACTAAGTTGTTATGGGACAAGCTAAAGGGGTTTAAAGCTTCCAAGAACCTAGATTATGAGTTTACCATCCAAAAAACCCCACTCTTGGAGTTTACGGTCATAAACCCTTGAGTTTACGGCTGTGAACTCCACTCTTGGTGGTTTTGGGTGTTTTAAGGTGCTAAATGAATCCTAGAACAAGCCTAGCATTGGTAGATTAATCCTTTAGGTAGTTTAGGGCCCTAGAATGCTCCTTTGAGGAGTTTACGGCCTAAAGAGCATAACCCCTAGAGTTTACGGCTGTAAACTCCTATGGTTGGAGGTTTTAATTCTTTTAAGTCACTTGCACATAAAGGATATCTTCTAGGTTTTTGATTTAGGCTAAGGGGGACATTAGGCACACATTTGTGCCTTCACTTGGAGTTTACGGCCCAAGAGTATTTCTTGGCTGTAAACTCCCTTTTTGGGATGATTTTGAAGTTTTTTGGTGTCCAAATTAGCTACAAGCATTAGAGGGTAAATGTCTTAAGCCTTAGGGTGATTTAGGGCTCACTTTGGCCTTTGAAAATAGTGTTTACGGTCCAAGAAACTCTTGGGCTGTAAACTCCAAAAGCTTTATGTTCTTGGATGATTTCTAGCCTCAAAAGATCCTAAAATAAGTCCTTAACTAGTTGTCTAACAAGGAAATGGGACTAGGTAGCCTTAAAGCTCCATTTTGGAGTTTACACCCCAAGAACGTTCTTGGGCGGTAAACTCCCGGATCTTGCATTTTAGACATGTAATCAATGTTATAAAGCATATAACAGGCATTAAAACACATTTAGGAAAGTAGACTCACGATTTGGGATGAAAACCCGAAGATCCGTGAGAGAGAAAATGGCTTTTCTCTAGTTGGAAATGTGAATAATGAATGAATTTAGTTCAGAAATCTATTTATAGTCGTGAAATATTTTGGCAGAAAATATTTTTATTCCTGGAACGAACTCTAATGTCTTAGAGTAATGGAATAACAGTGTTGCACAAAACCCTAGTGCAACCACTCTCCTAATATCTTCTTAAGTGTAAATCCTAAAAACTGCATAACTTACACTCGGAGTCTAAATTTTCACTGTAACTGATCTACATCTATTGGCTTGATATGGTTTGTTCAAAATGGAAATTTCAGGTTGTCACACTAAGGGTCCTTTGGTACTGATAGCAAAGTCGAGAAGGCAAATGCGAGTCAGACCCAGTGCCTTTCGCATTCACGATAGCCTTGAACGACCTATGGAAATAACGAGGGCTTCACACCCTCTTTTCTCCTCGGTCATGGGGCTATGAGAAGTCAGGGTGGTTGGATTAAGTTAGTAGTACGGACAACGCCGAAGGGATCTTCTGTAAAGTTGTAAACTAGTCATCTTCATTAATGCGTGCTTATAACGACTCACAACCCATAATTAATCCAATGTCACCTGGAACTATAGAATACAACGTCGTATCGTAATAATATTAACTAATCCACATAAATTGATGTATTAGGAAAACATTGGGTTTTCCTAGGGAGTTCAACACTTTCACCTATGTGATGCATACAAAGTCGAACAATTATTCACACTTACAGAAATCAACAAGCATACTTACGAATCTTCACACTTTTTCTTACTTGTAATAATCTTTTCAAAAAATATCGGATTTTCTGGTGTTTTTCAAAATAACACAAATCATTACTTTTCAAATATTACTTATGAACTCACCAACATTTCATATGTTGACGTTTTTCCAAAATACTTGTATTCTCAGGTAACAGGTAAATCGAAGAAAATGTATCCTGTGATATCATGATGTTTTGTTTAATTAATATCGAATGGTTTATGTTTTGAAAATGTAATGTTGTAAAACAATGTAGTGAATGTAAACACTCATGGTTGTAATATTTCAATACATGGTGATGAATGATGTTATGATTCATGTATATTCATTGTGATGGTATTCAATTAAGTCACAATAGCCCTCGGACGTTTCCGCCGTTTGGTTCGGGGGTGTGACAGGTTGGTATCAGAGCTCTGTTTATAATTAACTAGCATATCTAACCACATTGATATGCAACTATAAACCAAAAGAGGGACTAACACAACTCTGAACAAAACAAGTAAAATATAACAATAAAACACCCTTGCTTGTAATAGGAGCAAAGAACCTAACATCGAATCAAACAAGATAGTGCTAGTATCCCGGTTAATTCAGGACTGTTCTTAGTGGTATCAAGGAGTGGATGTAGCCTGATCAACTACATTCCCTCCAAGGTATAACTATCACACGTTCTGATGAGATCGTGATAGCTAGGAAACCTAAAAACATACCCTTTTAACACCCAAAAAGAGAACATCTATTTAGTATATGCAATAGTGGTAGAGTCATAGGATAACGATAGCTTATTCGTATACCTTTTCCCAGTTTTCATGGAAGGAGAGCAGCAGGGCGTTCAGTTTCATCAAGTCCTACTGGCTCACGGGATGCTTGAAGATGAACCAGAAGGGAATCAAGAGGGAGCACACGACGTCGGACTTGACGAGTACACGGACACCGACTACGAGTTCGAGGAGACAGATGATGACATGGAGGAAGAACAAGACTCGGGCAAAGATCGTGCCGCATCTCCTGTAAGCAAGGTGAAGCAGGACCACCCCGCCCCACCAGTGAACCCCGCAAGGGAGAATCGCTCTCCCGAAGCGGGGATTTCCGCACTGCGGCAACAACTGTTTGCCATGGAAGCACGTGCAGTGCAAGCTGAGCATGAGAGGGATGAGGTCATTGGAGACATGACTGAGATGGCTTAGCTGTTGGCTCAACACTTCGGCATATAATCCCACCGCTATATTAAGATGTACCATGAAGTGTTAGGGATAGACTTATCTTACTAGGTCATTAGGATCTATACTATGTACTTCGACTCTATGTTTAAGTGACTACACTACTCATAGAGCTGTTATGCTGTCAAACTAGTATCACTCATGTATGCTCTCACAAGCAAAATTTTCATGTATCAAATGCGGATAATATTAGTAAAACTTTTATGTGTTTTATTATGACATTACAAATTGCTATGTGTTGCAAATCTATGATTGTATGCTAAATAGTAGAAGTACCCAAGTTCGTACCATGCACCTAGTCAGTAGGATCAAAATCTCACGGAACCCACATACACTCAACATCTTTCCGTTTCATGACAGAAAGATGCCTCCCCGACCTACTCGCAGAAACCCAGGACCAACCCCACTCGAAGTTGACTTAGTCGCATTCCAGGCAGCGGTATCTGCTGCGGTCACCGCAGCAATGGCACAAATTCATCAAGGAAACAATGGAGAAGTCAACGGGCAAGGGACCGGAAGCTCGAACAACGGAACGAATCAAGGACCCACCAAAACATGTACCTACAAGGACTTCACAAATGCCAAAACACGAACCTTTAACGGCACTGGAGGGGTGATCACTCTGAAACGATGGATCGAGAAGGTGGAATCGACATTCGAGATATGAGATTATCCTGAGGAGATGAAGGTGAAGTTTGCAGCATGCACTTTTGTTAACCAAGCGCTTACTTGGTGGAACGGACACGTGGAAGCCATGACACTCCCCGTAGCCAACTCCATGCCATGGGTAGAAATGAAAGAAATGCTGATGGCTGAATACTGCCCTCGTGGTGAGGTTCAGAAAATGGAGCAAGAGCTGTGGAACCTCTCTGTACGGAATGCCGATATCGATGCCTACATATCAAGATTTAGTGAACTATCTCTGTTATGTCCGGGCATGATCACTTCGGAAGGAAAGAAGATCGAACGATTCATCTGGGGACTAACCTCTCCGATCCAAGGAAACGTGATAGCTGCAAATCCTGAAACTTTCGATAGTGCCAAGAGATTGGCGAAGAAGCTGTATGACCACAACAACAAGAAAGGTGAGAGGCTAGCGGAGACTGAGACTAAGAGGGAAAGTGATGGAAAGAAGGGGACGAGCAACAAAAGAAAGGGGCGTCACGGCTCTGAGACTTCCAAGAAGCAGCAGACAGTGGCGGTTAATGTTGCCATCGCGCAAGTTCCAGCTACACCACATGCTCCATCCTCAACTGCTCCAAATGCTCCTAGACCTTATTCCGGTAATCTTCCCAAGTGTAACAAATGTGGTTTCCATCACAATGGAGAATGCAAGGAGCTACAGTGCACCAGTTGCAATCGGAAGGGACACACAACAAGGTACTGCAGGACTTACCCCCCCCCCCCCCTCAGAATCAACAGCAGGGAAGCAACAACAACAAAAACCGCAACAACAACAACAAAAACGCTGGCGGCAACAACACCGAGCCTAGCCACACATGCTATGGGTGTGGAAGGACTGGGCATTTTCGTCGCGATTGCCCTAACAACAACAATCCCAGAAATGGAGGAACCGGAAGAGTGCTGGCCATGGGTCAGGGGGAGGCAATTCAGGATCCCGCTGTTGTTACCGGTACGTTTCCCCTAAACTACACATAAGCATGCATCCTATTTGACACCGGAGCAGAGCGAAGTTTTGTGAGCAATAAGTTTAAACATTTGTTAAAACAACAACCCCAGAAGCTCAATGAAACCTTTACGGTGGAAATGGCCAATGGGAAAACCGAATCCACTGGGGAAATCTACAACGGATGTACCCTAACTCTAAATCAATACGTCTTTCAAATAGACCTAATGCCTGTTTCCATTAGGAGTTTCGATGTGATTATTGGCATGGACTGGTTAAGCCCCCACCATGCTAAAATTATGTGTCACGAGAAGGCCGTTCGCCTTCATCTTCCCAATCACGAAACCCTAGTTATTTACGAAGACCAACCTAGCACGAACCTTCACATTATCTCGTGCGTCCAGGCACAGAAACATCTACGAAAGAAAGAATTGACATTTTTGGCTCACATCGTGGATAAAACCAAGGAAGAGACTAACATTCAAGACATTCCAGTAGCACGTGAATTTCCAGACGTATTTCCTGAAGATCTTCCTGGACTACCCCAGAGAGACAAGTTGAGTTCCGAATTGACCTCGTTCCAGGAGCAACCCCTCTCACTAAATCGCCCTACCGGCTAGCTCCTGCTGAAATGCAGGAATTTTCCAGTCAACTCAACGAACTCTTGGACAAGGGATTCATCCGACCTAGTTACTCGCCATGGGGAGCTCCGGTACTCTTTGTCAAAAAGAAGGATAGATCTTTTAGGATGTGTATCGATTAGAGGGAGCTAAACAAACTCACTATCAAGAATCGCTACCCACTCCCACGAATCGACAATCTATTTGACCAGCTCTAAGGGGCTAGTTACTTCTCTAAGATCGATTTACGGTCCGGATACCATCAGCTTAAGGTCCGAGAAGAAGATATTCCCAAAACAGCTTTCCGAACTCGTTACGGACATTATGAATTTGTCGTCATGCCCTTCGGTCTAACAAATTCCCCTGCCGCATTTATGGACCTGATGAACCGAATCTGTCGACCATTCCTCGACAACTTTGTCATCGTCTTCATTGACGATATTCTCGTCTATTCCCGAAGCGAAGAAGAGCATGGCCGACATCTCCGACATATCCTAGAAACCCTGCGAACGGAAAAGCTATACACAAAACTTTCTAAGTGTGAGTTTTGGCTCCGTAGCGTGAACTTCTTAGGTCATGTTGTTAGTCGGGAAGGAATTCATGTGGATCCTTCTAAGGTCAAAGCCATCGAAGGATGGGCAGTCCCGACAACACCCACAGAAACCCGCCAATTCTTAGGCCGAGCAGGCTACTACAGGAGATTCATTCAAAACTTCTCTAAGATCGCCAAGCCACTTACCTCACTCACAAAAAAGGGCGTACCATTCAAATGGACGGACAAACAAGAAGTTGCATTTCGAACCCTGAAGAAAGCCCTATGTAGTGCCCCAGTACTATCTCTACCGGAGGGAACGGAAGATTTCGTGGTCTTCTGTGACGCGTCAAATCAGGGCTTAGGTTGCGTCCTCATGCAGTGTGGAAGAGTGATAGCTTACGCATCCCGCCAAGTAAAGACACACGAAGTGAATTATACAACCCATGATCTGGAGTTGGGAGCGGTGGTCTTTGCTCTGAAGATTTGGAGGCACTACCTTTATGATACGAAGTGCACCATCTTCACAGACCACAAAAGTCTCCAGCATATCTTGAACCAGAAAGAGCTGAATATGAGGCAACGAAGATGGGTTGAATTATTAAATGATTACGAGTGTGAAATCAAGTACCACCCGGGCAAGGCCAACGTGGTAGCTGATGCATTGAGCCGGAAGGAGTACTCTAATCGGCGTGCTAAACTCTCTCAATAACCATCCAATCTCACCTAACCACTCAGATCGGTGTAGCCCAGTCAGATGCCATGAAGACTGAAAACAGAGCCAGCGAAGCATTACGCGGAATGGAGAAGAATCTAGAAGTAAAAGAGGACGGAGTATACTACTTCATGAACCGTGTTTGGGTCCCTAAACTCGGAGGGTTTAAGGAGGTAGTCATGAATGAAGCTCACAAAACGCGATACTCCATCCTTCCCGGTTCGGACAAGATGTACTTGGATATCAAACAACAATATTGGTGGCCTAACATGAAGGCAGAGATTGCCACCTAGGTCAGAAAATGCCTTACTTGTGCAAAGGTAAAGGTGGAGTACCAGAAGCCCTCGGGGTTATTGCAGCAACCGGTGATTCCCGAGTGGAAATGGGAAGGAATTTCTATGGATTTTGTGACCAAATTACCCAAGACGTCAGATGGACTAGACACCATATGGGTAGTAGTCGACCGACTAATGAAATCCGCTCATTTCCTGTCGATAAAAGAATCCTACAAGATGGAGAAACTGACACGATAACACATTCGAGAAATCGTGAGACTCCATGGAGTACCAATGTCTATTATCTCGGATAAAGATAGTAGATTCACTTCACGTTTTTGGCAATCACTTCAGAAAGCACTTGGAACCCATCTCGACATGAGCACCGCTTATCACCCACAAACGGACGGTCAAAGCGAACGAACCATTCAGACGCTCGAAGACATGCTCCGCACATGTGTGATAGACTTTGGGAAGTCTTGGGACACCCACTTGCCCTTAGTGGAGTTCTCTTATAACAACAGTTACCATTCGAGCATCAAAGTCGCTCCTTTCGAAGCACTATATGGACGTAAGTGTAGATCCCCGTTGTGTTGGGCTGAGGTGGGTGACACCCAGCTAGCAAAAGCTCTCACATCGGACAAGGCGTTAACGGGACCGGAAATCATTCGTGAAACCACGGAAAAGATAGTTCAAATCAGAGCCCGACTACAAGCATCGCGCGACCGAAAAAAGATCTACGCCGATAAACGGCTAAAGCCCTTAGAGTTTCAGGTCAGAGATCAAGTGTTGTTAAAAGTTTCACCTTGGAAAGGAGTCATTTCTTTCCGAAAACAGGGAAAACTGAACCCACGATACATTGGACCTTTCGAAATCGTTGCCCGAATAGGTCCAGTGGCGTACAAACTGAAGCTACCCGCGGAGCTAAACAACATACACCTCGTGTTCCATGTCTCCAATCTTAAGAAGTGCCTATCAGATGAAACACTCGTCATTCCTCTCGACGAGATTGAGATCAACGAGAATCTCCTGTTCAATGAGGAACCAATCGAAATCATGGACAGGGAGGTGAAGCGTACTAAGCAAAGTCGCATCCCAATCGTGAAAGTACGGTGGAATGCGAAACGTGAGCCAGAATTCACATGGGAATGCGAGGACCAAATGAAGCAAAAGTACCCTCACCTATTCTAGCATTCTCAAATCTAGCTTTCAAAAGAATTTCAGGACGAAATTCCCTCTAACGAGAGGATGATGTCACAATCAGGAATTTTGTGCCTTGTAACTACAACACTTAAGTCAAATTATGAATCAAAAACATAAGAGCATGTATGATGCTTACTTTATGACAACAAAAGTTTCAATCAAACACCCCATGCAACACAAATAGTCTTTAAACAATTGGAAACCCTAGAAGTTCTTGTTTAAGTCCATTTTTGGACTAGGACTTCTTTATTGGACCCAAAGGACCAATAAGCTTCCAATTTGATTATCTTGGGCTTAGAACTCTTAAATGGGCTCTAATTGGACCCATTTCCATTTAATTCAATATTTTGGGCCATATTGAGCCTAGAATGAAATAAAACACCTTAATGGACCTCATTGGGCCATAATTAACCTAATTAGCCCTAATGGACCACAAGAATCATAATTGTATTTATTTGGGTCGTGAATTACCCTAAAAGAGCCAAGGGGGAGAAAACCATTAACTTGGACTCCATATTATGGACTTAAACATAAAAAGCCCAAATCTCCATCTCTCTTCTTTAACTCTCGGCCCAAACTACAAACCCAAGAGGAAAGGGTTGACTTTACTTGCCACCTCATTTTTATAAGGGGGATATCTAAGCTTTTGCACTTCAAACATCCATGCAATCTCACCCTCCCATGCAAGCACTTCTCTTTTCTCTCTCTTTCTCTCATTCTCGGCTGATTCCAAACACACACATACACATTTCACTCAATTTTCTCTCAAGCAAACTCCCTCATACCCCCTCCATAATTTCGAGATCTAAGAAGGATTCAAGGGGAATTCTTACACAAATTCTTCATCAAAGGTAAGATAAAGTTTGGATCTATGATATAAGTTCTTTGTTTCATCAAAATCTCCTTCTAATCCATGTAAAAATTATGATCACTCTCTTAGAGATCCTCTAAGTTCGAGATCTTCCAAGGAGGGGTACTAAGGCCGAATCCTCTTCCCATTTTCTTCCAAAAAACGAAACCACACCCAAAGGTGAGCTTCATACCCTTATTTTTCTGTTTTATAAGTTTTTGTGGGGTAGAATACAAGCAAATGTGTAAGATTTATGAGTTCATGTATGTCTTGTGTGATTTTATGCATGTATGTATGGTTTTTATGTGTTATGTGATGATTATACTAGCTAAAAATACCTAAAAACCGAGATATACAACATGAAGAATGAAATAAACATAGGTTATACCATTCTACACTAATCAAGTCAATAAAAATGATTTATTTAGTTAGGATGAACATTTTTGAACACAAAACCCATTTTTGGGCCCAAAATGTCAAAAATACAAAACTAAGGGGCCCAAAATGACAAAACATAATTTTTGGAGGTTGAAACAAGTCCAAACAGTCTTTGTGAAATTTTTTCTGAATAAAACCACTTTGGAGGGGCTTAAAATGTAAATTTTAAACCTAATGGGCTAAAAATGGGCTTTTCGGCCCAATAAGCCCCAATTTGCGAAAATCCGAAAAAAAGAGGGGCTGAACTGCACATTTATGAAAAACAGGGGATTACTAGTGTAATAAAACTATTTCAAGGATCTAAAATGTTTTCAAATTAAAAAAGGACTAAAAATGTAAACATTTTTCCTTTTTGGGCCAAAATTGTAAAAGTTGCGAAGATGGGGGTTTCAACCGAGAAAATGTCATTTTGAGGGACCTAATCTGTTTTTCAAGTAACTTGGTGCTAAAAATGTCTTCCCAATAAGTTTTGAAACTAATGTGTCAAGAATAATTGTTTAAGGACTAAACCGGAAATTCTTTTATACACAAAGGGTTAAAAGTGTAAATTATATCTTAGGAAGGGCTTAAGTAGATAAACTCACATTCTTAAACCAATATATCCCTTAAAATAAAAGTACGAGTACTACGTCTACCGGTGAAATGTGATAATAAATACACCCTCAATACCAAAAATCGTTACCAAACAAGTCGATTCGGTCTCGAATCAATAATGAATCAAAAATCAATATACTACGGTACTACAATACACACGCGATAATATGCGAGAAGTCAATACACATTCTTTGGGATCAAGAGTTTCAAATCGTGCTTTTTGGGCCTAGCTAGCCCAATGACATGATCTTTAGGCCCGAAGGGAACACGCTTACATGTTATTGGGTCTTATATGACCTAATTCCTTGTAAAAGGACTTTCAATAGCCTTATTGTGCTGTTGGGCCCCAAGGGTCCTTTGGTACTGCTAGCAAAGTCGAGAAGTCAAATGCGAGTCAGACCCAGTGCCTTTCGCATTCACGATAGCCTTGAACAACCTATGGAAATAACGAGTGCTTCACACCCTCTTTTCTCCTCGGCCGTGGGGCTATGAGAAGTCAGGGTTGTTGGATTAAGTGAGTAGTACGGACGACGCCTAAGGGATCGTTTGTAAAGTTGTAAACTAGTCATCTTCATTAATGCGTGCTTATAACGACTCACAACCCATAATTAATCCAATGTCACCTGGAACTATAGAATACAACGTCGTATCGGAATAATACTAACTAAGCCACGTAAATTGATGTATTAGGAAAACATCGGGTTTTACTAGGGAATTCAACACTTTCACCTATGTGATGCATACAAAGTCGAACAATTATTCACACTTACAGAAATCAACAAGCATACTTACGGATCTTCACACTTTTTCTTACTTATGATAATCTTTTCAGAAAATATCGGATTTTCTGGTGTTTTTCAAAATAACACAAATCATTACTTTTCAAATATTACTTATGAACTCACCAACATTTCATATGTTGACGTTTTTCCAAAATACTTGTATTATCAGGTAACAGGTAAATCGAAGAAAATGTATCCAGTGATATCATGATGTTTTGTTTAATTAATATCGAACGGTTTATGTTTTGAAAATGTAATGTTGTAAAACAATGTACTGAATGTAAACACTAATGGTTGTAATATTTCAATGCATGGTGATGAATGATGTTATGATTCATGTATATTAATTGTGATGGTATTCAATTAAGTCACAATAGCCCTCGGACGTTTCCGCCGTCTGGTTCGGGGGTGTGACAGGTATGGACTTTACTGCTAAGGGGATACCTCAGCCATATATGTTCGTAAAGCAACCATGAGGGGGATGGAGTACACCAGCAAACATATAGTTCACAAACACCTACAGATTGCGAGCCTGCTAGCGTTCCACTCGACTGCCTAGAAAGGTCTGTGGTCGTCATCTATGTACCGATGACTAATGTGGAGGTAAATGACGATGATGATGCAAATGATGATGATAATGAAGATGTGATGAATCTAGGGGATAATGTACATGACTTTGATAATGATAACTTATTCTTCAACTTCTAGCCAGGTGATGATTTCAAGCCAAGTAATGAGGAACTCAATGCGTTTTGTGATGACATACGTGATGTTATACAACCTACAATGGAGACTGAGGGAGTTGGAAATGTTCTGAAAGTTCCGCATCCAACAACTAATCAGATGGTTGACACTTTATCTAATCTGGATTCAACTATAAGGATTCCTCCCCTTACAGTTGCTACTCCAGCCACTTTGCCATCTGAGGGTGATCTTAGTATGACACAATTCTCCCAGCCTCCACTCAAAAGTAGAAAAGTCGATCCAAGGTTGGGAGTGCTGATTAGGGAACAAGCTTCGACAGCCCGACAATCTTTTGCAACTGCAACATCGACCCAACAATCCCATGTTTTGAAAGAATGACCAAGTGATGTTCGATCTTCGTTTGAAACCGGTGGGAGTTCTTCAGCTCCTGATGGATCTTCAACTCCTCCACCCTCACACGATATAGCCTCCGAGCGACTGGCAATCTTTTTGGGTCGTGAGGATGTTGATCCTACACCAAGGGGCAAGGGTATATCTATAGGTTCAGGGAGCTCTGACAAAGAAGATGCAACAATTTTTTAGCTTAAGGAGGAAATCGGAATTCTAAATTAAAAGGTTATCGAGAAGGATGTTATGATAGTAAATATTGACGTCGGAGTTTCCAAGTTTGAGGAGGAAAATACTCTAAAATCAAAACAGATCTCCGACTTGCAGCTAAATCTAGGTGCATTATATGTTGGGTACTTCGAACTGAAAAATAAGCTAATCAGTGAATTTAGTGACAAATTCAAGACATCGGTCGTTGAACCAAATGCAGCAGAACCTTCTAATTGTGCTCCTTCCCAAGTTGCTCAAGATCCTCCTGTTGATCAACATGTCAAAACAACCCATATCATTGATCAATTTGACAGTGAACCTGCTCAAGCTCATCCAAGAATAACTCTAAAGCAATGTCCAAGACAAGTTACTGCTCAACGAAAGAGAGTTTTGCTCTTCATGAAAAACTCCAACAAAAATGTTTGTGGAGATCAACCTCAACTGACCGTAACTAAGCTCGAGCAAAAGCAATTCAGGGTAAAATATGGAGACCAGTCTGGAATCTTGATGTAGAGATTTCACGATAAACTAAATGTTTGGGTGGTTAAGAGGAAGAGTGGAAAGGTGGAATACTACAACCACCAAAATTACTTTTGCTCATGGACCAGAGTCAATCTTGGAGAACTTGCTGATGCACCTTTTCACAATCCGTCAAATGATCCCCGTGCAACTGATTTCACAAGCTTCTTGGAGAATTAGGTGAAGAAGCAGTTTGATGGAATGAAGACTGCTGAGTCATTTGTCAAGAGATTCAAAGATGTCCTTGATATGGCATAAATGATGGATTCATTTGTTGAGCAAATAGAATATAAATCATTTCATCTAGCTCAAACCTATGTGCTAGATCCTTTTGAGACAGACTCAAAAAGGTGTCATGTGACAATGTCAGGAATCCTCCAAAGGAATCTTGTATCTTGAGCTGATTCAAGATATTGTTAATTCATACAAAAGAACTTAAAACTTTTAACATTCATATTTATCTATCTCTCTAGATTTTAAATTTGAAGAATGTATCTTGTCTACCTAAGTCTTTCATTTTAGAAATACTTTCCGAGTCAAGGTGAAAACGGCCTTGCATAGTCGTAATATTATTTCAAATGATTAAGTATGTCTCATTCATACAAGATTAAGAATATCACTATCCTCCTACTAATTCTTAGTAAACACATATGCCTTTTTCAATCTAATATAAAAGCATACCATGTATCTTTATATAAAACGACTATTAAACCCTTGAGATGTTTGCTTTATATCCACAAGTAGATATTAAGCCTTACACATTTGGTTAGGATAACATGGATTAGAAACCTCCAAGCTAAGCTATATAGATATCTTCTGGTAGATGTCTATTAAGAAAATCGGTCTATCTTAAAATCTACTTTTGTATCTCATATTAAGAATATGAAGTTATAGTAAATAATATCCCTTTTGATCTAATCATGGCTACTTGTGAAATGGTTTTAATCACAGTTAATGTCATGCATATGATAAGGACCATATTAAATAACATGAGTATGATAAAATCCTTTTATAACAATCCTTTCTAAATGTGTGTGATATACATGTATACATTCTTTCTAAAAGAATCTCTTACTCCTTCTAGCCTTGCTATAGAGAAGACTAATCAAGCCCATACTTTATTATTATACATGAATTACATCTCAATGTTCATGACTCTAAGTCATTCATCAAATTCAATATTTGATATGGAATCATGGTGGTTGATGGATTTGCTAGAAGCCTTCAAGAAGAACTCATTAATGAGAGATTCCACATTTCTCAAGTCAAAGATGATTTCTACCATTAATGAGAACAATTTGTGTTTGTGAATAGCTATTATTCAAGTTCAACAATACATTAGGTTATGGTTCTTGAGCTACTTCAAGTTCCATATGACTCCTATTTGCTTTGTCACTAGAATCTTGCTTTCTGCTGACTCCATATTTAGAAGAATAAGAGAACTTATTCTTTGTGGGTTTGTTTTAATAATCTAAATGCCCTTTAAGAATATTATGCAAATATGTAATTTGTTGGTGTTGTTATTCAAGATACAATTAATAGTTATTAAGGTATAATCCCAAGAGCATAAAGGAAGATATTTTTTTATTGATTGGAAAGTAAACATTATCCTATAAGGTCTAATGCATCCTTTATTATCACTTAACTCTTTAGATGGTGGTGCTGGATTTATTTGTATCTTGTGCTTAATATTATACATTCATTAGAAAGGAAGTCATACACCACAGTGTGTAGTTCCTTAATGTTTATTTTCTCTAAACTTTAGTGAAAATATTATTAGAAATTTTTTTATATATAAATAATATTCACATATGTCAGATAAACTATATTATTTACCCTCAAAGATCCCTTTCCTGAACTTAGAATATATGGATTTCATTTATATAATAAAGATAACAATGCCACATATAAGTTTAATTTAAAACTGGTTTAAGTCAAAGTTGCTTGCATATAGACATAATTTTATTTATTAAATATGGATATTTACTTTATAATTCTATTAAGAGATCTAGTCTCATAAATAGAATTTAATAATTTCAGAATACGAGTATTATTGTTATGAAAAATGATCAAGTAAATAATCAAACATTTAAATAAAATAATTGAGACATAAATATTTAGACATGCTAAATTTAAAACGTACATTATTCCAAAACAAACATTATTTTATATTACAAGTAATTTATGTTCTAAGCATAAATAATGAACTAAACTCTGAGAGTGTAGTTCCAACTTGCTTGCACTCAGCTGGTTACTCTTGTATACATATCTGCAAACAAGTTACAAATATTAGCTTAACATTTAAGTACCAAGTACTTGAGTGTGATATGAAAAGTATAAGTTCTATCTAGTATATACCTGAAGTACTAGTCTCTTCCAAACTTTTATTTTCATGTAAGAGAAGCAGTTTTTCTTCCAGTATCCAGTTTGTCCATAAACGAAACATAATCCATCTATGTAGGCCTTCTTGGACTTCATGGGCTTAAAGGTGTTCGGTCCATAAAACACAGGCTTCTTAGATCACACAAGGTAACTCCTTTTAACCTTGCATCATTTCATCATCTTGAGTTTGAATTTGCTTTTCTACAATTCCTCAAATTCCTTAGACAGTGAAGGATCATTCGATCCAAAGATAATGTTATCGACATAAATTTAAACAAGAATCAGATGATCCCCTACTTTATTTCAAAATAGAATCAGTGGATCCGTGTTTAAATTTAGCGATTTTTAAAAAAATTGTTACAGTTGAATACCAGGAACGAGGTTCTTGTTTCAACCCATAGACTGCCTTGTCTAAAATATAACAGTGATCAGGGTACTTATCATTAATGAAACCTGGTGGTTGTTCTACATATATCCTTTCTTCTAGAACACCATTGAGGAATCCACATTTCACATCCATCTTGTAGTCGTCAAAAACCTTGTGAGCTGCATAGGCAAGAAAATTTCGTACCACCTCGAGTCTTGAGACATGGGCAAAGGTTTTCTCATAATCAATACCTTCTTGTTGAGAATAACCTTTTACGACTAGTCTCGCTTTGTTTCAAACAATATTTCCTTCTTTATCTGTTTTATTATTAAAAATCCATTTCAAACCAATTATTGAAACATCTTCAGGTTTAGGAACTAATCTCCAAACCTTGTTTCATTCAAATTTAGCAAGTTCAGATTGCATTCCAATAATCCAATCAGGATGTTCTTATGTAGTCTTTACTGTTTTTGGTTCTAATTTTGAAATGAGGACATTAAACATACATAATTCTTGATGAACATTAAACACTTCATTTTTGGCTCCAATATTGGCTCGTGTCAAGACATAAAAGTTTGGATCACCAAGAATTTTTTTTCGTATGATAACTTGTCCATTTGTCCATCGGTGGATATGCAACATTAAAGTCTAAAGTTGCATCTTCAAATGTCTTCAGCATCCGAAACTTCTTATGCAATAGAGATATTATCAGTTGCATTATGAAAATCATTATTTTGATCATTACCATTATCATGATTCGATCCACTTGGCTCCCCCTCGACCAATGGATTTGTATTGTGATGCTCCCCCTCGACATCAACATGGTTAGGCAAATACTCCCCTTCAACATCAGCATTGTGAGGCATGGGCTCCCCCTCAACATGAGAATCTTGTCTTTCATTGTGAGGCGTTGAAATCAAGTACTCCCCCTCCACTGGATCATCAATCGAAACATACATTCCTTCCACATTTTCTCTTGAAGTCGATGAAGAATGTGCTTTATTTTCTTGATTTGTGATAGTCGAATCATCAAAGTGTTTTGATGCCTCATGAACTTGATTATCATCAACATTGATCTCTGTATAAATTGTCCTATAAGGAATACCAAAAATTAAATCAAGATCAATATAAAAAGTATACATTTGTTAACATTCAACATTTGGTTCAACAATAATTAGTTTTAAAATGAATGATTGTTCAACTCTTTTGACACAATGATCATCGAATGTGAGACTGAAAGTTTCTTCTGGCTTCCTTGTTCACTTGTTCAATGCCCTATAGGCTACATAATTTTGAGAATATCACAAGAAAATTCCCTCATCAGCTTTCAACTGAAATTTGGAAAAATTATCCTTGAGATTCATGATGAAACATCTGCATCCAAAAACATGGAAAATTTTGACATTAGGTTTCATTTGGTTTATAATTTCATAAGGTGTTATGTTAAAATGAACATGAATGAAAGAACAGTTTTACGTAAAGCAAGCAGTTGAAATCGCTTATGTGTAAAAGTGTAGTGGCAGATTCGCATAAGTGATCATCGTTCTCGCTACTTCACACACAGAACGACTCCTCCTGTAACATCGTGTTCCAGACTGTTTTGTGATTGAAGGCTCGTGGGTCATAATCTGAATATAGATAAGGTGTATTGTGTGAGAAAAGGGTTTGGGTTGTGCTTTAGGTCCCAAGGGTATCGATATATGTTGGTTTGGACTTTTCATAAATTTTGGATCTAAGCTCGATTGGGCTCTAGGATATATAAAGTTGATAGAAGTGTAGAGCTTCTCGCTACCTTTTCGTGAATATAAAGTTCACCGAAAACGGACATCAGGTGAGGAAGATATGACACATCGAGGTTTTTGACATAAATGGACCCTTAAGGAGAAAAGTTGGCATGGAAGGCCATGCATGTGAGTTGGAAGCGCATGGGTACTCCCAGTGTAAGGCTGGGTTATGCCCAATGTATAAAGAAGATGGTCGCGGGTGCTCCTTGGCGTACGACCAACGTATGTCCAGAATCCAGAAACCCTAAATTTAAGGTATGCCACTATATATAGAACATTATAGTCCGAATCCTAGCCTCCATATTTGTTCCCCAACCTTAGAGAAGCCCTTGGATGCCTCATATCTTCTTCCTTGGGGAGATTTGGTCTTCAAGAGGTTCATTTGGTGGTGTAAGCTTGGGAATTGCAAAAGAGGAAGTTGGCTGGGAAGAACTAGATAGGTTGGAGCTCATGGATCTGGAATAACATCATCATTTGGAGCTCTTCTGAGGTATAAAGTTCATAACTTTTCTCAAGAATGCATAGATCTTGTGTAGTGGACTTTTAGAGTTGTTTTGGTCCCAAGTTTGGACCTCTATGTTGGAATCTCGTTTTTAAGCTTAGGGTTGCCACCCTCAGAGCTAAAAGGATCCCTTATGCAGTAAAGTTGCCATCTTAATTCCCCATTTGTGTTCATGCATGATGTTTAGCCCTTGTTATGGAAGAATGTTGTTGCCTTTGAGTTTGGGCTTATTTGGTGGATTGCAAGTCACCAAGATTATGACTTTAAGGATTAAGAGGAGGATACGCACCTGGATCTGAATTTGTAGCCTCTAGAATGAAGTAATAAGCACTTAATTTAAAAGGGCTTAACAAGAAGGTTACGTTGAGCGTACGTGCAGGTACGCCCAACGTACTCACCATCGAGTCGGTACGCTTAGTGTACATCGATTTATGCTCCGCGTAACTTAGTTGTGTTGGACCTTGTATTTTGGGCCATGCCTTGGGCTGTTAGGCTATCAATAGTCTGAAGTTATGGGCCAAGGATATGTTTGGGCTTGGGGTGAGGCCCATTAGAGGGAGTGGGCCCAGTTTAGCAAAGTGGGACTTTAGTGCTCTTGGGGAGTATATCTAATGTGAGCCTGACATTTATTTTGAGAATTGGGCCTTGCAAAGATCCATTTGTTATTGGGCCTTGGTGAGCCCAATGGGTTAAGGACATTGATGAGTTGGCTATTGATCAACCTCTAAAACCAATGAGTGAGAGTTTGGACTTAGTTCTAATTGAGATAATTATGGGTTTGGCACAGAGTTAGTGGCCGGTGCATAGCAGCAGAGTTTATAGGGGTTGTTCATCATCCGAGGTGAGTATTCTCACTATACCTTACCTCGAGTGGTAATTATGTATGACCAGAAGGTCTTATGTGCTATAACAAGTGTGTGATATATGTTTCTATGTGATATGTATATGTTATGTATGTTATGAGTAGCATGGTATGGATCGGAAGGTCAATATGATATGGACCGGAAGGTCAACAGTGTATGGATCGGAAGGTCAGTAGTGTGTGGACCGGAAGGTCAGCAGTGTATAGACCAGAAGGTGAAGATAGTATGGACTGGAAGGTTAACAGAGTAGGACCGGAAGTTCTGCTTAGATTTTGGGACCGAAGGCCCCTAAGGCACATTGACCGGAAGGTCTCGTAGAGCTATATCCTCGAGTGACTAGTTGTATGTACATGGTATTTTAGGGAAATAACTAAGCTTTGTGCTTACCGTGTTATGTGTTATGTGTTTCAGGTTCTTATTAGGATCGCGGGAAGGCGACGAATCGATTGTACACGCAAGTAAAAAGAGTCATGAATGAGGATCTAGGATTTTGATAATGTTTTGAAAACTTGTTGACTATTAAATGGTGTTTAATTAAAATGACATGTGTTTTATGAAATGAAAAATGAAAATTTTGGTTTGTAAATTTACGGTGTTACACCTCCTTTTGACAGCACAATTTTGTTACAGTGTGTATGGGGACGAAAAATTATGAGATATGTTCAGTTCAGTCATAAAGGAATCTAGAATTCAATTTTTGAACTTCGTTCCATTATCACTCTTTATATTTCGAACTTTTCTTTTTAAGCTCAATTCTATGTTATTGATGAAATCAATCATCACTTCAACAGTTTTAGACCTCTATCAAAGAAACAAAACCCAAGTAACCCTTGAAAAATAATTAACCATAAGTAGTATATACTTCTTTGTATTCAGAGTCTCAACAGTCAAAGTTACGCACAAGTCAATGTGATGAAGTTCCAAAGGTTCAATTATTTTTTAATCAATTATGATTGGATCACCCTTACGATGTTGTTTTCCCTTTTCACACGCAGCACACAACGAATCATTTTCAAATTTCAAAACAGGTAAACCACAAACAAGATCATAAGAACAAGTTTGTTTAGATTTTTGAAGTTGAGATGAGAATGTCTTCTATGCCATAAACAGCTTAGATCCAAACATGCTTTCGATAGCAAACAGAATGAAGGAATGCCTACATTTGGTTTCATATCAAGAGTGAACATTTTTCCCTTTTGCTTTGACTTCAATAGAATCTCCTTCGTCTCCTTGTTGGAGATAATACTTCCTTCCTCATCAAAAAGAAGTTGATTACCTATTCCAAAAACTAGTTGTGAAACACTAATCACATTGTGTTTTAAACCCTCAACATTTTGATTCATAGTGAATTTCGTATTCGTCACTTTTCCATAACCTTTGACTTTACATTTATGGTTGTTTCCAAACTTGAAAATTCCATTATTTTCTAATATTCAAATATATCTCAAATTTTCCTCCCTCCCAGCCATGTGATGAGAGCATCTAGTATTGATATACCAAATTTCGTCATATTTCTTGTCACGTAGTACCTGTAATCAGTTAGAAGAATTTAGGTCCCCAATACCTTTTGGGTCCGTAGACATTAGTTTGGAACACATTGTGCAATAAAGAACCAATGACCCAATTATGAAATTTCGATTTGAAACTGTTAATTAATTCAATTTCATTTTCTTTAGGCATTAAAATATAATCATCCAATAGAGAAGGTTCAACTTTGATTTTTACTTTTTCATCCTTTTTCTGAGAAACATCAACTTTCTTCTTTGGAATTTATTTCCACTTTCCCACTGATTCTGTAGACTCTTCAGATAAGATACTTCCATTCATCGAATCATTCAAGTACATCTCATAAGAATTTTGTATTTTTTCCTGGGAATACTTTAATGATTGATATTGCTTTTCCTTCAAGCCAATGATTGAAGTTCTTAACATCACTTCTACCTTTTGTGAATGACGGTTTCATTTTTTGTTTCAAATAGGGATTTGGAAAATGTGGTTTTTTAGATTTAAACAGTTCACTCTTCTTTCCTTTTACTTCCAATTTCTTAAAATGTTTTTTGGAAAATGATATTTGTGAATGATTTGTAAAACGATTTTGATACCGGTTTTGATAACCAATACCATTTTGTTGAAAACTTTTCGATGTTGATCAAAACTTCTTTGTCCATGACTTTGACAAAAACTCCTTTGTTCATGATTTTTAGCAAAATTCCTTTGTCCATTTTGTCGAAAGTTATTTTGAACAAAGTTTCGATTCCTTTGAAAATCATTTGGTTTTTGAAATTGATTTTGAAAATTCTTTATATTTTGTGAAAACATCTTTGTTGTTTCAAAAGATTTTTTTTTGTTTAAAAACCTTTTGTTTGTGAAAAGCTTTTTCATTTTTCCAGTAGACTTTATTTTGTGCTTTTGATTTTGAAATCCTTCATTTGAAGCCAGTTTTTCAACTCCTTTTTTGAAAGTTTGTGTCTTCCCCTTTTGATGTTTCGTATCAGTAGATAAAGAATCAACACATTTTTCTTTCTCTTTATTATCAGGTGCAGATTTTTCTATTTCACAGCCTAAACGCATTTTGTTTAGTTTTTTTTTGAAATTTTTTCGAGTTGTTGTTCAAACCACTTTCGATGGTGTTTTGATTCAAATAAAATCCTTCCTTCGTCACGCTCTCATTATCTTCATTTACCAACTTTTTCAATTTAAAAGTCACATTATCAACATTTCCTTTCGTAACAAAGACTTGATTTGGAAACACAACATCTTCTAAATCCTTGAAACTATGATAAACCATTGAATTTGATTCAAGTAATGTTTTCCTTTATCTTTCAACACTTTTGGGTGCTCCTTTGAATTTTCAAAGACTATAATCACTCACATAATCCTCAACCTGAACATAATCATGAGAATCATAGGTTTTGGATGTCGAAGGTTGATCATTGTTTACTTTTGACATTAAATCATTATATTCTTTGCCTTTGGCCATAGAATTGACATTAATGACAGACAATCGTGAGCAATCAACATATTCCTCTTCCTCAATTTCACTGAAATTGTCAGAATTATCTTCGATATCAATAAAATTTTGTTGAGAATCAAGTGTAAACTTCTTAGTCATGTTCAAAATCTTGACTTGTTCATTTTTGGTTAAGGTCTCATTTACAATATACACAAAATCATCAACATTCATACATTTGTTAATGTATACAATACCATATGCATAAGAATCATTTGAAATTTTATCATATTATGCTATCTTGCTTTCACAGTCATATGTGGTTTCATCTATCTGTTCTCTCTTTAAAAACAAGAAAAGGAAGTAGCTTTCGATGTTGTTCATCATAAATCTCAGCAGAATGATGAAGTTCAATAAATTTTTCATACAACCTTCCAGCAGTATTACAATATATGTTTTGCTATTATACAAGTATTATAATGTCCATTCGAATAGAATCTCAATCTACCGAAAGATTAGTAATCCTTAAATATAGAGATTCTACTAAACCCTTCTTTTCTTCTCGTTTATTCTTAGCATCATAATAGAGGGTTTTGGACTTTCCTGTTTCACTACTCATGCAGATTAACTTGTCATTAAAATAAGAGCATGTATTATCAAACTCAGATAAAACATCATTAAAAGAAGATGAAGAAATTTTAAATGAGATTAGAAGATCACATACATTTGAAGTCATTGTGATTTGGTGTCATCCTTCAACACAAAGCAACCTTCAATCCTTTCTTCTTCATCATCCTCACTTTCATTGTCAATCTCCTTCATTTTCGCATACAATGCACCATGTGTGGGATGGCACATTTCCTCATCATCGGATCTAGATGACCAGATTTAGTAAGTGCCCTCTTCTTCGTCATCTCCTCTTGCAATCAGAGAAATACCCTTTGTTTGAGATCAAATGCCCTCAAGCTTCTTAGCATAGTAAGCCTCGTCCTTAACTTTCTCCTTTTTTCTCTTTTTCCTTCCTCGTAATATAATCCTTTGCCAAGTGATAGTAACCATTACAGTAGTTACAATTATATCCAGAATGTCGCTTCAACTTGAATTCTTTCTTCTTCTCATTCAAACTCTCCACCTCTTTCTTCTCTACCTTTACAACTGATTTCATAGTCGAAGATACACCCTTTCCATTAGAATTATTCTTGAACTTCCCATTAAATGGCTTATTGAAGAATTTCTTGACCTTGTTGTTTGAGTAGTATACAACTGCTTCATCATCAGATTTGTATAAAATTTCGTCTTCGCTATCCTTAGCTTCTTCTTCGAATTCATATTCCTTAGCATCCACTTTCAACACCAATGTTAAAGGTCCTCCCATACTCAATTTACTTTCTTCAGCAACATGATTGTATAGATTTGCAAGAGAGTAACCATCAAAGCTTTTTTTTGTCTCAATCATCAAATTGATATTTCTCTATTCCTTTCTTAAACCCATAAGAAATTGTCACACCCCAAAACCGAGAACGGAGGAATATGTTCTGGGGTGGAGGATGTCAAGTACAGTATCATTACAATGCATAATAGTAAAGACAAGCAACAACATCCATTTCATTAGTATAGTAATTGTAATACAAGTGTGTTCTGTACAATAGACACCAAAAGTATAATCAAAATAAAAGACGAGTCTTATATATATATATATATATATATATATATATATATATATATATATATATATATACTCCATCTTCTTAATAGTTGCATCTGTACCTGCCTACTGATGACCTGAGAATACAACTTATTTTGAAAACGAGTATCAGCATAAAGCTGGTGAGTTCATAAGTATTTAGTGTCATTTCTTGTATAAAAAGTGTTTAAAACCAAGTAATACAACAATTTTTATCATGTTTTTGAAAATAGTGTGAACCCTAGAAAATCCTATATTTTCCAGCAATAGTAGTCCTTTACCAAGACTCGGGTATTTGTAAGTTTGATTCTTTGAAAATGTAAGATTTTTCCCAGTGAAAATGTAAGTGTGAAAATATAGTTTTTGATTTCGTTCATATAAAGAAATTGGAAGATTAGAGTTTTACCCCAGCAGTGTCACTGTCGGCTAAATGTAGTAGAGATGTAAAATCCAGGTAGTATTAAATGTGTGTACACCTCGGGAAGTCTGTTTTACCTTTAATTCTTAATATGTTAATTAAGATCTGAATGTCAACTCGTATGTAACCATACTGAGTGACAGTAGTATAACAGTTGACCCTCCAGGTCACATGTAGCGTAGTGATGTTTTGTCATCCCTGGACTAGGTGGCTCGGACTGTAGCTAGCAGTCGGGATGTGGGAGTGTCCGTCCCGTATAGATCTATACACATAGTGTTCGCTCTCCCTCCAGGAAGCTTTGGTTACACGATGATCGCATAGAGAAGTTTCATATCGAGAAGTAGTGCATCACATTCTATTTTAGTATATTCTCTCGTATAGTATATAGTATTTTCTTCATGTAGTATATAGTGTTCTCTTCGTATAGTGTATAGTGTTCTCTTCGTATAGTGTATAGTGTTCTCTTCGTATAATGTATATTGTTCTCTTCGTATAGTATATAGTACGTATACACTCGTAACTATACTGACCATAGTGAGTATCATAGTAGCAATAGTAATGAGTGGAAACCTTTAACTATACCTATTATAGTTAAATAGAGATGTTAGTTGAATGCCTTTGATACACAAAGGCGTTGAAATGAAGCGAAGACTTTTATATCTAACACAATTATATGTGATATATAACTAAGAATTCAATGACAGTTGAACAAATAACAGAATACCCTAAGTCCACAATCAAACAAGAACAGGAAATAAGGTGAGTTATCAGTTCTAAGTCCTTCAATCCTTACTTATATAAATATATTGGTGTAGATACGATTTAAAAACGAAAACAATTTAGAAAGCATTGGAAAATACTTTTTAGAACATTTAAGCATGAAATAAGTTTAATAAACATTTAAAACAGCTTTACTGGTATGGTAATTTTGAAAATATAGAAAATCCTTTTTGATAACAAGTTGTAAATCACATATGATTAGTACTATAGCTTGTTTGATTCAACTTGTATTCCCCCACCCCCCCCCCCCATAAAACGTATAAAAAACATTTAAAAGGTTGATTAAGGGGTATGAACTCACCTGTAGTGAGTAATGCGATGGTAGGATCAGTTTAGGAGGTTGTGTAACATCCGAAAAACACAACCAATTTAAAATTTTCAAAACAACCCGATTTTCATTAAAATGTTTACAAAAAGGTTTTCAATACAAGTCATTAAAGTATTCCCAGAATCACATTGCTACAAAATCATGAGGAGCGGTACGATCGCGCCTTCGCCTTGCCACAGTCTCCTGAAGAACCTGAAAAACATTAAACCACAACTGTAAGCCCGAAAGCTTAGTGAGATACCCCCAAAATACCAACCACGTATACGCCCTTCCAGGCTACGACCTTCCAGTCCAAAACATATAAAACATACATAACATAACAGAACATAGAACAGCCATGCATATCGGGTCTACCGTGTGACTGGTCCGCCGTATCGGGCCTTCAGTCCAACGGATCCATCCTCCGGGTCTAGTCATGTCCTTCGAGTCTACAGTGGGGTTGGTCCGCCCGTATCGGGCCTTCAACCCACCTGGTCCACTCTCTGAGTCTACAGTGTGACTGGTCCGCCCGCATCGGGCCTTCAGTCGGCCTGGTCCACTCTCCAAGCCTCGGTACATCTGGTCCGCCCTCATGGGGCCTACAGCCTATCCGGACCGCTCGCTGGGCCTTCGGAACAACCGGTCCGCCCTGGGTATCTTGGCCTACAGCACAAAGCAGGACCCGCCTCAACCCATCTCTAGTCCAAACAACCATGTGCACAAAACATACATTCATATAACAATCATAGTCAACAAACCGAGCAAGCAGATCACATAGCATATCATTACCCTAACCGGGTTACCGACCTAACCGGTCACTAGCATAGCATCACTCTGTATATCGGGAACACTGACCTTAGCAAGGCCTCCTAGCATGTACCATCCTAGCTACCAGGATGCAGACACATCAAACAATAACATAATAACCATAACCGAATCTCAATACAATAAAGGGCCGGCCTTGGTGCCTTAGACCCTGTTGATATAGTGAGGATAACTCACCTCGAAACTGTCGGCTGAAAAAGATAAGATCCCGCTGCTTCGAACTCTGACACGAACTCCTCCACTAAACATCAAAACATACAACTCAATAAATACCCTTAATCACCAAAATACCCCTGGAAGACAACTGGTCAACCTTGGACAAGTCAAAGTCAACCCCTGACTGACCCTACTCGCCGAGTCATCCCGATGACTCGCCGAGTCGTTATGCTCAGAGTTTCCCTCAATTAGCGACCCAACTCGCCGAGTCACCCCAAGACTCGTCGAGTCCAACAACTCTGAGTCCACTCGCACCCAACTCACCGAGTCATCCCTTGACTCACCGATTCATCGACTCAACCAGAAATATTGGGACTTCCTCGACAAGACTCGCCGAGTCCAAATGGACTCGTCGAGTCCAAGGCCATCTTCAACCTACTCGCCGAGTTGTTCTTCCAACTCGTCGAGTTCCAGGCCATCTTCAAGCAACTCGTCGAGTCCACCCATGTGACTCGTTGAGTACCACCTGTCTGAATCCATACAGAAGCATCTCAGGCCATGCAATTGATCCAAAACATAGATCCAACCTCCTACAATCCATCCATCACGTAAAGTGGCAAACTTTACGTGAACCTAACGAGATCTAAGCCATATTCACCTTAAAACCAAGGTTTGGGACATGGTGGCTCCACTAAGCACTCAAACACAGGAACTTTAATGCACTCTATCTATCCGCCCTCATGGGGCCTACAGCCTTCAATATTCCAGATCTGAGGTAGCAACCTCAGATCTATCCTCCAAACTCCAAAACATTCCAAGACATACTCCCCACAAACCCCAAAATGATGAAACTAGGAATGCACAGCCTAAGGACGAAGATATTACCTCCAAAAGATGCCTCAATAGCAGCCAAACTCGAATCCAAGCAAAGCCCTTTGATCCAAGCCACTTCTCCTTCAAGATCTCTTCAAACAACACCTCTCCATGCTCTAATTTGCTCCACAAATGATCTCTCCACGAATTTAGGGTTTCTGGAACTCAAGGGGGGAATAAGGGAGGCTGTGGAGGGGCATAATGCTCTTTATATAGGGCTCAACCACGAAAATTAGGGTTTTCTCCATACAGCACCTACTCGCCGAGTCCATCCTAGGGACTTGCCGAGTAGGCCACTTGACACGCGACCTTGACCGCGACCTGACTCGTCGAGTCTATCCATGGACTCGCCGAGTCATCCTCTAAAACTTACACTTTTAGCCCTTCAACTCTACTCTTGCGATTCCGGGATGTTACAATTCTCCCCCACTTAAATTAGGCTTCGTCCTCGAAGCCTTCGGCATCTCATCTTCAAATTACTTCCCACGACGCACCACTTGACCTTGACCGAACCAAGTCCCTCAAGGTACAACCATAGAACCAGAAGCTCACTTTCTCTTTCCATACGGTGTCCCCACCACTTACTGAAACCGGGCACCAACTGTACCCTCCGATAACCACGCTCAACAACCGAGAATTACCCATGATGCCTTATTGCTCAAATCCTCATCTTTCACTTGACTCATATGGCTATAAAACCACGAACCATCGGATTCCCGATCCGAATTCCACTCTATCCATCCCATGTCGACCGAAAGACCCATTCCTCCATTTCGGAGCAACTCCCCCGAGTTCTCCTCTCGCAATCACACACACATGCTGATCTAGCTCTAGCACCCTCAGGTGTGGATAACCTGATATACTGATGATATCCTCAAACATCCTTCCAGGATGAACCACTGATACATACCCAGAACCCTGATCAGAATCTCACTGAGAGTCCAAGACTCTTTCTCTGTATCCCTTCCGAACCCCTCTCCCTGGCTCTACGTCACGGTATTCCCTCCGCACCCAGAGCAACATATCAAGTCGAATGAGCTTTTATTCTACCGCCGCAACACGCTACTCAAAGACCATCGACAGACCACTCCAATCATAACTCTACACTGCCGCTTCCACTTCCGTGAATTCGCACTCCCTTTTCGGAATTCCATTCCTCCCTCTTTCCTTATCAAGGGAACCACTCGTCCGCCCAGTCACCATGACAGGCACCATGGTGCTCATCCCACGCTACATTACCTCTTTAAAGCGTACCCAACATCCATGCATCACCACTACACTAACTCTCATCACAGGGACTCTCAAGCCCATGCACTACCTTCACTGTTCAAGATCGCTACCCGGGGCTAGGCCTCCCAATGTAATCACACTGCAACATACGCAACCCATAACCTCAATCCGATCCAACAATACTCGCAGAGTCTTCAGCATGACTGGATCGCCTCCCCAGGCCTTCAGCCAATCTAGACCACTCTCAGAACCTTCAGCCAATCTGACTGGACCGTTCTCCGAGCCTTCGGTCTGACTGGTACGCCTACCGGCCTTCAATCTATCCGGACCACTCACTAGCATTCAACACTCCGAACCATCCCTTTGGGAAATCCTCCCGTGCATACCGTTCTAGCCCTCTAGGGGTTCCGAACTCTATCTCCATCATACATACTCAATCCCGGCCTGCTCCCATGCCTTCCTCAATCAACTGCTCTAGATCTGTATTCCGCCCCGCACGCCTGTTACTCACCCATACGAGCCTGCTCTCGACTGATAGAAATACCGCTGAATTCCCCAAGTAGCTAAACAACCTCTCAGGCCCAACGATCATCCAGAGAATTTCCAATTCTCCCCCACTTAGGACACTGACAGTTAGTCACCGGTCGCCATCACCGATCTCCCCAAGCAACCTTGCAGGAATCAACACATGCACTCAAAATTTTTTCGCCAGTGCCAACAACTTTCATACAAATCACGTTCCCACGTTGCACAACCCGCTCAAAAGGAACCCAATCTTCAACTATCCATTCCTCAGACTGCATAATCTAACTGGCCTTCAAACGAACGCTGCATCTGCCACCAATCCTCACAAAGATAATCAACGATATCTCGACGTACTAATCCATAACCATAACGATCCTTCAGGGAACAAAAGATACTAAAACGAAACCTCGATCACAACTCGCCAAACCCTCAAGGAACAACGGATACCACACGAAAACCCGAAACGCAATTCCATAACCAACCAACGAAACCAACAGATAACAATACTCCACAACAATCATAAATAATCAAAACATCAGAAAGACACATACCCGCAGCAGCAAGCTGAAAAAAAAAACACGACCCTAAGCCCTTGGGGGCTCC
Organism: Lactuca saligna; assembly: GCF_052625555.1. Classification (NCBI taxonomy): domain Eukaryota; kingdom Viridiplantae; phylum Streptophyta; class Magnoliopsida; order Asterales; family Asteraceae; genus Lactuca; species Lactuca saligna. The sequence goes on along the minus strand of NC_136420.1, from coordinate 261,115,487 downwards.
GCTCCACCCTGATCTCCACCTGTGATCCTCAACGTAGCCGGTGCTGGAGCCTGCACCAGTCCTGCAGCAAGCCATGGACAGTTGACCTTCAAATGTCCAACCTGATGACACTGATAGCATATCCTCAAATCCCGAACCGGCACTGACTGCCTACAATCCCTCGCATAATGTCCCTCCTTTCCGTACTTGCGGCATGCTCCACCGGACCGACAAACCCCGGCATGACCCCTTCCACACTTTCCACAGACGTGGCCACCCTGATCTCCCATCCTAGAATCAACGGTCTTAGACCGTTTCGTCGCCGGCTGCGACTGAACCGGAGCTTGCCTCAGCTCACGCATCTGTAACTCAATCTCTAACTCACGCCGCCTGGCGGCCTCCTGCAACTCCAGCAAAGTCTCGCACCTCTGTGCAGACACAAACTGTCTAATGTCTCTCTTAAGCATACTCAGATACCGGGACATCTGAGCCTGCTCTGAAGCGAACTCAGGGCAAAACATCGCCCTCTCAGTAAACATCCTGGTCATTTCCGTCACCGATTCCGAATCCTGTTTCAGCTCCAAGAACTCCTGAGCCAACCTCTCCCTCTCGACCTGCAGAACATAACGAGTGCTGAACATCTCTCTGAACCAATCCCATGAAATCGCAGCCCTCTGCGCATCCGAGTACGACCCCTTGGTCAATCTCCACCAATCCTTTGCTCCGAGCCTCAACAGGTTCAAAGCACACCTCACCCTCTGATCAGCAAAGCATGAACACGTGAAGAAACATCCTTCCACATCTGATAACCATCTCATAGCAACTATCGGATCCTGAACTCCATCAAAAGTGGGAGGCTTCGTATTATCGAAGTCCCGATACTGAAAACCTCTACTGGCTCCTCCCCCTGCCGCTGCTACTGCTGCGGTAGCTGCCGCGGCAGCCGTCTCCGTGAGAGCCGCATAGCGCTCATCAAAATACTCCACCATGGCAGTCTTGATCGAACCAAACAACTCTGGCAGCTCAGCCCGAAACAATGCAGCAACCTCATCATGCAGGATCTCACGAATCCTCGCATCCAACTCGTGCGTACTCATCTGACTGACAACCTCTGGCTGTACAGACCCACCCGGAACTCCCTCTCCGGCTCCTGATCCTGACCCGGATCCACTCCCAGCATGCCCTGAAATCTCCATTCTGAAAATAAAACACCAAATCTCAGACATATTCCACTATCCCGGGAACAAGCTCTCATCCCAACCCTAGAGGTCATGGTTTCCCTGATACGCGTATGAGTCCGTGCTTTCAGTAGTACGGGCCCATACTACCTTCCACACCAACCCATATTTGTATGAAGTACTCCCACAACACCCTAACGACACACATAACAACGCTCTATCCTCACAACTAGAGGAACACTAGAAATCTCTCACGAGGAACCCTAGGCTAGCAGGCATCATAAATCAGGCAACTCATCAATAAATCCTGAAGATCCCTAGCCTAACTCTAGTATGTTGTTCTATCAAAGCTCAATAAAACAATTGTCATGTATGGTATTTTGGGGTTACTTACTGGCTCCGGCTGATCGTACCTCCGCGTCCTCCTTTACTTATTTTGAAAACCATTTAAAATTCTCTTTTTGAAAACTCTCCTCGATTTGAGACTGGAGTCACACAAGTGTTTCTCCAATTCACTCAAACCAAGGCTCTGATACCAACTTGTAACATCCGAAAAACACAACCAATTTAAAATTTTCAAAACAACCCGATTTTCATTAAAATGTTTACAAAAAGGTTTTCAATACAAGTCATTAAAGTATTCCCAGAATCACATTGCTACAAAACCATGAGGAGCGGTACGATCGCACCTTCGCCTTGCCACAGTCTCCTGAGGAACCTGAAAAACATTAAACCACAACTGTAAGCCCGAAAGCTTAGTGAGATACCCCCAAAATACCAACCACGTATACGCCCTTCCAGGCTACGACCTTCCGGTCCAAAACATATAAAACATACATAACATAACAGAACATAGAACAGCCATGCATATCGGGTCTACCGTGTGACTGGTCCGCCGTATCGGGCCTTCAGTCCAACAGATCCATCCTCCGGGTCTAGTCATGTCCTTCAAGTCTACAGTGGGGTTGGTCCGCCCGTATCGGGCCTTCAACCCACCTGGTCCACTCTCTGAGTCTACAGTGTGACTGGTCCGCCCGCATCGGGCCTTCAATCGGCCTGGTCCACTCTCCGAGCCTCGGCACGTCTGGTCCGCCCTCGTGGGGCTTACAGCCTATCCGGACCGCTCGCTGGGCCTTCGGAACAACCGGTCCGCCCTGGGTATCTTGGCCTACAGCACAAAGCAGGACCCGCCTCAACCCATCTCCAGTCCAAACAACCATGTGCACAAAACATACATTCATATAACAGTCATAGTCAACAAACCGAGCAAGCAGATCACATAGCATATCATTACCCTAACCGGGTTACCGACCTAACCAGTCACTAGCATAGCATCACTCTGTATATCGGGAACACTGACCTTAGTAAGGCCTCCTAGCATGTACCATCCTAGCTACCAGGATGCAAACACATCAAACAATAACATAATAACCATAACCGAATCTCAATACAATAAAGGGCCGGCCTTGGTGCCTTAGACCCTGTTGATATAGTGAGGATAACTCACCTCGAAACTGCCGGCTGAAAAGATAAGATCCCGCTGCTCCGAACTCTGACACGAACTCCTCCACTAAACATCAAAACATACAACTCAATAAATACCCTTAATTACCAAAATACCCCTGGAAGACAACTGGTCAACCTTGGACGAGTCAAAGTCAACCCCTGACTGACCCTACTCGCCGAGTCATCCTGATGACTCGCCGAGTCCTTATGCTCAGAGTTTCCCTCAATTAGCGACACAACTCGCCGAGTCACCCCAAGACTCGTCGAGTCCAACAACTCTGAGTCCACTCGCACCCAACTCACCGAGTCATCCCTTGACTCACCGATTCATCGACTCAACCAGAAATATTGGGACTTCCTCGACAAGACTCGCCGAGTCCAAATGGACTCGTCGAGTCCAAGGCCATCTTCAACCTACTCGCCGAGTTGTTCTTTCAACTCATCGAGTTCCAGGCCATCTTCAAGCAACTCGTCGAGTCCACCCATGTGACTCGTCGAGTACCACCAGTCTGAATCCATATAGAAGCATCTCAGGCCATGCAATTGATCCAAAACATAGATCCAACCTCCTACAATCCATCCATCACGTAAAGTGGCAAACTTTACGTGAACCTAACGAGATCTAAGCCATATTCACCTTAAAACCAAGGTTTGGGACATGGTGGCTCCACTAAGCACTCAAACACAGGAACTTTAATGCACTCTAGGCCTTCAATATTTCAGATCTGAGGTAGCAACCTCAGATCTATCCTCCAAACTCCAAAACATTCCAAGACATACTCCCCACAAACCCCAAAATGATGAAACTAGGAATGCACAGCCTAAGGACGAAGATATTACCTCCAAAAGATGCCTCAATAGCAGCCAAACTCGAATCCAAGCAAAGCCCTTTGATCCAAGCCACTTCTCCTTCAAGATCTCTTCAAACAACACCTCTCCAAGCTCTAATTTGCTCCACAAATGATCTCTCCACGAATTTAGGGTTTCTGGAACTCAAGGGGGGAATAAGGGAGGCTGTGGAGGGGCATAATGTTCTTTATATAGGGCTCAACCCCGAAAATTAGGGTTTTCTCCATACAGCACCTACTCGCCGAGTCCATCCTAGGGACTCGCCGAGTAGGCCACTTGACACGCGACCATGACCGCGACCTGACTCGTCGAGTCTATCCATGGACTCGCTGAGTCATCCTCTAAAACTTACACTTTTAGCCCTTCAACTCTACTCTTGCGATTCCGGGATGTTACAGGTTGAGTGTTAATTGCGGACTTGAGAACCAACGGATCCTATTAACCATATAATGACATATATATGGGTGTAATTAGTGTCTGAAATAACTAGTTATTGTAGTGGGACCTTTTTAGGGACTAGTAAACACTTATTATGAAGAGTTACAACCATATAAGGTTGTATATGAGTGGTATATGACTACACAAGGGAGTGTATGGTCAAAATGTCCGATAAATGCGTGTGTGCGGTTGTACACATGAGTGTGCGGCCGTACAGTGGGGGTGTACGGCCGTACAGTGGGCTTGTGCGGCCGTACACAGGAGTGTGCGGCCGTACACTCCTAATTTGTGTACAAAATGTTGATTTTTGAGGTGTTCTTAGGTCATATGAAGGTGTATGGCCACCATATGAAGGTGTGCGACCGCACTCCTTCAAAGCATGAAGAACACTATGAGTTTTAAGCTTAGATTCATATGTTTTACCAGTAACAAGCTGATTGATGGGGTGATTCACGTTCTTGAGGCCTTTAGAGTGTTCTTTGGATGGGATTTTTAGAGAGAGAAAGTAGAGATAGAAGTAAATTGTAGCCAAAGGAGGAAAGAATGAATGAAGGGGGTCCTCCCCTATATATAGAGGTGAGTATGCGGCTGGGAACGGTGTGCGGCTGGAAACGGGTGTGCGGCCGCACACACCTGTGTGTGGCCGTACACTCAAGTGTATGGCCACACACTCCATGTTTTGGAGTGTTTGGCCTGATTTTGTTTGATACGCTTTGTGTTATCCTGATTCTCAATTTCTACCTTGTTTGCATTACGTTTAGAATGCTCTAATAGATCCCAAACGGTGTTGAAAGCTAACGAAACGAGTCTAACTTAGATTCAGTTGGTTTCTTGTACAAGAGAGAAATTTTGGTTTGTCACAGAAATGTAAGATTAAACTCTAGTGTCGAATGTGTCACTCCATATCAAGAACACTTGAAGATCAATTCATTCAATCGATCATAGTATGATTCAACTGATTTTGTTTCCTTCTACTTGAATTCTCCCAATTCTAACAAGCATTGTTTAGCTGAACTCTTCTTCGTTTTCTCATTTCCTTGATATTTCTCCTTCAATGTATCCCCAACTTGCTTTGCAGTTTTACATCCTTGAACATAATTGTAAACTACAAGTGGAAGAGTAACACATAGTTCGCGCATACATTTCTTATCGTTTTCTTTCATCCTCGGAAGTTGCTAACATACCAACATTTATTAGCATCTCTTGACCAAATTCTCCACTTTTGGTGGATCTCATCATACTTGATCAATCCTATTCAAATAATCCTCTATCCTGTCAGCCCATTGCTCATAGTATTTCGAAATCAACATCGGTATCTTTGTTGATGATCCGAGAAATTAGACACCTTGTTCATATTAAAATTTGTGATTGTTGTACAGATTTTTAAGAAAGAGAAATTTTTATTCAAACAAAAATCTAAATAAATCAATTATAGATTGATGAGAAATCAATCGATCTAACACACAGAGTGCAAAATCTATTCAATACAATCAATTGACACCAGTTTCGTAATTCAATTTGCGGAAGATTTTGAATCAGAAAGAGCAATTAAAAAAATGAAAGATTATGACAAACTTCAATTGATTGAGAGACTCTACTCTGTTAACAATTGATGTTTGTTAGAGATTGATTAAGAACACAGATGAATCAATAAAAGATGTAAATGGACAAATGATCAAAATAAGATCTGTTTGGCTCTATAACGTCAAAAGAGTACAAGAGAGTATGATTACAAATGTAAAATATATTGTGTTTGGTTATCCTCTACTCTATGTACTTACCATATTTGTAGAGTATAACATACTCACAAAGAAGTAGCAAGGACTAATCATTAAAGTGTCGAACTAAGATGCCTTGTAAATAGATAGAGTGTCGAAACTAGACTACTTTCGACACATTACAGACATAAACTACTTTTGAGTCCTCACTATATACATTCGAACCCAACAGAATGTGCTCTGTATCTAAAGAACGGGTTCTTCACAATTTAAGTACATATTCGGTAAGAATTACAGCTGCTCATTCAACAAAGGACTTCTAGGTTTTTTATTTTTTGTTTTTTATGTTATTTCATTCTATTCATTTATGAATATATGCAGATAATAATCATAAGCAATAATATTCATGTATGAATAATACAATATTCTTGTGTCATTATGGATATATCAGAAGCTGTTACTTAAGACATTTATATTGATATGGAAAATTCATATGTGAAATACATGTTTATTATAAATGATATATCAAATTTTTATATGAACTTAATTATAAATAAACACATCATATTTGTATTCATTTATGATTGAAGACATTATTATTTACATATTAAACGTAAACGAATATATCGTATTAGTATTCATTTATAAATAAACATAAATAAATTTGAAAACTATGATAAATAAATACATTATAAATGAATATAAATATGATGTATACATGATATTTGATTATTAATTTACTAACAAATAAGTTATATTCATATGTAAACTTTGTTAAATTTACATATTATTCATAACTTAATCTTTAATGAACATATCATATTTGTATTTATTTATGATTGAAGACATTATTATTTACATATTAAACATAAATGAATATATCATATTGGTATTCATTTATGAATAAACATAAATAAAATTGAAAGCTATCAGAAGCAATCACACTTGTTTATAAAACATTATGATAAACTTTGAAAATATTTTATTATAAAAAACTAACAAAAATAAGCAAACTTTTTCTATTACATAATCATTCAAGACAAAATAATTAAACCTGTTCACAAGCATTTCATACAGTATTTACATGATGTTCAAAAACACCTAAAAACCATTTAAAACTTGTTCACAAACTTGTTTCACAAAACCATCTTACATGTTCTCCAAAAGCATTCAACTTCATCACATATTGTTCTCCCATACTATTATACTTCCTCATAAACAATCATCAATATTCTTTTAAGATTTTGTAAATTGTTTGCATATCCTAGTATGCATGAGCCATACGCACTGTGAGTTCCATATTTTGATATGTTTTTGGCAAGATCCAACACCATAGCCTTCAACATGTTAATTTTAGAAGTTAACATTTGGTGCACATACCTTTGCCTGAGCTTCTCTAAAGTAGTTTGTTGAATTTTACTTTCTTTATGAAGACCTGGTTTCCACTTTGAGATTGGTTGTCCCATATTGGTCTCCATATGTCTCATTGTAAAGACCCCACAATCAACTTTATTTTTAACTGTTCTCCATGGCATTTCAAGATTTTGTGGTATGACAGTTTCTTTTGAGATGGCATTAGCTCTTGGGTGGTTTATTTCTTTAATGTATCTCACAAACAAAATTTTCTTATTATTAGATGAAATAAAATTAGATACGTAATAAACTGGTTTTGATACGTTGTTTTGAATTGGGTACTTACCAAAGGCTTCAACAGTACTCCATATTTCCCTTCATAATCCCCCTCAACTGCACTGTTGTCCAGAATTTCAATTGATTGTTTTTTTAAGTTGAAGATAATCACAAAAATTTGAGCACTTCTAATAACTAGAAATAATACATGTTTTTTATGTATATAATGGTAAGTATTTTTTTGATAAATATATATAAAAAACAAGTAAAATTAACATACCATGTCAATATCTTTTATGTTTAAGATTTTTTTGTACCCATCAGTGCTCTCATGAAAGTTCTCCTTGAAATTTTCATACTTTCTTTCATCAAAAGATGTTGAAGATATATAAACATTCTATAACCAATATAATTTTAAAGGATTAATAAGTTGTAAATAATAAGAGAATACATCATATTGGTATATTAATCATAAGTCAATACTAAATATATTTATTTTTTATTTTTATATTCATAAATGAATACCTCATTTTGTTATAACCATATATGAATTCTAGTTACATAGACATAATTATCTTAAATGATACTAAATAAATCTAATATTCATAAATAAATACATCATATTGGTATATTCATTTATGAATAAAGAAGAAATTAATATTAGAACACAAACTTATAGAAACTTCAACTTTCAAGAAAACTATATATGGTGAATTTCTGACATCTCTTCCTAGTTTTTAGTGATTAAGTAAATCAGCCCAAGTATCAAAAACTTCTTCAAAAATCTCCCTGTTTCCATATATACTTTCCACAAATTTTCTTATTATTACATGACCATATTTTTTCTGGACGACCACATCTCTACAAATATATAATCAAAATTTCATATATTATTATTTATATAATAATCATATATGAATATGTCTACAAAATAAAGTTACTTACTATGTATTCCCTTGCAAGTTGAATGACCACTCATAGATAATACTCTCTTGATGTGTCAGATTAGGTTTTGTGTCTATTATCTTGCATTTTTAAGGTGATTTGAAAGGATCACCAAGCTTCTTCGATCTTGATTCATCCAGTTCATGCTTTGATCGTCCTCCTTTGGTTGGAATTGGTACAGAGATTGGATTTAGATTAAGAATATTTTTGTTTCATAATCTGATCACAACCCAATGATTGTCTTCCTTGATTTATTTCCTTGTAATTTTTTTTGTGAAGATTCACTAGATTTTTTACTTGAATTTTTATCTGAATCTTGACTGATACCTAGACTAAATCTTGGATGAGTATTATCTTCATTTTTATTTTTTTTACCTACCAGAAAATTTACATAATATATTAATATACTATGAAAAATATGAATTTTAGTGTAGTATATTGATTATAATTAATTAGTGAATCGTCTATTTACCTCCATCTCCTGATTTTTTGTTCTCAACTTCAACACCTTTTTTATCACCTTCAAAATTCAAATCATATATGAATAATGAATCATATAAATAATTATATGGTAACTATAAAATATTTTTTATTTTATTTATATATGTTCATTGATCATTCCAATCATATATGAATTTTCAAATATGTTTTTTCAAATTATTACCTCCATCATTTCCTTTTATGTTTTCAGTTTCTCCTCCTTTTTTATTTTCATCTTGAGACTTTCCCTTGCCTGAAAGATATACATCATATAGGAATATTCTATCTATATTCAATATATTGCATTAATTATTCATAAATGATTATAAGTTTACTTATGAGCAAGTAATTCTACCTTTTACTTATTAATACATGAAAAGTTTGTTATTCAAAAGATCAATGTAAGCATTATAATATATTTAGTTATGAATAAGTAATGCACATCGCTATTTATGAACAAGTAATACTATCTTTTTTATTTATTCATATACTGTCTTATTAACTTGTGAATAATCAATCTAATTATATTGAATTTTTAGTGAATCATCCATTTCCATGTATCATTTGTATTTCCTTTCTCAACTTCTCCTCCTTATTTATCTCCACCTTCATCTTTATTTTCCTGCGTAGTTTCAAATTCTCCTTTTTTATTATATCTACACCAATCATTTCTTTTTGTCTTCTCAGCTTCTCCTCATCTTTTATTTCCATCTTCAAACTTTCCCCTGCCAGAAAGATATACATCATATATGAATATTCTATATTTTTTACTCATTCATATATTGTCTTATTCACTTATGAATGAGCAATCTTATTAAAAAAAATCAATATAAGCATTGTAATATATTCAGTTAATAGTATATCATCCATTTACCTATATCATCTCCCTTTCCTTTCTAAACTTCTCCTCCTTGTTTATGTAAACCTTCTGAGTTTCCCTTCCCTACAATATCCATATCATATTACATATAAAGTATAATTAATTAATTAACTATTGACTCTACATTAACATTTTTTATTTGTAAAATAATAGTACATTTTATAATTTAATAGTAACATTTTTTATATTCATTCATATATGAATAACAAATACATACCTTGAATAACTTGACTGATCAAAGCATTAGTTTTACTTTCAGTCATTGTTGACCCTAGTCAAAATTTAATAACAAAAATTTGTAATTGTGAATTAATATTTTATATATTTTATAAAAACACAATTTAAATTTTATGTATATCAATATATACAAAATAGTTATCATTTCAGGGTCATTCTAGATTTCATCTTCTTGACTATTTAAATTTACAAATCCAAGGCCAAGGACATTATCCACAATGTTTTCATTTTTTGTTTCATTTTTTGAGTAGTCTCTTCATCATTATTTCCTTCTTCAGTCTCCTAATTGTTTTTCTCTTCATCATTCTCGTTTTCATTGATATATCCATCATTCTCTTTTGCTTCAGTTCCACATTCTTTTCATCATTTTCTTTTTTATTGGTCTCTCCATCATTCTATGTACCTTCATTCTCCATTTTGTTTCCATCAAGCAAATAATCTACTTCAGACTCAGGTCCATCATTATCCTTGTGTTGTTCACCATTTCCCACTTTATCTTCATTGTTTTTCCTATCATTTCTTTTTCCACCCATAACTGGTGTCAAATCGATACCTTCAAGTCCAGTTTCATTACTTGGAAATTCAAAATTTTATGTGCTTTAGTTTTATCTTCAACAATTACATTTGTGATCTTTTCTTTCAAAAGCCTAAAACTTTCCTTTATAGGAAACTTTGTTATTGCATCATTGAGCTTTTAATTTAGCTTTTCCTTCATCCTCTCAAAACTATTATGCATTTTAGATAATTTTGATTCATATGCCTATCTAATAAAAATAAATATAATTAGAAATAATATAATAAATTAGTGTAATCAAATAGGATTAACATATTCAAAATAATTACCTCAACAGAATCATCTTCATCTTTATCACAATCAATGTCATCCTGTAACATCCCAATTTTTATGGCCATAAACAACCGATTTTTTTATGCTTATTAAATCAGAGTATTCTTTTAAAAAGATTTATTTGTGGAAGTTTTCCAAAAACATGATAATAATATTATCAAAACATTTTCGAAGAAATGTGTTTTATTTATAAAACCCGGGATGTCATCGTCAATATAGAAACATAAGCCTAAATGGAAACTTACAATGTCTCAATATACTAACGATCTATATCTTCTTGAATCCCTCATTATCCAAGTATCTTTATTTAATAACTTGTAATTTAAATATACCGAGTGGTCAAGTTGAGAAACCTAGTGAGCACATAGAGTTTTCAACCCACAATTTTAAAATTTGTAATTATAAATTCTTCAGCATTTAAATAACCCAATTACCCCCCACGCCCATTATTGAATAAAAGTTTAACCTTTTTATAACATGTCGAGCAAAAATGGTATAATTATATAAACGGAATTATATAATTATTTCATTACAATTTACTATTATGACAATTTGATAATAGTATACAAATGGTCACAGTTTAACGAAACATTTATATAAACTATAATAGGTATAGTTTATGACATATACACACTATTTTACCCAGTAAGGGGTACAGAAAATATTTATTTAAAAGAATAATTATTTTATTTTTCACACTATGAAAATGTAATGCATACAAATACAAGAAAAAGGGATTTCACGACACTATACGTAAACCGTTAATATGGCTTTTTGTGAGGCGCTATCTTCATAGTACTTATCAGGGTACTCACTAAAATCTTGTATTATAACTAGAATCTCCCGTAAAAGAGTGTGGTACTTGTGTATAGATCTATACAGGACTCACAATCCCACACATACATTGTTTGTTACAGTTAGATCGGCAGGTATGGGGTAAAAAATGTCGTACTACTCCGACCCTTGAAGAACATCGTGCAGGTCACTAGTCACTAGTCGCTAGCATGATTATAAAACTCACCAAAAGGGGTATTAATAACGCATTTGTTTACGTACATATCTTCAACGGGTTTTATTTAGATAAAACTACACCACACCATTTTTTCCAGTACAATATAGTTTATGTTTTCTAGAAACATGCATTCAAAGGATTTTACACAGATGCACTACAGTACACTATATATACAGTACGATACACCTTACATATTGGGAAGACATACATTTAAACAGTTTTATAAAGATATAAAACTACACTATACAAATTTCCAAGTACAACAATATTCATACATTTTTGGTCTTAGGGCATTAAAACTACAATTCATTCTAATAGAAAATATTGGATTTTCTAGAAGAACACTCTATCATTTTCAAGGAACAAAGACTACACTATATATAAAGAAAATATTGGATTTTCTGGCTTCTCACTCATACATTTTACAAAAGGAAGAATATCAAATTTTCTTATAAACACTTATGAACTCACCAACTTTAAGGTTGACACTCTTTTCAAAACCACTTGTATTCTCAGGAAATCAGTAGACATGTACTCACACATGTTTTGGTGAAGACGAAGCCTAGTATTACTACGTCATATATTTTGTTGTATGCTTTTGGAGTCAAATAATGATTCAAATACAATGTAAATATTATTTTATCAATACAATGTTTGTAATGATTTGATCTCTATTATGCAATTGCTATGATACTCTACATGACGTCTAGCCCGCCCCCGGACGTTTCCGCCGTCTCATCGGTTCGGGGGTGTAACAGATTGGTATCCAAGCATTGTTTATAGTGAAATAAGTATATCAAACTATATCAGATATACAACTATAAACACAGTGGGGCTAAAACACTCTGACCAAGAAGTATACTTCTAAAATATAATAATGTTTTTATGAAAGTATCATAAAAACAATAACTTGTAATTTAAATATACCGAGTGGTCAAGTTGAGAAACCTAGTGAGCACATAGAGTTTTCAACCCACAATTTTAAAATTTGTAATTATAAATTCTTCAGCATTTAAATAACCCAATTACCCCCCACGCCCATTATTGAATAAAAGTTTAACCTTTTTATAACATGTCGAGCAAAAATGGTATAATTATATAAACGGAATTATATAATTATTTCATTACAATTTACTATTATGACAATTTGATAATAGTATACAAATGGTCACAGTTTAACGAAACATTTATATAAACTATAATAGGTATAGTTTATGACATATACACACTATTTTACCCAGTAAGGGGTACAGAAAATATTTATTTAAAAGAATAATTATTTTATTTTTCACACTATGAAAATGTAATGCATACAAATACAAGAAAAAGGGATTTCACGACACTGTACGTAAACCGTTAATATGGCTTTTTGTGAGGCGCTATCTTCATAGTACTTATCAGGGTACTCACTAAAATCTTGTATTATAACTAGAATCTCCCGTAAAAGAGTGTGGTACTTGTGTATAGATCTATACAGGACTCACAATCCCGCACATAAATTGTTTGTTACAGTTAGACCGGCAGGTATGGGGTAAAAAATGTCGTACTACTCCAACCCTTGAAGAACATCGTGCAGGTCACTAGTCACTAGTCGCTAGCATGATTATAAAACTCACCAAAAGGGGTATTAATAACGCATTTGTTTACGTACATATCATCAACGGGTTTTATTTAGATAAAACTACACCACACCATTTTTTCCAGTACAATATAGTTTATGTTTTCTAGAAACATGCATTCAAAGGATTTTACACAGATGCACTACAGTACACTATATATACAGTACGATACACCTTACATATTGGGAAGACATACATTTAAACAGTTTTATAAAGATATAAAACTACACTATACAAATTTCCAAGTACAACAATATTCATACATTTTTGGTCTTAGGGCATTAAAACTACAATTCATTCTAATAGAAAATATTGGATTTTCTAGAAGAACACTCTATCATTTTCAAGGAACAAAGACTACACTATATATAAAGAAAATATTGGATTTTCTGGCTTCTCACTCACACATTTTACAAAAGGAAGAATATCAAATTTTCTTATAAACACTTATGAACTCACCAACTTTAAGGTTGACACTCTTTTCAAAACCACTTGTATTCTCAGGAAATCAGTAGACATGTACTCACACATGTTTTGGTGAAGACGAAGCCTAGTATTACTACGTCATATATTTTGTTGTATGCTTTTGGAGTCAAATAATGATTCAAATACAATGTAAATATTATTTTATCAATACAATGTTTGTAATGATTTGATCTCTATTATGCAATTGCTATGATACTCTACATGACGTCTAGCCCGCCCCCGGACGTTTCCGCCGTCTCATCGGTTCGGGGGTGTAACAGATTGGTATCAAAGCATTGTTTATAGTGAAATAAGTATATCAAACTATATCAGATATACAACTATAAACACAGTGGGGCTAAAACACTCTGACCAAGAAGTATACTTCTAAAATATAATAATGTTTTTATGAAAGTATCATAAAAACAATAACTTGTAATTTAAATATACCGAGTGGTCAAGTTGAGAAACCTGGTGAGCACATAGAGTTTTCAACCCACAATTTTAAAATCTGTAATTATAAATTCTTCAGCATTTAAATAACCCAATTACCCCCCACGCCCATTATTGAATAAAAGTTTAACCTTTTTATAACATGTCGAGCAAAAATGGTATAATTATATAAACGGAATTATATAATTATTTCATTACAATTTACTATTATGACAATTTGATAATAGTATACAAATGGTCACAGTTTAACGAAACATTTATATAAACTATAATAGGTATAGTTTATGATATATACACACTATTTTACCCAGTAAGGGGTACAGAAAATATTTATTTAAAAGAATAATTATTTTATTTTTCACACTATGAAAATGTAATGCATACAAATACAAGAAAAAGGGATTTCACGACACTATACGTAAACCGTTAATATGGCTTTTTGTGAGGCGCTATCTTCATAGTACTTATCAGGGTACTCACTAAAATCTTGTATTATAACTAGAATCTCCCGTAAAAGAGTGTGGTACTTGTGTATAGATCTATACAGGACTCACAATCCCGCACATAAATTGTTTGTTACAGTTAGACCGGCAGGTATGGGGTAAAAAATGTCGTACTACTCCGACCCTTGAAGAACATCGTGCAGGTCACTAGTCACTAGTCGCTAGCATGATTATAAAACTCACCAAAAGGGGTATTAATAACGCATTTGTTTACGTACATATCATCAACGGGTTTTATTTAGATAAAACTACACCACACCATTTTTTCCAGTACAATATAGTTTATGTTTTCTAGAAACATGCATTCAAAGGATTTTACACAGATGCACTACAGTACACTATATATACAGTACGATACACCTTACATATTGGGAAGACATACATTTAAACAGTTTTATAAAGATATAAAACTACACTATACAAATTTCCAAGTACAACAATATTCATACATTTTTGGTCTTAGGGCATTAAAACTACAATTCATTCTAATAGAAAATATTGGATTTTCTAGAAGAACACTCTATCATTTTCAAGGAACAAAGACTACACTATATATAAAGAAAATATTGGATTTTCTGGCTTCTCACTCATACATTTTACAAAAGGAAGAATATCAAATTTTCTTATAAACACTTATGAACTCACCAACTTTAAGGTTGACACTCTTTTCAAAACCACTTGTATTCTCAGGAAATCAGTAGACATGTACTCACACATGTTTTGGTGAAGACGAAGCCTAGTATTACTACGTCATATATTTTGTTGTATGCTTTTGGAGTCAAATAATGATTCAAATACAATGTAAATATTATTTTATCAATACAATGTTTGTAATGATTTGATCTCTATTATGCAATTCCTATGATACTCTACATGACGTCTAGCCCGCCCCCGGACGTTTCCGCCGTCTCATCGGTTCGGGGGTGTAACAGATTGGTATCAAAGCATTTTTTATAGTGAAATAAGTATATCAAACTATATCAGATATACAACTATAAACACAGTGGGGCTAAAACACTCTGACCAAGAAGTATACTTCTAAAATATAATAATGTTTTTATGAAAGTATACATACATGCATACGTACCAGAAACGGTATTATAGTAAGAACCATATAAACGTATTTAGATAAGTTGCACACTACAATTAAGCCTATAATGTAATCATATATGGGATAAATATAACCTGATTAACCATATATATTCAAGATACAACCAACATGTATTTGGGAATGATTGTGGTGAACCACAAGTCTAAAACTTACCAACCCTACATACAAGGAAACTCTAGAACCAAACATAAAGTTTAAAATACTATGGGAGTATTTTAAGATACTATGAAACTATGCAATTTAACTCTTTATGTGTCTTTTATATTGTTATTCATGTACAGTTGACATAAACAGGCATGTAACTAAGATGTTCTAATTCAATAACATCTTTAAACCTTATTGTAGAAAAATGACACCAAAGAAGTAAAATGGGAACAAAAACTACACCCGAACAACTCCACCACCACAACCACTACCTCAAATGGACGCTGTTATTTTTCAATATGCGGTAACAATCGTAGTGGCAGCCGTCGTGGCGCATATCAACACCAATACTGCAAGTGGGATGGGAGGTGGTACAAGTAACACTAACTCGGGGAAATAGCCAGGGGCACTCAAGGGAATGCTCCTACAAAAACTTCACTAATGGTAAACCAAATTCTTTCACTGGAACCAGAGTTGTCACTGTTTTAACATGGTGGTTCAAGAAAACTGTAACGCCTGAAGATCCGGACTAGTCAATTTAGAGACAATAAAGCATCAAAAATGAGTTTTTGATCGAAGATTATTTAGAAGGATTAATATTTTCTAAGTTTTAGTATATGTTACAAGGGTTTCGTACATCTAAAGAACGTTGAAATCCGAATTATAACGAAGAAGTTATGACTCGTCGAAGTTTTTCGGCAAAACCGGCACGACACCGGGAGAGTAAATAGTGAATTTACAATGGAGTAATTTTTCACCTTATTGATCTAAAAAGTTTTAGTATACATTCAACCGAGAGCGTGCATAAAAAAAACGCCCAAATCTGACTTCGTATGAGGAAGTTATGAATTTTCTAAGATTTGGCATAGCAGTGCACGACCCGAAACTCGAATTTTAGATCGAGCTATTTTTGGCCTACGCGACCTAAATGAGAGTTGAAGATCTCATTAATAGGAAGTCAACAATAAAATTATAGATGGAAACGGAGTCCGTATGAAAGTGTTACGAATTTTTCACGGTCATTTAACATTATAATCTCCTCCTACTATTAAATTTAAGATCGACCGAGAATTAGCCGACGAAGTCAAAATGAAATGTTTAGATATTATTTTTACCTACGCATGGATATAAGGAACGTCAAAAACGGAGCTCGTATGGAAAAGATATGGACAAAGCTTAGTCTCTACTCTTCGAGCGCGGTGAATTCGATACCATTTTGTAAATCCGAGATAGAATGAGAATTAGCCAACGGGGTCTAAATGAAAGTTGTAGTACTCGTAAATACCAATGTACGGATATAAATAACGTTGAAAACGTAGCTCGTATGCGAAATATATGGATGAATCTTAGTCTCTACTCTTCGAGCGCGATAAATACGATATAGTTTTTGTAAATATGAGATAGAATGAGAACTGGCCGACCGGGTCTAAATGAAAGTTGTAGTACTCGTAAATACCAATGCATGGATATAAAGAATGTAGAAAATAGAGCTCGTACGTGGAACATATGGACAAAACTTAGGGACTAATCTACGATAACACTCCTATAAATAGGAGATGAACTCTTCATAATTTCTTCACACCATAACCTTTCTTTCTCTCTCTAACTTCTCTCTAGCCTCCCTAAACTACTCCCAAGTCTAGGGAACCTCCCTAGCATGGGAAGGAATCCCCAGAGCGCCCGACGGCTGCGAGAAGAAAAGCTTTCGGCACGGAAACGTTGCTCCAGCGAATCCCAGTTTTGAGAAAAACCCGTTGTTCTGTCGAAGGAAATTGTTTTAAGAGTAACAAAGCACTGTCTGAGTTCGGAATCACCACCTCAACAGGTGAGTCCATGGTCCCTTTCATCTTACGCATAGATATGAATTATTTTAATATAAATTACGTGTTATGTGTGCATATTGTTTGAATACTTGTTGTCTAGGCATGTTTTAAATGATTTAAACTGTATATGTATTTCATATCTTCAAAATGTGTTGGGTAAAACATGAGTAGATGAAATAGTTGATGTGTGATAACACGATTGAAGACATCAATGTTGATAGTGATCCAGTCATTTAGTGGAGTATAGATGACGACCACGGACTAGACTAGACAGTACAATGGAACGCTAGCAGGCTCGTAACCTGTAGATGTTTTTGAACTAGGTGCTCACTAGGTATTTTTGAACTGAGTGTGTTCACTATTTATTTTTGAACTGAGTGTGTTCATTAGATATTTTTGAACTAAGTGTGTTCACTAGGTATTTTTGAACTGAGTGTGTTCTCTAGGTATTGAACTGAGTGTGTTCACTAGTTATTTTTGAACTAAGTGTTTTCACTAGTTATTTTTGAACTAAGTGTTTTGGACTACGTGTTCACCAGTTGTAATCTATAAACCTTGGTAACGATGGACTTCGTGCCAATTACTGAGGATGATCCTTAGGAATAAATGAACGAAGAATAGTTTATTCTTAAGGTAGATCCTTAAGAGTAAAGAAGATAATGGGGATGGGTAATTATGTTGATTAATTGTTTGAAGATTAAACAAAATAATTATATTATTGTGGGTTAAAAACCCTATGTACTCACCAAGTTTCCCTACCTGACCCACTCAATTTATTTATATCACAGGTGTTGATATGAAGTCACATTACACTGAGATATTAAGGAGATATAAATCACTAGTGATAATGAATGTAAGTTCTATTTATGTTTATGTTTCAGTATTGACGATGTTATCCCAAATGTTTTAAAATGAATAAACATACTTTTCTTCGGAAATGCCTTGATAACTTATTTGTCATGTTTTACTGGGAACAAATTCCGCAACATTTTTATTAAAAGAAGTACTCTGATTTTTATAAAGCATAAACAAAATCGGTCTTTTCTGACCGTGAAACTGGGGATGTCACAAAAACGGAGTCGATGTTTAAAATTTGTACTTGCCCAGAGGGAAGCAAAGTAAAATTTTCAGCCTGCACTTTGACTGACAGAGCTCTATCCTGGTGGAACGGTTATCTTAAATCTTTGACTCTCACAGCAACCAATGCTATGAACTGGGAAGACTTGAAAGCTCTGATGTTAGCATAATACTGCCCGAGGGGCGAGGTACAAAAGCTAGAGCAAGAGCTGTGGAACCTTACCATGAAGGACTCTGACATCATAGCCTACACTACTAGATTTAGTGATCTGGAGGTATTATGTCCCGAGATGGTTACCCCGGAAAGTAAGAAAGTGGAACGATACATTTGGGGACTATAGCCCCAAATTCAAGGAAACATGATTGTTTCCAACCCATATACATTTGACTGTGCCAAGCACCTGGCACAAACACTTGTGGACCATGGAATCCGCCAAGGCTTCATGACAACTAATCCCGAGCCAACAAAAGGAAATGTCAATAAAAGGAAATTCTGGAACAAGAGGAAGGGCCAATCAACACAAGAGCCCACCGAGTAGTGAAACCCTCATAATTTATGGCGACAAACCAGGCATGAACCTTCAAATCATCTCTTGCGTCAAGGTTCAAAAGTATCTTTGTAAACAATACTATGTGTTCTTAGTTCATGTGGTGGATAAGAAACAGGAAGTGAAGGACATCAAGGATATTCCTGAAGTTTGTAACTTTCCCGACATATTTCCCGAAGATCTTCCCGGAGTACCACCCGAACGCCATGTCGAATTTACAATCGACTTTATTCCCAAAGGTACCCCTGTAGCCAAATCCCTATACTATTTAGCACCAGAAGAAATTCAGGAATTGTCCAACCAACTGAACGAACTACTTAGCAAAGGGTTCATCAGAATAAGCTTCTCACCTTGGGGAGCACCAATCTTATTTGTGAAGAAGAAGGATACCGAGAACCAAATAAACTCACAGTCAAAAACCGTTATCCTTTACCTAAAATAGACGATCTGTTCGACCAAATTCAATGAGCGAGTTACTTTTCCAAGATCAAACTGAGATCTGGATACCACCAGTTACGAGTTCTAGAGGAAGATATTCCAAAGAATGCATTCAGAACTTGATGCTGTCACTACGAGTTTATAGTAATGCCCTTCGGATTGACTACGCACCTTCAGTGTTCATGGACCTGATAAACCGAGTGTGTCGACCTTACTTAGACAAATTCTTGATAGTATTCATCAATGACATACTAGTCTACTCACGAAGTAAGGAAAAACATAGTCAACACCTACGACAAATTTTGGAGACGTTAAGGGCAGAGAAGTTGTATGCGAAGTTCTCAAAATGTGCATTCTGGATTCGGAAGGTGGACTTCCTAGGTCACATGGTTAGCAAGGAAGGGATACATGTAGATCCGTCCAAAATTAAAGCAATCCAAAATTAGGAAAATCCAAGTACACCAACCAAAATTCGTCAATTCTTAGGCCTCGCTCGCTATTACAGGAGATTCATTCAAAACTTCTCCAAGATTGTGAAGCCACTCACCACCCTGACTCAGAAGGGTGTTACTTTTAACTTGGAGGAGAAACAAGAAACTTCTTTCTAGACACTAAAGCAAGCCCTATGCAGTGCACTGATTTTGTCCCTCCCAGAAAGGACGGAGGATTTTGTAGTTAACTACGATGCGTCCAAGCAAGGGCTAGGTTGTGTTCTTATGCAACAAGGAAAGGTTATCTCAAATGCCTCGAGACAGATTAAGAACCCCAAGGTCAATTATACCCCCCGATATGGGGGCAGTAATATTTGCTCTGAAGATCTGGAGACATTATCTTTATGATAGGAAGTGCACAATCTTCACGAATCATACAAGTCTCCAGCACATCTTCGATCAAACGGAACTCAACATGAGGCAACAACGATTGGTAGAACTACTAAATTATTATGAATGCGAGATTCACTATCATCCAGGAAAGGCCAATGTAGTAGTAGATGCCCTTAGTAGAAAAAAGTGCTCGAGCCGCAGAGTAAAGTCATTACTCATGACTATCCATTCGCACCTATCCACACAGATCAAAGAGGCTCATCTGGAGCCTTAAAACCCAAGAATATGGCTGGTGAAACCTTAAGAGGAATGGATAAAAACCTTGAAGTCAAGGATGATGGAGCTCGCTTTGCCCACCGGTCGTCTTGACACCATTTGGGTAATCATCGATAGGTTAACCAAATCCACATACTTCCTGCCAATATCCATTATCTCTGACCGAGATAGTAGATTTAGCTATCGGTTTTGGCAATCACTACAAAAGTTCTTGGGAACCAAACTCGACATGAGTACAACGTACCATCCTCAGACTGGTAGGAAAAGCAAAAGAACCATCCAAACATTAAAAGACATGCTAAGAGCTTGTGTGATAAACTTTGGTAAAACTTGGTACACCCATTTACCACTCATCGAATTCTCATACAATAATAGTTATCACACTAGCATCAAAGGTACAACATTTGAATCCCTCTATGGCCACATGTAACGCCCGTAGATCCGGGCTAGTAAATTTAGAGATAATAGGGTTTGAAAATGACTTTTTGACAAAATATTATTTAGAATAAATAATCTTAACCAATTTTTAGAATACGTCTCAAGGGTTATGTACATATAAAGAACGTTGAAATCCGAGTTATAACGAAGAAGTTATGGTCCGTCGAAGTTTTACGCCAAAACCGGCACGACACCAGGAGACGTAAATAGTGAATTTACGATGGAGGACTTTTTAGCCTTAGAAATCTAAAAAAAATTAGTATACGTTAAACCGAGAAGATACAAAAAAAAGAACGCCCAAATCTGACTTCGTATGAGGAAGTTATGAATTTTCTAAGATTTGACTTAGCAGTGCACAGCTCGAAACTCGAATTTTAGATCAAGCGGTTTTTGGTCTATGCGACCTAAATGAGAATTGAAGATCTCGTTAATAGGAACTCAATGGTAAAAAGACAGATGAAAACAGAGTCTGTATATAGAAGTTATGAATTTTACGAGGACATTTAATACTATAATCTCCTCGTACTGTTAAATTTAAGATCAGTCGAGAATTAGCCGATGGAGTCAAAATGAAAGTTGTAGATCTTATTTTTACCTACACATGGATATAAAGAACGTCAAAAACGAAGGTCGTATGCGAAAGTTACAGATTTTAGAAGTCGGAAGTGTGCTGTGCGAAAATAGGTGATGTGGCACAATCTTGGTCATTGCTTTCTTCATAAGTCTTGCCACCAGATGGTGACATGTGGCACCAAGTTCAACCATTTTTCACTCTACAAATAGAACCTCTCCCACCCTCATTTTCTTCACACATTTCCCATTCTTTCTTCTCTTTACTCTCTCTCTCTCTCTCTAAAACCTCTCTCTAGCCCCGAAACCCCCCGAAAAGCCTAAGGAACATCCCTAGCACGAGGCGGAAGCCCCAGAGTGCTCAACGGCTCCGAGAAGAAGAGATTTTCAACTCGATAACGCTGCTCCAACCAAACCCCGGTTTTCTATAAAACCCGATGTAAGTGAGCTACACCTACGCTATTTTTTATATAGCTTTTATTTAATTATAGTAACGTTATTAGGAACTTATAATAAGTACTTAGGCTAT
Source organism: Lactuca saligna (assembly GCF_052625555.1). Taxonomy (NCBI): domain Eukaryota; kingdom Viridiplantae; phylum Streptophyta; class Magnoliopsida; order Asterales; family Asteraceae; genus Lactuca; species Lactuca saligna. The sequence continues at coordinate 261,092,971 of NC_136420.1, read as the reverse complement.
TATTATGGGTTATAAAAGTATTGTTTAACGCTTATATAATAGTAATAATAGCTAGAATATTAATTAGTCTCGGCGAATAACAGACTAAACTCTAGTGGTAATAATACTAGGTTTCGTCGAAGGAAATTATTTTTAAGAAGCGAAGCATTGTCTGAGTTCGGAATCACCACCTTTTCAAGTGAGTGCATAATTACTTTCATCTTACACATAGATATGAAGTATTTTATATAAATTATGTGCTTTGTGTGCATATTATTTGTATACTTTCTATCTATGCTGGATGAACAATTTTATATGACTGTATATGTATATGTATTTTACATCTACAAAATGTGTATTTTATATCTACAAAATGTGTAGATGACGACCACGGACTATTCTAGACAGTCCAGTGGAACGGTAGCAGGCTCGCAACCTGTAGGTGTTTATTTGAACTGTGTGCTCACCAGCAGTACTCCATCCCCACATCGTTGCCTTATTTGACATGAATTGCTGAGGAACCCCCGAAGCATGTGTTGTCACCCTGATGAAAGTCCCTTAGACTAGGTCCTTTATGTTAGATGTTTTAGGGACGTAAAGTGAGGATAACAGGAACGGGTAATCGGGTTTGCTTGGTTTGATAAAGTTAATAAAATTATTTATTGTAGGTTCAAAACCCTATATACTCACCAGGTTTCCCAACCTGACTCACTCAGTTTATTTATATCACAGGTGTTGATATGAAGTCACATTACATTGAGAGATTAAGGAGATATAAATCATTAGTGATAATGAATGTAAGTTCTGTTTATGCTTATGTTTTTGTATTAACGATGACATCCCAAATGTTTTAAAATGGATAAAAATACTTTTCTTTGGAAATGATTTGATAACATACTTATCATGTTTTACTGGGAACAAATTCCGCAACATTTTTATTAAAAGAGGTACTCTGATTTTTATAAAGCATAAACAAAATCGGTCTTTTCTTGCCGTGAAAATGGGGATGTCACACCGCAAGCGCAGATCCCCTCTATGTTGGGCTGAAGTGGGTGACACTCAACTAGAAAAGCGTCAAGTAACTAATAGCACTCTTACCGCCAAAATCATACGAGAAACTACAAAGAAGATTGTTCAAATTCGGGAACGACAAAAAACATCAAGGGATCGGCAAAAGAGTTATGCGAATAAATGACGAAAAACCCTTGGAGTTCCAGATTGGCGACTACGTCTTATTAAAGGTCTCACCCTGTAAAGGAATGATACGTGTCGGAAAACGTGGAAAACTAAATCGAATGCATATCGGGTCATTCAAGATCCTTGCTAGATTTGGCCCGGTGGCTTACAAACTTAAACTGTTGCAGGAACTCAGTAACATACATCCCACCTTCCACATGTCCAATCTAAAGAAGTTTCTATCTTATGAGTCTCTTGTAATCCCACTCGATGAAATCGAGATAACCGAGAGTCTACCCTTTGTGGAGGAACCGATGGAAATCATGGACAAGGAAATCAAGAGAACAAAACAAAGCCATCTACCAATAGTGAAAGTCCGCTGGAATGCCAAACGAGGACCAGAATTCACATCGAAATAGGAAGATCGGATGAAACAAAAGTACCCACATCTTTTCCCCAGTTCATGAGTACCCACTTTAGAAATAATTTCGACACGATATTCCCTCTAATGGGGGGATAATGTAACAACCGATTATTTCGGGTCAATAAAAGTCAAAGCAAGTCAACTATGTCAAAACAAAAGTCAAATAATTAAAAAATTATTTGAGTTACTAATGAAAATTTACATTACATTTAAGGTTTTCGGTTTTTTGAATCAAAAACCATCAAAACCAAAATCACCATTTGTGATTCATTTTGGAACCGAAATCAATATGCGAGGATCCCACCTCTAGACCGAAAACCTACTCTTTTGCACCAAAACTCCTCCTAGACCACAAACCCTCTTGACCGAAAACACATTGGACCGAAATCGGCCTAGTTCTCGGTGGATCCTAAAACGAAACCACTTACTTTATTAGGTGACACTCTACCCTATGTGATAAATTACGCATTCCAACGTAAACATCCCATCACCTTGTACCCCATTTATATATGATCAACCAAAAACACATTCACAATTCACACTTTACACTTCGAAATCTTTCACTTTTGCTCTCAAAAACTCATACGAAAACACCATATATTCATAAGTTTTGCCCAGTTAATCTTCAAATCCTCGTAATTATCAAGAACATCTTTATAATTCTCAAGAACAGCTTCAAATATTTATGCAAATTCCCAGAAAACTAAGATCATCCCAAGGGTATATTGTAGGTATCCTTACATAATCTAGTATTGGTTAACACTTTAAATTGTTATTTCACTAATTTATATACAATACCGTGTATAAATATTATTAGGATACGACTATATACGTGAGGTCTAACCCGTTGATTTTCATTATTACTTCGTATTTCACCAAAAACGCACACCCGAGGTGAGTTCAAACCCTTACAATTTTCATGATTTTTCCATGTTTTTAGGGAGGGGGAATGCAAGTAAAACACACAAAAAAAAAAAAAAAAAAAAAAAAAAAAAAAAAAAAAAAAAACTTGTGTTAAAAATAAAAAAATTGTTTTAGGCATGTTAATTCATATATTTGCGAAAATGCTAAAAATATGTGAAATATCCATATTGATAAATTAAGTATATAAACCGTTAGAATTTATAATTTTATAAAATATAAATTGACATTTGATTTCAATAAAACTTTAACCTTTTGGTTTAAATGTCGAGTAAAAATGGTATAATTATATAAATGAAAATATATAATTATTTCATTACAATTTACTATTATGACAATTTATTAATAGTATACAAATGGTCACATTTTAACGAAACATTTATATAAACTATAATAGGTATAGTTTATGAAACATACACACTATTTTACCCTAAGGGGTACATAAAATAATTATTTAAAAGAATAATTATTTTATTTTTCACACTATGTAAACACTGTGAAAATGTAATGCATACAGATATAAGAAAAATAGATTTCACTACACTATGCGTAAATCGTTAATATGGCTTTTTGTGAGGCACTGTCTTCACAGTACTTAATAGGGTGCTCACTAAAATCCTATATTATAACCAGAATCCCCCTTAAAAGTGTGTGACACTTGTGTATAGATCTATATGGGACTGACAATCTCGCACCTAAACGGTTAGCTACAGTTAGACCAGTAGGTCTAGGGTGACAAATGTCGTACCACTCTAACGCTTGAAGAACGTTATACAGGTCAATAGTAACTAGTTGCTAGACTAGTTATAAAACTCACAAAAGGAGTATTAATAACGCATTAGTTTACGTACATATCTTCAATGGGTTTTATTTAGATAAAACTACACCACACCATTTTCCAGTACAGTATAGTTTACGTTTTCTAGAAACATGCATTCAAAGGATTTTACACAGATGCACTACAGTACACAATATATATATATATATATACAGTACGATACAACTTACATATTGGGAAGACATACATTTAAACAGTTATACAAAGATATAAAACTACACTATACAAATTTCCAAGTACAACGATATTCATACATTTTTGGTCTTAGGGCATTAAAACCACAATTCATTCTAATAGAAAATATTGGATTTTCTGGAAGAACACTCTATCATTTTCAATGAACAAAGACTACACTATATATAAAGAAAATATTGGATTTTCTGGCTTCTCACTCATACATTTTACAAAAGGAAGAATAACAAATTTTCTGACAAACACTTATGAACTCACCAACTTTAATATTGACACTCTTTTCAAAACCACTTGTATTCTCAGGAAATCGGTAGACAGGTACTCACACAGGTTTTGGTGAAGACGGAGCCTAGTATTACTACGTCATATATATTATAACCATAATACATTTTACAAAAGGAAGAATAACAAATTTTCTGAAAAACATTTATGAACTCACCAACTTTAATATTGATACTCTTTTCAAAACCACTTGTATTCTTAAGAAATCGGTAGAAAGGTACTCACACAGGTTTTGGTGAAGACGGAGCCTAGTATTACTACGTCATATATATTGTTGTATGCCTTTGGAGTCAATCAACGATTCAAATACAATGTAAGTATTATTTTATCAATACAATGTTTGTAGTTGTTTGATCTCTATTAAGCAATTGTTATGATACTGTACATGATGTCTATCCCGCCCCCGGACGTTTCCGTTGTCTCATCGTTTTGGGGTTTGACAGATTCGTATCAGACCATTGTTTATAGTGAAATAAGTATATCAAACTATATGAGATATACAACTATAAACACAATGGGTCTAAAACACTATGACCAAGAAGTATAGTTTTTAAATATAATAATTTTTTATGAAAGTATACATACATGCATACATATCAGAAACAGTATCATAGTAAGAACCATATAAAAGTATTTAGATAAGTTGGACGTTGCGGTTAAGCCTGGATAGTTATGTAATAATATATGGAATAAATATAGCATGATTAACCATATTTATTCAATATACGACCAAGATGTGTTTGGGAATGAATGTGGTGAACAACAAGCCTAAAACTTACCAACCCTCCAATCAAGGAAACTCTAGAACCAAACATAAAGTTTAAAATACTATAGAAGTCAAACAAGAACAAAAACAGCACCCCAACAACTCCACCACCACCTCAAATGGACGCTGCCATTTTTCAAGCTGCTGTAATAGCTGTCGTGGCACAAGTCAGCACGAATAGTGCAAGTGGGATGGGAGGTGGTACAAGTAACACTAACCCGGGGAAATAGTCAGGGGCACCCAAAGGAATGCTCCTACAAAGACTTCACCAATTGTAAACCAAAGTCTTTCGATGGCACCGGAGGTATCATTGTTTTAACACAATGGTTCGAGAAAATGGAGTCAGTGTTCTGAAATATGTGCATGCCCAGAGGGAAGCAATGCCATGAGCTGGAAAGACTTGAAAGTTCTGATGTTAGTAGAATACTGCTCGAGGGGAGAGGTACAAAATCTAGAGCAAGAGCTTTGGAACCTTACGATGAAGGATTCTTATATCGCAACCTACACTACATGGTTTAGTGACCTAGTGTTATTATGTCCCGGGATGGTCACAGCAGAAAGTAAGAAAGTGGAACAATACATCTGGGGACTATCGCCCCAGATTCAAGGACACGTGATTGCTGCCAACCCATCTACATTTGACAGTGCCAAGCGCCTAGCACAAACACTTGTAGATCATGGAATCCGCCAAGGCTTCATGACAACTAGTCCCTAGCCAACAAAAGGAAATTCTGGAACAAGAGGAAGGGCCAATCAACACAAGAGCCCACAAAGAAGAAACAAACGGTTGCAGCCTACACTGCTACTATCCCTGACACTCCAACATCCACCAAACCATATGTTGGAACTCTCCCAAACTGTAATAAGTGCAACTTTCATCACACTGGAGTCTACCGAGAAATGTACAACAACTGTAGAAAGAAGGGGCATACTGTCCGATTCCGTAGGATACCGGCACAACAAAACACCTAAGCGACTAATGCCGGAGTGAGCCAGGCTTGCTACGGATGTGGTGAAATAGGATATTTCAAGAGAGATTGCTCAAAAGTGAGGAATTCTTGAGGTGTGGGAAGAGTGTTAACAATGGGGCATGAGGAGGCCGTGAATTATTCTACTGTGGTTACCGGTACATTTATCCTCAATAACTCATATGCAAGCATACTTTTCAATAGTGGTGCGGAGAGAAGTTTCGTGAGCCATAAGTTTAAACACTTACTTAAACAAAATCCCCAATCACTAAAAGACACGTTCACCGTAGAAATTGAAAACGGAAAGGCAAAACACACTAATGATATATATATATATATATATATATATATATATATATATATATATATATATAGGATGTACTCTCACTCTAAAAAACTACTCTTTCCAAATCCCCTCTGTGTTGGGATGAAGTGGGTGACACTCAACTAGAAAAGCGTCAAGTAACTAATAGCACTCTTACCGCCAAAATCATACGAGAAACTACAAAGAAGATTGTTCAAATTCGGGAACGACAAAAAACATCAAGGGATCGGCAAAAGAGTTATGCGGATAAATGATGAAAACCCTTGGAGTTCCAAATTGGCGACTACATCTTGTTAAAGGTCTCACCCTATAGAGGAATGATACGTGTCGGAAAATGTGGAAAACTAAATCGAATGCATATCGGGTCATTCAAGATCCTTGCTGAAAAACATTTATGAACTCACCAACTTTAATATTGATACTCTTTTCAAAACCACTTGTATTCTCAGGAAATCGGTAGACAGGTACTCACACAGGTTTTGGTGAAGACGGAGCCTAGTGTTACTACATCATATATATTGTTGTATGCTTTTGGTGTCAAACAATGATTCAAATACAATGTAAGTATTAGTTTATCAATACAATGTTTGTAGTGGTTTGATCTCTATTAAGCAATTGCTATGATACTGTACATGATGTCTATCCAGCCCCCGGACGTTTCCGTTGTCTCATCGGTTTGGGGTTTGACAGATTGGTATCAGAGCATTGTTTATAGTGAAATAAGAATATCAAACTATATCAGATATACAACTATAAATACAATGGGTCTCAAACACTATGACCAAGAAGTATAGTTTTTAAATATAATAATTTTTTTATGAAAGTATACATACATGCATACATATCAGAAATAGTATCATAGTAAGAACCATATAAAAGTATTTAGATAAGTTGGACATTGCGGTTATGCCTGGATAGTTATGTAATAATATATGGGATAAATATAGCATGATCAACCATATTTATTCAATATACGACCAACATGTGTTTGGGAATGGATGTGGTGAACAACAAGCCTAAAACTTACCAACCCTCCATACAAGGAAACTCTAGAACCAAACATAAAGTTTAAAATACTATAGAAGTCAAACAATAACAAAAATAGCACCCCAACAACTCCACCACCACCTCAAATGGACGCTGCCATTTTTCAAGCTGTTGTAACAGCTGTCGTGGCACAAGTCAGCATGAATAGTGCAAGTGGGATGGGAGGTGGTATAAGTAACACTAACCCGGGGAAATAGCCAGGGGCACCCAAAGGAATGCTCCTACAAAGACTTCACCAATTGTAAACCAAAGTCTTTCGATGACACCGGAGGTATCATTTTTTTAACACAATGGTTCTAGAAAATGGAGTCGGTGTTTGAAATATGTGCATGCCCAGAGGGAAGCAAACTCATATTTGCAGCATGCACTTTCATTGACAGAGCTCTATCCTGGTGGAACGGTTATGTTAAATCGTTTATTCTCCCAGTAGAATACTGCTCGAGGGGAGAGGTACAAAAGCTAGAGTAAGAGCTCTGGAACCTTATGATGAAGGATTCTTATATCGCAACCTACACTACTTGGTTTAGTGACCTAGTGTTACTATGTCCCGGGATGGTCACCTCAGAAAGTAAGAAAGTGGAACAATACATCTAGGGACTATCGCCCCAGATTCAAGGAAACGTGATTGTTGCCAACCCATCTACATTTGACAGTGCCAAGCGCCTACCACAAACACTTGTAGATCATGGAATCAGGCAAGGCTTCATGACAGCTACTCCCGAGCCAACAAAAGGAAATTCTGGAACAAGAGGAAGGGCTAATCAACACAAGAGCCCACAAAGAAGCAACAAACAGTTGCAGCCTACACTGCTACTATCCCTGACACTCCAACATCCACCAAACCATATGTTGGAACTCTCCGAAAGTGTAATAAGTGCAACTTTCATCACACTGGAGTGTACCGAGAAATGTACAACAACTGTAGAAAGAAGGGGCATACTGCCCGATTCCATAGGATACCGGCACAACAAAACACCTAAGAGACTAATGCCGGAGTGAGCCAGGCTTGCTAAGGATGTGGTGAAACAGGGCATTTAAATAGAGATTGCTCAAAAGTGAGGAATGCCTGAGGTGTGGGAAGAGTGTTAACAATGGGGCATGAGGAGGCCGTGAATTATTCTACTGTGGTTATCGGTACATTCCTCCTCAATAACTCATATGCATGCATACTTTTCAATAGTGGTGCGGAGACAAGTTTCGTGAGCCATAAGTTTAAACACTTACTTAAGCAAAATCCTCAGTCACTAAAAGACACGTTCACCGTAGAAATTGAAAACGGAAAGGCAAAAAACACTAATGATATATATATATATATATATATATATATATATATATATATATAGGATGTACTCTCACTCTAAAAAACTACTCTTTCCAAATCAACCTGTTTAAAAAGCTTCGACGTCGTCATTGGCATGGATTGGTTAAATCTTCACCATGCCGATATCCTGTGTTATGAAAAAACCATTCGCCTTAATCTACCGAGTAGCGAAACCCTTATCATTTATGCGACAAACCAAACATGAACCTTCAAATCATCTTTTACGTCAAGGCTCAAAAGTATCTTCGCAAAGAATGCTACGCGTTCTTAGCTCACATGGTGGATAAGAAACAGGAAGTGAAGGACATCAAGGATATTCCTGAAGTTTTTAACTTCCTTGATATATTTCCCGAACATCTTCTCAGAGTACCATCCGAACGCGAAGTTAAATTTAGAATCGACTTAATTCCCGGAGGTACCCCCGTAGCTAAATCCCCATACCGTTTAGCACCGGCAGAAATGAAAAAATTGTCCAGCCAACTGAACGAACTACTTAGCAAAGGGTTAATCAGACTAAGGTTCTCACCTTGGGGAGCACCAGTCTTGTTCGTGAAAGAGAAGGATGGATCATTCCGCATGTGCATAGACTATCGGGAACTAAATAAACTCACAATAAAAAATTGTTATCCTTTACCTAGAATAGACGATCTGTTCGACCAAATTCAAGGAGAGAGCTACTTTTCTAAGATCAAACTGAGATCTGGATACCACTAGTTACGAGTCCAATAGGAAGATATTCCAAAGAATGCATTCAGAACTCGCTATTGTCACTATGATTTTGTAGTAATGCCCTTTGGATTGACTAACACACCTTCAGTGTTCATGGACCTGATGAACCGAGTGTGTCGACCTTACTTAGACAAATTCTTGATAGTACTCATCAATGCCATACTAGTCTACTCACGAAGTAAGGAAAAACATAGTCAACACTTACGACAAATTTTGGAGACGTTAAGGGCAGAGAAGCTGTATGCAAAGTTCTCAAAATGTGAAATCTAGATTTGAAAGTTGGACTTCCTAGGTTATGTGGTTAGTGAGGAAGGGATACATGTAGATACCTCCAAAATTAAAGCAATCGAAAATTGGGTGACTCCAATAACACCAACCAAAATTTGCCAATTCTTAGGCCTCGTTGGCTATTTCAGGAGATTCATTCAAAATGTCTCCAAGATCTTGAAGCCACCCACCATACTTACTCAGAAGGGTGTGACTTTTAACTGGGAGGAGAAATAAGAAACTACTTTCCAGACACTAAAGCAAGCCCTATGAAGCGTACTGATCTTGTCCCTTCTAGAAGGGACAGAGGATTTTGTAGTTTACTGCGATGCATCCAAACAAGGGCTAGGTTGTGTTCTTATGCAACGAGGAATGGTTATCTCCTATGCCTTGAGACAACTTAAGAATCACAAGGTCAATTATACCAAACATGACCTCGAACTGGGGACAGTAATATTTGCTCTGAAGATTTGGAGACATTATCTTTATGGTACTAAGTGCACAATCTTCACGCATCATAAAAGTCTCCAGCACATCTTCGATTAAAAGGAACTCAACATGAGGCAACGACGATGGGTAGAACTACTAAATTATTCTGAAAGCGAGATTCGCTATCATCCAAGCAAGGTCAATGTAGTAGCAAATTCCCTTAGTCGAAAAAAGTGCTCGAGCCGCAGAGTAAAGTCATTACCCATGACTATCCATTTGCACCTATCCACATAGATCAAAGAGGCTTAGTTGGAAGCCTTAAAACCCGAGAATGTGGCAGGTGAAACCTTAAGCGGAATGGATAAAAACCTTGAAGTCAAGGATGATTGAGATCACTACATCATGAATCGAATTTGGGTACTGAGATTCGGTGGATTTAGAGACGTTGTCATGAATGAAGCTCACAAGACTAGGTACTCTGTTCATCCCGGTTCAGATTAAATGTACCAAGACCTCAAGATTTTGTATTGGTGGCCAAACATGAAAGCATAAATCACTACCTATGTGGGAAAGTGCCTGACTTGCGCCAAGGTCAAGGTAGAATACCAGAAGGCTTCAGGTTTACTAAAACAGCCACAGATACCCGAATGGAAGTGGGATCGGATAACCAATGATTTCATAGCTATGTTGCAGAAGACGACTGGTGGTCTTGACACCATTTGGGTAATCGTTGATAAGTTAACCAAATCCACACACTTCCTGCCAATAAAAGAGTCCGACAAGATGGAAAAGTTGACCAAGACATACATTAAAGAAATTGCATGATTCCATGGTGTGCAATATCCATTATCTCTGACCGAGATAGTAGATTTACCTCGCAGTTTTGGAAATCACTATAAAAGTCATTGGGAACCAAACTCGAGATGAGTACAGCGTACCATCCTCAGACTAATGGGCAAAGCGAAAGAACCATCCAGACACTAGAAGACATGCTCAGAGCTTGTGTGATAAACTTTGGTAAAACTTGGGATATACCACTCATTGAACTCTCATACAATAATAGTTATCACACTAGCATCAAAGTTGCGCAATTTGAATCCCTCTATGGTTGCAAGTTCAGATCCGCTCTATGTTGGGCTGAAGTGGGTGACACTCAACTAGAAAAGCGACAAGTTATTAAAAGCACTCTTACCGGCCCCGAAATCATACGAGAGACTAAAAAGAAGATTGTTCAAATTCGGGAACGACTAAAAGCATCTAAGGATAAGCAAAAGAGTTATGCGGATAAATGTCGAAAACCCTTGGAGTTCCAAGTTTGTGACTATGTCTTGTTAAAGGTCTCACCCTGGAAAGGAATGATACATTTTGGCAAACATGGAAAAATAAATCCAAGGTATATCGAGTCATTCAAGATCCTTGTTAGAATTGACCCGGTGGCTTACAAACTTACACTACTACAGGAACTCAGTAACATACATCCCACCTTCCACATGTCCAATCTAAAGAAGTGTCTGTCATACGAGTCTCTTGTAATCCCACTCGATGAAATCGAGATAAACGAGAGTCTACCCTTCGTGGAGGAACCGATGGAAACCATGGACAAGGAAATCAAGAGAACAAAACAAAGCCATATACCAACAGTGAAAGTCCGCTGGAATGCCAAACAAGGACCAGAATTCAATTGGAAACAGGAAGATCGGATGAAACAAAAGTACTCACATCTTTTCCCCAGTTCATGAGTACCCACTTTAGAAATAATTTCGACACGAAATTCCCTCTAATGGGGGGATAATGTAACAACCGCTTATTCCGGGTCAATAAAAGTCAAAGCAAGTCAACTATATCAAAACAAAAGTCAAATAATTAAAATTATTTGAGTTAATAAGGAAAATTTACATTACATTTAAGGTTTTCGGTTTTTTGAATTAAAAACTATCAAAACTGAAATCACCATTTGTGATTCATTTTGGAACCAAAAACACCCCTAACCGAAATCAACATGCGAGGACCGAAAACCTTCTCTTTTGCACTGAAATCCTTCCTAGACCACAAACCCTCTTGACCGCAAACACATTGGACCGAATTCGACCTAGTTCTCGGTGGATCCTAGACTGAAACCACTTACTTTATTAGGTGACACTCTACCCTATGTGATAAATTACGCATTCCAACGTAAACATCCCATCACCTTTTACCCCATTTATATATGATCAATCGAAAACACATTCGTAATTCATACTTTACACTTCGAAATCTTTCACTTTTCAAAAACTCATACGAAAACACCATATATTCATAAGTTTTTCCCAATTAATCTTCAAATCATCATAATTCTCAAGAACATCTTCATAATTCTCAAGAACAGCTTCAAATATTTATGCAAATTCCCAGAAAACTAAGTTCATCCCAAGGGTATATTGTAGGTATCCTTACATAATCTAGTGTTGGTTCAAACTTTAAATTGTTATTTCACTAACTTATATACAATATCGTGTATAAATATTATTAGGATACGACTATTTACGCGAGTTCTAACCTAAGGATTTTCATTATTACTTCTTATTCGACCAAAAACGCACACCCGAGGTGAGTTCATACCCCTATAGTTTTCACGATTTTTCCATGTTCGTCGGCGGGGGGGGGGGGGGGAATACAAGTAAAACACAAGAAAAAATTGTGCTAAAAATACAAAAATTGTTTTACGCATGTTTATTCATATATTTGTGAAAATGCTAAAAATGTGCGAAATATCCTTATTAATAAATTAAGGTGTTATAAACCGTTACAATTTATATTTTTATAAAATATAAATTTACATTTGATTTCAATAAAACTTTAAATTTTTTGTAACATGTCGAGCAAAAATGGTATAATTATATACACAAAAATATATAATTATTTCATTACAATTTACTATTATGACAATTTGATAATAGTATACAAATGGTCACATTTTAACGAAACATTTATATAAACTATAATAGGTATAGTTTATGAAACATACACACTATTTTACCCAGTAAGGCGTACAGAAAATAATTATTTAAAAGAATAATTATTTTGTTGTTCACACTATGTAAACACTATGAAAATGTAATGCATACAAATATAAGAAAGAGGGATTTCACGACACTATGCGTAAACCATTAATATGGCCTTTTGTGAGGCACTATCTTCATAGTACTTATCAGGGTGCTCACTAAAATCCTGTATTATAACCAGAATCTCCCATAAGAGAGGATGACACTTGTGTATAGATCTATATGGGGCTAACAATCCCTCACCTAAACTGTTACCTACAGTTAGACCGGCAGGTTTGGGGTGAAAAATGTCGTACCACTCTAACGTTTGAAGAACGTCGTACAGGTCACTAGTCACTAGTCGCTACCATGGTTATAAAACTCACAAAAGGGGTATTAATAATGCATTAGTTTACGTACATATCTTCAATGGGTTTTATTTAGACAAAACTATACTACACCATTTTCTAGTACAATATAGTTTATGTTTTCTGGAAACATGCATTCAAAGGATTTTACACAGATGCACTACAGTACACAATATATACAGTACGATACAACTTACATATTCGGAAGACATACATTTAAACAGTTTTATAAAGATATAAAACTACACTATACAAATTTCCAAGTACAACGATATTCATACATTTTTGGTCTTAGGGTATTAAAACCACAATTCATTCTAATAGAAAATATTGGATTTTCTGGAAGAATACTATATCATTTTCAAGGAACAAAGACTATACTATATATAAATAAAATATTGGATTTTCTGGCTTCTCACTCATACGTTTTACAAAAGGAAGAATAACAAATTTTCTTACAAACACTTATGAACTCACCAACTTTAATGTTGACACTGTGACATCCCCATTTTCACGGCAAGAAAAGACCGATTTTGTTTATACTTTATAAAAATCAGAGTACCTACTTTAATAAAAATGTTGCGGAATTTTTTCCCAGTAAAACTTCATAAATACGTTATCAAATAATTTCCGATGAGAAGTATTTTTATTCATTTTAAAACATTTAGAATGTCATCGTTAATACAGAAACATAAGCATAAACAGAACTTACATTCATTATCACTAGTGATTTATATCTCCTTAATCTCTCAGTGTAATGTGACTTCATATCAATACCTGTGATATAAAAGCTTGAGTGGGTCAGGTTGGGAAACCTGGTGAGTACATAAGGTTTTCAACCCACAATAATATAATTATTATGTTTAATCATCAAACAGTTAACCCAATTACCCATCCCCAGTATCTTCTTTACTCTTAAAGATCTACCCTAAGAATCAGCTATTTCTCATTAATTCATTCCTAAGGATTATCCTAAGGAATGGGTACGAAGTCCATTGTTGTCAATGACACATCTATCAGGCACAGCTGCTAGTTCTATCACTTATGCACAATTGCTAGAATTGTGACATTCTCTATGAGGCGTAGGTGCCAATATTGTCTTTTAGGCACAGCTGCTAAGGTTATCTCGTTTATTGATAGTATCATTTTCGAGATTACACTCACAATACAGGTCAATGGGTTTTTAGAGTACACCGGCGAACACATCGTTCACAACACCTACATCTTGCGAGCTGCTAGTGTTCCACTAGACTGTCTAGAATAGTATGTAGTTATCATCCATACTCTGCTAGATGACGGGGCCATCATTTGGGAAAAAGGATTCTCACATTGTCCACCTCTCACCCTTATCTCATGGTCTATATCACCTCTCAACTCATCATCCAACTCATATTTCATCTACCCATGTCTTACCCAACATATTATGTATATATAAATACATATACAATTTAAATTATATAAAACTTATATAAAATCATTCATCCAGCATCGATAATAAATATTCATATAATATGCACACATAGAACGTATAAAATACTTCATACCTATGTGTAAGATGAAAGGGACCATGCACTCGCTTGAAAAGATGGTGACTCGGCACTCGAACAACACTTCGTTACTCTTAACACAATTTTCCTTTGACAAAACCTAGTATCATTACCACTAGATTTTAGTCTAATATTCACCGAGACTAATTAATAGTCTTGCTATTATTACTATTATATAAGCATGAAACAATATTTCTCAACCACTATATACAGACAGAGGTTAGGCATAAAACACCGAAGGGCATGACCATTTTGGCATATAGCACTTCCTAAATCCAACACCCCTATGCGACTCTTTAAACCAGATTCCTCATATCGCGATTGGTTAAAAATATATTATAATGACACTTATATAACTCATAATAATAGCTCAAATACTCATTATAAGTTCCTAATAACATTATTATATTAATACATAAGATATACTAACGATAGGGTAGGCGTATCTCACTTACAATGGATTTTTCGCAAAACCGGGCTTCGCTGGAGCATCGTTCCCGAGCCGAAAGGCTCTTTTATCGGGGATTCAGGAGCCTCGGGGCTTCCTTCGGGTGCTAGGGGGTTTACCTAGGGTTAGGGGGTTTAGGGGCTTAGAGAGAGAAAATGAAGTTGGGAAGGTGTGAAGAATGAGGGAACCCAGCACCTCTATTTATAGGCTCGAATCCTGCTCTACTCGTCGAGTAGCGGGTCCTACTCGTCGAGTCCATGGACAGGTGTCACCATCTGGTGGCTTGCCTTGGGGAGAAAGCCTTGGCCCATATTCTGCCACGTCATCCGATTTTGCCCGACACCCGGCCGACTTCTAAACCCTGTAAATTTCGCATACAAGCTCCATTTTCGACGTTCCTTATATCCACGTGTAGGTAAAACAAGATATACAACTTTCATTTACACTATGTCGGCTAATTCTCGACTGATCTTAAATTTACAGTATGAGGATATTATAATGTTAAATTTCCGTGTAAAATTCATAACTTCTACATACTGTCACACCCCAAAACCACGAACGGCGGAAACATTCAGGGGTGGAGGACGTCATGTACAGTATCACAACAGTGTAAAATAATAAACAAGCAACAACATCATCCATTGCATTATAAGTAAAGTTTTAATACATATATGTTCTTTCATTGTAATAAGACACCAAAAATATAATCAAAATAAAAGACGAGAGTTGTCTGCTCCGTCTTCTCAAAACTTGGCCACCGTACCTGTCTACTGATGACTTGAGAATACAAGTTATTTTGAAAGAGAGTATCAGCTTTAAAGCTGGTAAATTCCTAAGTATTTAAGTGTCATTGACTTGCTTTGAAAAGCAGTTTTAAAAGTCATGTAAATCTTTAAATGAAAATGTTGATATAAGTATGAAAAGCCCTAGAAAATCCCTTATTTTCTATCAGTGTGAGATGTAGTCTTCTACCAAGACCCGAATGTTTTGTAAGTAAAATGATAGTTTTTCCTTCTATTGACTAGTACTAAAGTACTTAGTCTAACTCATCGTTTATATGAAAGTATCACAAAATAAAGTAAACAGGAAAATGTACTACTGTGAGTGTTGTTACTGAGTACTAGGACTAACACAACATCGCGTTAAGTGAAAAATGCAACCTAATGAACATCCAAAGATTGTCCAGAAAAGTAATAATGTAAGTGTCATCGCTGGTACTAGGAGTAACACAACATCACAATAAGCGAAAAGTATAACCTTATAAACAATCGAAGATTGTCCACTTGTCCTCTGTAGCAGCAGCAGGTAGGTGGAGGGGTTAGCCCCGGTTATCGATCTTCCTAATATAAATAGTAACCTTAGACCACCGTAGATGGTCATCGACCACTGGTTCTAATCACTGGGGTTCGGAATGGTAAGTCCCGCCGAGATATCCCATTGAACCGGGATATGAAAGATAATTTACACAGAAAGTACTAATAAATCATCCTCGTAGTTCTAAGTACAAGTATCCAAGTAAGTAAATATAGGATAAGGCACCTACGTAACAGTGTTCATGTATGGTATTCATGTAAGTGTGTTCATGTATAAGGTAAGAATATGTATATGTACTCATGTATCAGGTAATGTACTGGTATACACTCATGAATGAATTGACTCTTGTGTGATTCCTTGTAATAGGAATAATGTTTGATAACTTCAAATTATCCCTATGATAATTTGCTGAAATGTAATTGGTTGATCAAGTAGGTTATACACTCTTACTACTCAAGGGTGTGGGAATCTAAATGAAAGATGTAAACTATAA
Organism: Lactuca saligna; assembly: GCF_052625555.1. Classification (NCBI taxonomy): domain Eukaryota; kingdom Viridiplantae; phylum Streptophyta; class Magnoliopsida; order Asterales; family Asteraceae; genus Lactuca; species Lactuca saligna. The sequence goes on along the minus strand of NC_136420.1, from coordinate 261,076,117 downwards.
CATCAGCACATATATACAATATAAGTGTACATGCATAGTTTAGTTCAAGAATGTAAAATGGTTTTGTAAGACATCCAAGGGTTTTTGAACAAACAATAAAGTGACTTGATGTCATTTTGATAAACATTTCAAAAGTAATACATTTGATAACAAAGTATTTTAAAGATAGAAAACCATTTCATGCATCACATTTTGTAGTATGTGAAATCTGTTGAATGAAAACACGGTTATAATATACATATCGATGATTTAATAACATGTTGTTTTCTACTTGTATCCCCCCCCCCCCCATTAAAGCATTTAAAATCATTTAAAACATTGATTAGGGGTATGAACTCACCTGTAGATGGTGATTTGGATGAACCGGACGGTGTAGGATTGTTAGGTGTCAAGTGAGGACTTGTACACACACTACGATCCTAATGAACATATAATCACATATATATGCACTCAATTAGTTTTAAATTACTAATTGATAGTGTCAAGACATCCTAGACATAATAACCACTTTATATAAGTGTTTTAAGCCCTAAGGATTGCATCTAAGCTATTGTGGGACAAGGCACTTGTGTTTAGGGTTCCAAAGGAACCCATATATGTGTTTACTCTTCAAATACCAACACACATGGAGTTTACGGTTGTAAACTCTTGAGTTTACGGCTGTAAACTCCCAACCATGGGGGAATTGTGTGTTTTGAAGTTCCAAATGACTCCTAGAATTATTCCAACATGGTGGTTAAATTCTTGGAAGGGTTTAAGACCTAGAAACACTCCTTTTGAGGATTTTACGGCCCTAAGGCCATTTCCCTTAGCCGTAAACTCTTAAGGATGGGTGTTTTGGATGATTTCAAGTCTCATGCACAAGTGGTATAGGTTCTAGGCTTTTATTCCAAGCATATAAAAACCCTTGACACACTTTGGTGCCCCTTTAATGAGTTTACCGGCCATGAACCATGTCATGGCCGTAAACTCACTTTGCAAGGTGATTCTTATGTGTTTAAGGCCCTTGATTTATTGGGAACAAGTCTAGGTAAAAGTCTAAGGCCTTAGGTGCCTTAAAAGCACCATTTTGAGCATGATTATGGAGTTTACGGCCTAAGATACTCTTGGGCCGTGAACTACCAAACTTGGGTGGTTCTTGCTTGATTTCATGTCCCTAACACACTTCTATACAAGTCCAAGGCAGTAGTATATCACGGGGGACAGTCTAGGCTTCGTTTCGGGAGTTTACCACCCAAGAACACCTTGGGGAGTAAACTCCTAAATCTAGTGATTTAGCCTTCTAAATCATGTTATGAACACATATAAAGATTTCTAACACTACTAGAAAGACATACTCACATTTTGGTATAAAAACCCGAAGATCCATGAGAGAGAAAATGGTTTTTCTCTAGTTGGAAATGCGAATAATGAATGAATTTGGTTCAGAATTCTATTTATAGTCCTGAGATATTTTTGGCAGAAAATATTTTTATTCCTGAAATGATCTCTAATATAATACAGTGTTGGAATAACAGTGTTACAAAAAACCCTAGTGCACCCACTCTCCTGATATTTCCTGAAGTGTAAACCCTGAATTACTCAAACTTACACGAAAAAGTCTGAAAATTAACTGTGACTGCTATAACTTCTATTGAAGTGATATAGTTTGTACATAATGGATATTTCGGGTTGTCACACGTACCATCTCCGTTTTCATTTGTCTTTTTATCTTTGAGTTCCTATTAATGAGATATTCAACTCTCATTTAGATTGTGTAGGCCAAAAACCGCTCAAACTAAAATTCGAGTTTCGGGTCGTACACTGCTATGCCAAGTCTTAGAAAATTCATAACTTCCTTATATGAAGTCGGATTTGGGCAATCTTTTTTTGTTTGTTCTTGGTTTAACGTATACTTAAACTTTTTTTTAGATCACTAAGGAAAAAATTCTTCTATCATAAATTCACTATTTACGTCTACCGGTGTTGTGTCGGTTTAGCCGAAAAAACTTCGACGAGCCATAACTTCTTCGTTATAACTCGGATTTCAACGTTCTTTATATGTACGGAACCCATGATACATATTCTACAACTTGGTTAAGATTATTTATTCTAAATAATCTTTTGTCGAAAAGTCGTTTTCGACCCCTATTATCTCTAAATTGATTAGTCCGGATTTACGGGCATTACAATTATCTCCCCCTTAGGATGATTACGTCCCAGAATCATCAACGAAACATGGCTCACATGATGACTCCATACGTTATCTCTGTTGGATTAATGCCTAAGTCCATAACTATATTTGGTATGTACTTGACCGACCCGGCATGGTCCATTTGGGTTGCACTTCACTGACACAATTTATATGGATAGTCTTTTGAGAATAGTATATTTATGATTTATATTAATATATTATAAGTTCTAATATATTAATATGGAATCGTATTATTTACTTAGTATTGATCAAGACTTAATTTAGAATTAATTAAGTGATCAAAATGAACTAATTAAATATGGACTCTTATATATATGGAATGGGCCAAGTTCATTTAGGTTGGGCTAAGCTTTCATGGATAGTCCATGGAGTGTTTAACCTACGGATCATATGAAATGAAAGGTCATGGGTTTAACCCTAGTCTCCATACTATATAAAGATGTCCTTGGTTGGTGAAATTAGCACTAGTGTGGTACACTAAGAAGGGCTAGCCGATTTCACTACAGAGAACCAAGTATCCATATTGTCTAAAGTCTTCCAAGGTGTTTTGGTGATTTGTGATTCCACTTGAGGCTTCCACACTATTGGGCCTAAGCTCTTAAAGCTTAAAGACATCAAGCTACATCAAAAGGTATGTCATCTAACTAGTACTTTGTAGTATAAGAACTTCATAATATGCTAGTTAGGATTAAAGCCTTGGAAAGTTCTTATTTGCATGTATAATAGAGAAAACATAGATCCAAGGTTTATAGGGTTGCATGTACACCATAGGAGTGTTAGAATGCTCAAAACCCAATAGTGGTATCAGAGCCTAGGCTTGTTTTCTTGTTATACTTGCAAAACTGCTTAAAAAATCGAAGTTGTTTGATGTCTGATCATCAGACTCGACGAGTCCATCAGGAGACTCGGCGAGTACATGCATAAAAAGTGGTCAAATCGATCCAACTCGTTGAGTTGGTTCATGCACTCGACGAGTTGGAACCCCAGACAGCATAAATTCAACGTTTTGGCTAGAATTGGACTAGGAACATTACCCTAAGATGTTTTTGGACTTATAAACTTGTTTTTGATGTGGTAATGTTCATGCTAATCCAATTTCAAAGATAATTGTCAATAGATTCATGTTTTGTATTAGTTTAAAGTGTAGACTAATTACATGAAAAAGTTTGATTTGAATTATCTTGTTCTTATGAGTTGCTTAGATTAATAGAAAAGTTAATTGAAATAGTTGTTTTCAATCCATTTTAATCTAAGAGTTGAGTATAAAATGTGTTTGTGTAACTTGTCCTCAAGTTACATGAAGAGTCACATTAAAGACTCATAAAACTCATAAAAGTTGGCAATGGTTACAAAAAATGAAGAGTCTTGTCATCATTAATTGTATTTATAACTCCATAACTTGTCCTCAAGTTATGGAGGTTCAAGAGTCACTTCATTAAAGAATAAAGTGTGTAACCTTAATTAATTCCATAAGTTATAAAATAAAGAAAAGTTAATTCTTTTATTAGTTTAAAGTCTTCCATAACTTGTCCTTAAGTTATGGAACTTGAAGAGTTTTTCGATTAAAACTACTTTAAACACATAAGTTATGGAATTAATTAGTTTTGAATATTTTCAAAACATGCCCTCAAGTTTTGGAATTTGAAAAGTTTTCTCTTATGAATACTTTAATTCCAAGTTAGCCCTTAGAATTTTAAAAGTTAAAATTCAACCCTTATACTTTATAATATTATAAGTTAATAATATTTATATATATGTATAAGAATAAAGTCAGTCTTACCGTTAGTAGGCCTCATTCACGAAGCCGGTCTATAAGGGGGTATAAGGTTACTGCCTATAAAATGGCAATTTAATGGGTGTCCACTCTCACCCACTGCTTCCTTGACCGGTGGAGAGTCGTTAGCCGAACGGGTTTGATAGGACTATAATTCTCCCTTCATTAAAAGTATTAATGATACATACTAAGTAACTAAATTATTAATAATACACAATCTTAGTTACTTAGGAAAATGTGAATAAGGTGCTAATCCATGAAATTACACTTTGCACTTTGTTTAAGTCGGTTAGTGGAGCGTGTGTGGTTAACCGGCACACTAACTCGTATTTAACAAGGTAGGCAAAGGGTAACTTAATGTTTATCATAGTATCGATGGAGCGTGTGTGGTTAACCGGCACATCGATTGAGGGGTAAACACTTAAGGGTACCAAGTAATTTGCAAGGTTACTTTAAACCTTGTTTTGTGATCCTCGGAATCCCAGTCACAAAACCTGAAGGGCACACTCGAGATTGAAACATGCCATTGAATAGTTCAGTGAATCTCAAAGATCTAGGAGTTTCAAATCCAATTAAAACCTAATAATACATTTCGTTTATCTTGGTGGAAATTGGTGAATCGTCATTCACCTACCTTCAAATATTTTATAGCTTGGATTACGACATCCCTCTTCTAAGTTATAGAATAGTTTGTTAGGTCCTAGCCTTAATATTTCATATTGGGTGTCATATTAAGGACTTTAGATCAACTATCTTGAATATCTCCCAAAAGATGTCTAGTTTAGACATCTTTGATCTTCCCAAATCTCTTGAAACAAGCTTTTCTAAATGAAGATGATGTCCTTTGAAAATCATACTTCTTTAACCTGCTCCAATTATTCTCCCTAACCCACAAGTTTAAGGTCACTCAAGCCCTATTGGCAAGTCAAGGTCTAGGTGTGATCATATCTTGGAGATGTAGTCACATATTGACAAGTCGGGAGAGTTGGGTGTCAAAGTCTTGAGGAAGTTGGTGGTTCAACTACTTTCTAAGTCACATAGTGAGTTCTTTTGGAACACCTATGAAACAGACTATGACAAGACCCTTAATGATCTTATCTATTTGCTAAGATCAACTTCCTAAAACTTTATGGACATTGACAATGATGACATTGGATATCTAGTAAAGCTCTCTCTTCCCGGTGGAAAGGGATCGGCCATAGTCAACTCGGTTGACCAAATGGTAAAGAGAAAAGCTAAGTCTGTGATAGTCCCGTGTACCATTATCAAAGGGTCTATATGTTTATATTGCCAAAGGAAGGGTCATTAGTTACGAAGCTGCCAAATTGACCTAAGGATGTTAAAGTCAATAAGTTTGACTCTACTTCAACTAAAGTCCACTATCTAACTCTGCTAAGTTTCTATTCTGAGATTCTTGATACATGATGTGACTGGGTCACATGGTGATGTTTTAAGAATCAAAGAAAAGGGAAGAAACTTAAAGAAAGAATATGTTGAATCTGATCGCGTAGATGGATTTCTATCGCATAGTTTGAAGATTGGATTCTTGAGCTACTTCTTAGGAGTAATGAGATATTGCTTAGGAATAGATAACAACAAGTTTTCTTATGGATTGTAAGGATAATTTTTTCCGCAAAGTTTTTAAAATAAAAGAAATTTTTTTGATTTTATTTATTTTAAAAATATCCTTACAATGGCATTTAAGGAAAAATTGTTGCTTATAAAGATTTCATTAAGAGCAAGAATGGACATATGAAATTGATTCTTTCATTTGTGGTAATGTCTAACTTTACCAAATAAGGAAAATTTCTCATCACCCAAGATTCAATCGGATCGGAACTTGGAATCATGCAAGTTGTATAGCATGATGAATGAGAACTTTCAAGTATTGGAAAATTAAGACTAAATACTTGTTCACATGGATGTGTGAGTCAAGTAATGGACTAAGCGATCGAGTACACATTCTTATGCACTGGTCAAGTCCACCACAAAGGATGGATAAGACTATTCGTCATGATTTACTAAGGTTTAGTAAATATGATTACACTTACAAGTTTAAGTATAATTCTAAAACATTGGAAGATTTTCAATGTATAACAGAACGAATAAGAAGAATCAAATTAGGCAGAAGGATAAAAGTTTCTCAAATATGAAAAGATGGGAGAGTACTTTAGTATCATGTTTTAAGATCATCTTAATGATTTTGAGACCTTATCAAAATTCATCCTCTAAGTGCATTCTGATGGCTAAAAAGATGAGCTATGAATTGTTGAAGTGGCCAAATCAAGAAGATAAGTCATACTTCGTTTCAAAACAAGTCTTATAGTCATACTCCAAGACTGTAAGTTGAGTGACATATCTTAAAGAAAGGTTTAAAACACTTGGCAAATGTAAGAGTAAAATTTTTCTACTCTTGTACATTTAAAATTGGTAAGTTGTGATGTTTTGGATAAAACAAAGACCAACTAAGGCTAATTGTGTTATTATAATCCACACACTATCTCTTGAATATTTGGCAAGAAAGTCTTATAGGTCAAGGAGACAATGGGAGTCTAAAAGATCCTGAAAGGATTCAAGAAGTAATCTAGAATAAAAACTTCTATTTCATCACTAGCACACAAGTTGAGGTTATAACCTATCATGTTGACATATTATGTGCCCATTCCAGTTAAATTTGGCTTTGCATATGAGTTCTTAGAGTTCTCAATTTGTTGCAAAACAACTTGGATGCAATGGCAGGCCCTTGAGCTGCCAAGTGACAAGAAGATAAGATTGCACAAGTTCAATCCATATGACACTTTTTCAATGAATTAGTCCAATTTCCAAATACGAAATTTCTCATTCATCATGTGTAACAACCCAAAATTCATATCCTTGATTGTAACCCTTTTCGCGACTCGTTCCGATCATCAAATCGTCGTTTCCGATTTTGTTTCCGTTTCCGACCTTTTATTAAGTCGTTAATGTGAATTTTATTTTATGACTTAATAAGTGTGTTAATACCCTTAGAACTCATTCTAACGTCTCATATTAATGATCGGAACATTTTTAGAACCAACCATATCGGGTTACGGCAAATTGGTCGGGTGCGACCAAAAGCCCCGTCTAACGCCGGTATCGGGTAGAATTCTACCATGTCCCGAACTTGGACACTACTTAAAGTGACTCAAGTCTCCATTTTGAAGCTTTTGCTCCATTTTACAACTATCACTCCAACCTCTCTCCTCTAACTAGATTTTAGGGTTAAAATCTCAAGTTTAAGGCTTCAAATCACCAAGGTACCTTCCCTAATTTGTTATGCAACATCTTTAGCCCTCAAATTCGAGTTCAAACCATGGGATAGGATCATTTTCATGAGTTTATGGCCCTAGAACAGTCCTAGGCCGTAAACTCACATAAAAGGGGTTTTCGGAGCAACAAAACCCTTCCAAACCTCAATTGGACTTTAGATATGGCTATGGGACTTCAAGATATGGACTTAGAACATTTGAAACTTTGATTTTGAGCCATTTGAAGGAGTTTACGGCCAAGGCATAAGCTTGGGCTGTAAACTCATATTTAAGGGGTTTTCTTGACCTTAAACCCTTCCAAATCACTAGTATGACTTAGATATGAATTATAGAACATTGGTTTTAGCATTTGGACACTTGAAACATGATTTTTGAGGGACTTATGTGAGTTTACGGCCAAAGCATGTTCTTGGGCCGTAAACTCCTCAAAACATGGCATAAATTCAATTCTAAGGTGTTAGAAAGCCATCCAACACCACCAAAAGCCTTAGAATAAATCATAGGACCAACCAAAAATAGTTTAAGGGCCTTCAACACATTATTTGTGGGATTTCTAAGAGTTTACGGCCAAGGCTTGTGCTTGGGCCGTAAACTCCTTGATTCATGATGTTAGAATGCAAACTAAACACCCCTAAAGCCTTTAGATGAATTTTAGAAGCCCTTCCATGCAAGTTTTAAGCCTTAAAACACTTTGTATCACCCTATAGAAGAGTTTACGGCCATGAGGGGGTCTCATAGGCCGTAAACTCCATAAACCCCTCAAATGTCCCATGCAAACTCATGTTAGGCCTTGGAATAATTCTACCAATCACATGTGATTTGTTTTAACAACATTTAACACCATTTTCATGAAGATTAAGGAGTTTACGGCCAGGAGCCTATATTAGGCCGTAAACTCCCATAAAATAATCATTTTGATGATTTAAATTCATTCCAAGTGTTCCAATGCATTTTAAATAATCCATTCTAGCAATCCCCATGTCCATTTAAGCCCTTAGATCATCAAAACCACACCAACATGAGTTTACGGCCGTAAACTCATGTGTGAGTGTGTTTTATAGTTGTAAACTCCTTAAAATGTTTACTCTTGGGGAGTAAACTCAAGTCCCAAGTCCCTAGTACCATTACACGTCCGAAGATGTCACCCGGGTCACTCCAAACGCTCGTTTTGAGGTGTTTAACCTCATTGGAGTGTAATGTTCCATATGATTAGTGAATGTATCTCTAATTGTATATATATGGACATTATTTCATTTTACATAGGGTCATCGCGAGTAATCAAACCCCGAACCAACGTCTAGCATTCAAAACCGACACGTTCCGAGTCCGGTGAGTTCATACCCCTACCCTTTTTCAATGGTTTTTCAATGTTTTCAAGGGGGGGGGGGAATACAAGCAAAAGTACAAGTATATCTTGTACTCAATCACATGATTTTAATTATATGGTTTCATAATTGTACACTTTAAGAATTGAAAACCTTTTAAACAAACCGTTTTAGCTTGCAGAGTTGTTTGTTTTAACCCGATTTTCAATTCTTATTATACACTGTTATATTGTGTACTTGGTAATTGATTGTTCACATTTAAACTGATAGAATACATAAATCATTGTAATGTCCTTAATAAAACACCTAGGATCGAGTGTAAAGGACCATAATCATTAAATAACACCTAGGTTCGAGTGTAATGTCCTTAATAATACACCTAGGGTCGAGTGTAAAAGGACAGCCATCATTAAATAACACCTAGGCTCGAGTGTAATGTCCTTATTAAAACACCTAGGCTCGAGTGTAAAGGACAGGTACGTAGAATATAATCAGTTGTAAATACTACTTTCCTAGTTGAAAATTAAAGAGTAATCTTAATGATTGGAGACACGTCCTTGTAACACTTCCATGGCACGAGATAGTGGAGGACTAACCCTGTAACCAGAATCTCCGTTCGTAGGAGAGCGTGGCTTGAGTGTATAGATCTATACGGGACTGACAATCCCACACCTGGCTGCTAGCTACAGCCAAACCGAATGGTTCAAGGGTGACAAAAGTCATAAATAGGATACTGACCATGGTCCGAGTCATATCCAGTCTAAGTATGGTTAAGGACTCGCAATCTAGATTATTAACGTTTCAGATTCATTTACTAGCTTTATGTACGTAGTAAAGCTAATGTACGTTTAGGGATTACAGATACACACACAGGCAGGAAAACATGGGGTTTTCCTGGGAAGAACACTGAACATAACCATAACCAGTAAAGACACACACACAGTCAGGGAAACATGGGGTTTTCCTGGGAAGAACACTGAACATAAACAAAACCAGTAAAGATATACACACAGTCAGGAAAACATGGGGTTTTCCTGGGGAGAACATTGAACATAACCAAAACCAGTAAAGATACACACACACCGTCAGGGAAACATGGGGTTTTCCTGGGGAGAACACTGAACATAACCAGAACCGTAAAGACATATACACAGTCAGGGAAAACATGGGGTTTTCCTGGGAAGGACACCGAACATAGTCAGAATCTAGTAATAGTTCACATACACACAGTCAGGAGAACATGGGGTTCTTCCTGAGTAATAGTAGTACGAAATTAGAGAAGTGTAATAAGTTAAACGATTGAATTACATTTCACAAGAACAATCATGTTTTAATTAAACATCGTTTACTTTACTTTCGGATTGGGAAACTAACTTTACATAAGAAAATATGGGATTTTCTTGGATAATTACTTTTCAGGAAAACAAAGGAACTTGTACATTTTCAGAAAAACTAAACGCTTATGAACTCACCAGCTTTATGCTGATTTTCAAACCGCTTGTATTCTCAGGTCCGAGTTAGACAGGTACCCGAAGATCCTTTTGTGTGAAGACGGAGTTTTCCGTACACTCATTTTTGTATTGCTCATATATACTATGTATCACTTGTATAACTTATGCTTTTGAAACAAATGTAAATCTTTCATATATGTAATGTAATGGTTGATTTACTTTACTTACTATGTACATTGGATTTGATACTCTACGTGGAGTCAACCCCGGAAATGTTTCCGCCTTCGGTTTTCGGGGTGTGACAGATTGGTATCAGAGCCCTTGTTTATAGTGAATGAAGTATACCAAACCTTACATGGTATAAAACTATAAACATTAAAGGGCCTAAGTGCTCTGAATTAAAAGTATCTTCAAAACTGTAAGTATTTTCAAAAGTATACAAGTATACCGACCCGTCGAAATCCGTAACTACAAGTAGAACAAAACATAAGTAAATGGATGTTGTACACTGCGGTTAAACCTGGGCAGTTATGTAGTCGTGTCTAGGATCAATATAGCTTGGCCAACTATATTCGTTCGAGACACGGCCAACATGTGCTTGGGAGTGACTGTAGTACGCAGCATGCCTAAAACTTACCTAATATCTCAAACAACGAATCGTCGTTGCAGTGAACCATGAAATACTATGGGAGTATTTCTCGAGCCAACCCTTCGTAGAAAATCCTCGTATATGCGATGTTACTTGAACATTCCTCTAGCGATAAAATGTTTTGTCTTGATAACTCTTTCCTACTTTATCGCTTAGTATGATGTTATATCTGTCTTGATGAGATATCCCCTGTTCCATATTCCTTGATTCAATTCAGAGGACTTATGATCCTCTCTTTCCTGATCTTTTTAGATCAAGATGCCTCCGAGAAAGAGACCCAGCTCGAAGAGCAACGACAATCCTCCTCCGCCATCACCTCCTCCTCAGTTTGACCTAGCATCACTCCAGACAGTCATGACAGCTGCAATGGTGGTAGCCATGTCACAAATGAACCCTAGCGGTTCAGGAGGTGGTCCTCAATCCCAAAACCCAGAAGATAGCCAGGGACGCCAGAAAGAGGGTTCCTATAAGGATTTCATGAACGACAAACCCACGTCTTTTGATGGCACTGGAGGTGTCATTTCCCTTACCCGATGGTTCGAGAAAATCGAATCTATCTTTGAAATTTGCGCTTGTTCAGATTCAGACAATGTGAAGTTTGCCGCTTGCACCTTTCTTGACAAATCCTTGACTTGGTGGAATGGCCAAGTCAAATCCCTAACCTTACCTGTAGCCAACGCCATGGGTTGGGAAGCCATGAAGGAACTTCTGCTGGCTGAGTACTGCCATCGGGGAGAAATGCAGAAGTTAGAACATGAACTGTGGAACTTGAAGATGAAAGGTTCCGACATTGCTGCTTATACTTCCAGGTTTGACGACTTGGCACTAATTTGTCCGGGAATGGTTACCCCGGAAAGTAAGAAGATAGAGAGATTTATCTGGGGACTGACTCAGCCAACGAAAGGAAATGTCATAGCTGCGAGGCCGGATACGTACGAAAGCGCCAAATGTTTAGCACAAATCCTAATCGATCACAGTGATGACCTTGAAGAGGCAGCTACCACTACTGAACCGACGGTGAGGAGTGGCGAGAAAAGAAAACTTGGGAAGAAAGAGAAAAGACAAACATCACACGAGTCTTCAAAGAGACAGCAAACGATGGCAGTTCATGCTGCCACTTCCCCTGCGACTGTTTCTATTGTTGGATCATCAACTCGGAAACCTACCAGTAGGTATACTGGAACTCTTCCTAGTTGTGGCAAGTGCAACTATCATCATCTTTCGTCCGGTCCATGTATAGAGGTAATTTGCAACAAATGTGGCATAAAGGGTCACATGGCGAAGAACTGTAAGACGCCAACTCAATCAACGAGTCAAACTTCTGGAGCGGGCATCGATCGGGCCTGCTATGGTTGTGGAGAAGTGGGACATTTCAAGCGAAACTGTCCTAAGACTGTAAAACCTGGTAACATTGGAAGAGTCTTAGCGATAGGACAAGAAGAGACAGCCACCGATCCCACGGTTGCCACAGGTATATTTTCCCTCGTTAAATTTATATGCCTGTGATTCTTTTCGATTCTAGCACCGAAAGAAATTCGTTAACCATCCATTTGAACATTTTCTAAACCCCATCGTTTACGAGTAACTGAAAATGTATGTTTTCGAGATGGTTTTCACATGGAAACAAGAACGTTTGTGTCGTATTCGTAGATTGTTTTCTCAATCTGAGTGATTATTCTTCTCCATTCTATCTATTGGTAAACTTTTTATGAAATGCTTTGATGTCACCCTTAGCATGTAATGACCGGGCCTCATTCATGTTGTCTTTCCTAGATTCGAGAAAGCCACTTGTTCTAATCTTTCCCCAACTCGACTCTCATGATCTTTGTACATCAAAGCTTAAAAAGTTTGCCCATGTATCTCTCGTCCAAGTGATCATCGAGAAACGAGAAGTCTACGATCCTTTCCCGATGTTTTTTCTAAAGAATTCTTTAGAATTCTTTCCGAATGTGTAGTCTAGTCTCGCATCGATATAATCCCGGGAATTTCCTCGTAACCGAACCTCAGTAAGCATAATGTGTGCAAGTCAGCAATCAGGGCATGATACGATCACTACGAGGAGGTAGTGACGCCCTTCAGTCGAACCATTCTCTTGTTCATGTAGATAAGCAAAGCAGTCATACTCGTAGATCCTTTCAAAAGCTAAGGAAATAAAGAATTAGTCGACACCGGGAGCACCCATGGGACCTGTCGATCTTTGGGTCCCGTCGGTTACGATCGTAGACTCACGTAGAAGTTCCCCTTAGAACCATTGGACCTTTAGTTACTCTGACATGTGAAAGCGTACCCACTTGTTGAAGGTTTTACCCTAGAAAGACATAGTACATCTTGGGAAGTGCGGAAAACTTAACTTGTGGAACCTTAGACCCTTCGAGATCTTCGTTAGGAATCGATTCCATAGCTCTCTCCGAGCTATCTTAAAGACTCAGTAGCAACCATCTGGTATTCCGCATCTTTATTCGTAAGGCTTGCCGACCTGACGAAACCCTAGTAAATTCCTTTGAGGAAATAAAAATCCAAATATTCATATATGAATCAACTGATATCATAGATTGAGAGGTTAATCATGCGTAACAAAGCCACATCCTGACAGTGAGGGTTCGCTAGAATGTTAAGCGGAGACCCGAATGCAGTAAATTCATCCTCATATATCTTTCCACTTCGTGATCTATGTTCGAATCTTTGAATTTCGGGACGAAATTCCCTTTAACGGGGGGATAATGTAACAACCCGAAATTCATATCCTTGATTGTAACCCTTTTCGCGACTCGTTCCGATCATCAAATCGTCGTTTCCGATTTTGTTTCCGTTTCCGACCTTTTATTAAGTCGTTAATGTGAATTTTATTTTATGACTTAATAAGTGTCTTAATACCCTTAGAACTCATTCTAACGTCTCATATTAATGATCGGAACATTTTTAGAACCAACCATATCGGGTTACGGCAAGTTGGTCGGGTGCGACCAAAAGCCCCGTCTAACGCCGGTATCGGGTAGAATTCTACCATGTCCCGAACTTGGACACTATTTAAAGTGACTCAAGTCTCCATTTTGAAGCTTTTGCTCCATTTTACAACTATCACTCCAACCTCTCTCCTCTAACTAGATTTTAGGGTTAAAATCTCAAGTTTAAGGCTTCAAATCACCAAGGTACCTTCCCTAATTTGTTATGCAACATCTTTAGCCCTCAAATTCGAGTTCAAACCATGGGATAGGATCATTTTCATGAGTTTACAGCCCTAGAAAAGTCCTAGGCCGTAAACTCACATAAAAGGGGTTTTCGGAGCAACAAAACCCTTCCAAACCTCAATTGGACTTTAGATATGGCTATGGGACTTCAAGATATGGACTTAGAACATTTGAAACTTTGATTTTGAGCCATTTGAAGGAGTTTACGGCCAAGGCATAAGCTTGGGCTGTAAACTCATATTTAAGGGGTTTTCTTGACCTTAAACCCTTCCAAATCACTAGTATGACTTAGATATGAATTATAGAACATTGGTTTTAGCATTTGGACACTTGAAACATGATTTTTGAGGGACTTATGTGAGTTTACGGCCAAAGCATGTGCTTGGGCCGTAAACTCCTCAAAACATGGCATAAATTCAATTCTAAGGTGTTAGAAAGCCATCCAACACCACCTAAAGCCTTAGAATAAATCATAGGACCAACCAAAAATAGTTTAAGGGCCTTCAACACATTATTTGTGGGATTTCTTAGAGTTTACGGCCAAGGCTTGTGCTTGGGCTGTAAACTCCTTGATTCATGATGTTAGAATGCAAACTAAACACCCCTAAAGCCTTTAGATGAATTTTAGAAGCCCTTCCATGCAAGTTTTAAGCCTTAAAACACTTTGTATCACCCTATAGAAGAGTTTACGGCCATGAGGGGGTCTCATAGGCCGTAAACTCCATAAACCCCTCAAATGTCCCATGCAAACTCATGTTAGGCCTTGGAATAATTCTACCAATCACATGTGATTTGTTTTAACAACATTTAACACCATTTTCATGAAGATTAAGGATTTTACGGACAGGAGCCTATATTAGGCCGTAAACTCCCATAAAATAATCATTTTGATGATTTAAATTCATTCCAAGTGTTCCAATGCATTTTAAATAATCCATTCTAGCAATCCCCATGTCCATTTAAGCCCTTAGATCATCAAAACCACACCAACATGAGTTTACGGCCGTAAACTCATGTGTGAGTGTGTTTTATAGTTGTAAACTCCTTAAAATGTTTACTCTTGGGGAGTAAACTCAAGTCCCAAGTCCCTAGTACCATTACACGTCCGAAGATGTCACCCGGGTCACTCCAAACGCTCGTTTTGAGGTGTTTAACCTCATTGGAGTGTAATGTTCCATATGATTAGTGAATGTATCTCTAATTGTATATATATGGACATTATTTCATTTTACATAGGGTCATCGCGAGTAATCAAACCCCGAACCAACGTCTAGCATTCAAAACCGACACGTTCCGAGTCCGGTGAGTTCATACCCCTACCCTTTTTCAATGGTTTTTCAATGTTTTCAAGGGGGGGGGGAATACAAGCAAAAGTACAAGTATATCTTGTACTCAATCACATGATTTTAATTATATGGTTTCATAATTGTACACTTTAAGAATTGAAAACCTTTTAAACAAACCGTTTTAGCTTGCAGAGTTGTTTGTTTTAACCCGATTTTCAATTCTTATTATACACTGTTATATTGTGTACTTGGTAATTGATTGTTCACATTTAAACTGATAGAATACATAAATCATTGTAATGTCCTTAATAAAACACCTAGGATCGAGTGTAAAGGACCATAATCATTAAATAACACCTAGGTTCGAGTGTAATGTCCTTAATAATACACCTAGGGTCGAGTGTAAAAGGACAGCCATCATTAAATAACACCTAGGCTCGAGTGTAATGTCCTTATTAAAACACCTAGGCTCGAGTGTAAAGGACAGGTACGTAGAATATAATCAGTTGTAAATACTACTTTCCTAGTTGAAAATTAAAGAGTAATCTTAATGATTGGAGACACGTCCTTGTAACACTTCCATGGCACGAGATAGTGGAGGACTAACCCTGTAACCAGAATCTCCGTTCGTAGGAGAGCGTGGCTTGAGTGTATAGATCTATACGGGACTGACAATCCCACACCTGGCTGCTAGCTACAGCCAAACCGAATGGTTCAAGGGTGACAAAAGTCATAAATAGGATACTGACCATGGTCCGAGTCATATCCAGTCTAAGTATGGTTAAGGACTCGCAATCTAGATTATTAACGTTTCAGATTCATTTACTAGCTTTATGTACGTAGTAAAGCTAATGTACGTTTAGGGATTACAGATACACACACAGGCAGGAAAACATGGGGTTTTCCTGGGAAGAACACTGAACATAACCATAACCAGTAAAGACACACACACAGTCAGGGAAACATGGGGTTTTCCTGGGAAGAACACTGAACATAAACAAAACCAGTAAAGATATACACACAGTCAGGAAAACATGGGGTTTTCCTGGGGAGAACATTGAACATAACCAAAACCAGTAAAGATACACACACACCGTCAGGGAAACATGGGGTTTTCCTGGGGAGAACACTGAACATAACCAGAACCGTAAAGACATATACACAGTCAGGGAAAACATGGGGTTTTCCTGGGAAGGACACCGAACATAGTCAGAATCTAGTAATAGTTCACATACACACAGTCAGGAGAACATGGGGTTCTTCCTGAGTAATAGTAGTACGAAATTAGAGAAGTGTAATAAGTTAAACGATTGAATTACATTTCACAAGAACAATCATGTTTTAATTAAACATCGTTTACTTTACTTTCGGATTGGGAAACTAACTTTACATAAGAAAATATGGGATTTTCTTGGATAATTACTTTTCAGGAAAACAAAGGAACTTGTACATTTTCAGAAAAACTAAACGCTTATGAACTCACCAGCTTTATGCTGATTTTCAAACCGCTTGTATTCTCAGGTCCGAGTTAGACAGGTACCCGAAGATCCTTTTGTGTGAAGACGGAGTTTTCCGTACACTCATTTTTGTATTGCTCATATATACTATGTATCACTTGTATAACTTATGCTTTTGAAACAAATGTAAATCTTTCATATATGTAATGTAATGGTTGATTTACTTTACTTACTATGTACATTGGATTTGATACTCTACGTGGAGTCAACCCCGGAAATGTTTCCGCCTTCGGTTTTCGGGGTGTGACATCATGCAACCAAGTTGCATGATTCCAAGTTTCTGTCCAATTGAAACTTGGGCGATGAGAAACTCTCCCTATTTTGTAAATTCTCGACATTTCCTTAAATAACATAACTAAGAATCATATACATTCGTTGTAGAAATATGCAAACATCAATTTTCACATAACGATTTCATTGCAAGGAAGTAAACAAATAAATAAATAAGTCAAACAAAATTTATTTTATGTATAAAAGCAGCGGAAAAGCATTTGTCCTTACAATGCACAATCTATTGAAAGCTATGTAAAAAGAAATTTTCTAACAACTCTATCATAATTATCTAAGCTCAAAATCCAATCTTCAAGTCCATGAGATCGAGATCCATCTCTTGTGATTAGATTCATCTTGCTCTCTTATCAAGCTTCCTTTCTTTTCACCGATCCTTCAAAACATTCAAATGCAATCTTATCACATCATGTATTAAGAATCAATGAATAGGAACTTAATGGAGTTAGATAGTGGATTCTTACCTAAAGCGTAGTCATACTTTTGACTCTCCCATCTCTTAGATCTCTTAGGTAGATAGGGCAACTTCGTCTCCAATGCTCCTTCTCTTGGCAATAAAAGCAAATTGACTCCTTTGGAACAACACATGGAACTACTTCAGACATCGCCTTTCTCTTATGATCAAACTTTTTGATCATTGCATGTCTTTCATTGCCATTGTCTATATCCATAGAGGTCTTGAAGGCAGATTCACCAATCAACTTTGCTTTTCTATTACGCCAAACCATTGTTGATTCAGCAGCAATAAGCATGTAGGTGAGATCTATAAGTGTCACGTCGTGGTTCATCATATAGTACTCTCTTACGAACTCACTATACGAGTTAGGAAGTGACTGAAGAACCCAATCAACAGCCATCGCTTTACCGACAACGGATCCCATCATTCTTAATCTATCAATGTGTGACTTCATCCCTAAGACGTGTGCACACACCGAATTGCCCTCTTTATGTTCACTTGCCAAAAGGGCTTGAGTGATATTGAACCTTTCAATTTTACAATCTTGTGGGTTAGGGAGAATAATTGGAGGAGGAGGAGGAAGTGAAGCATGATTTCTTGTTCCTCGATCGAATCGTGGAATATCATCTTCATGTGGAATGCTTGTTCCACGGGACTTGAGAAGACCATAGTTGTCGAACTTTGACATCGGGAGAAAAACGAATTCAAGTTAGTTGATTGATTGAGTCCTTGGTAAATCACCCAAATGAAATTCCAAGGCTAGGACCCAACACAATATCCTACAACTCAGGAGAGGGATGCCGTAACCCAAATTGCAGAACATTTGAAGGTAAGTGAATGACGATTCACTAGTTTCCACCATGAAAAACGAAAAAGAAATTTAAGTTTTAAATCTATGAAAACTCCTAGATCCTTTGAGATTCATTGAACATTTCAATGGCATGTTTAAATCTCGATATGCCCCTCTAGTTTGTGACTGGGATGTCGAGGATCACAAAGCGGGTGTGAATAACCATGCAAACTACATGGTGCCCTCACATGTTACAATCACCTATTCGATGTGCCGGTAAACCACACACGCTCCACCGAACTATGACAAACATTGAGTCACCCTTTTCTACCTTTGCTTAGAACCATTTAGTGTGCCGGTAAACCACACACGCTCCACTAACGTCTTCGCAAGGGCACAAAGTGTAATTTCATGGAATTGCATCAATTCACTTTTGCCTAAGTAACTAAGATTGGGAATTTGAAAAACATTTAGTTACTTTGTATTTCATTATACTTATAATGGAAGGTTTCGTCCTATCCTACCCGTTCGGCTAACGACCCTCCACTAGTCAAGAGTGCGGTGGGTAAGAGTGGATACTCATTCAATCACCATTTTATAGGCAATTTCCTTAAACACCCCTTATAGACCAGCTTCGTGAATGAGGCCTACTAACGGTAAGACTGACTTTTACTCATACATATATATAATGTTAGACCTTTAATGTTATATATATAGTATAGGGTGTATTTCACACTTTTAAAATACTATATGGTTAACTTTAACAATTACACTTTTAATTCAATTAAATGGTTAACCTAAACTTTTATGGATTTATTAAACCTCTTTTAATTATACTCCTTAATTAATTAATAAAACCATAAGAGTGTGATTTGAACTTTTCAAAACATTACTAGAGTTTTAGAATTTAACATTTCTAATTAAACCTTTTAATCAACTTTTAAATTCCAAAACTTGAGGGCAAGTTTTGAAACCTTTTTCAAAACATTAGGGTTTTAACTATTTAAATTTCAAAACTCCAAAACTTTTGGGTTCAAATTTAAACTATAAAACCTAAAGGGGAAAATATGAAACGTTTCATAATAACAAGGATCAAATAACAAATAATTTTAAATTAACATTTAATCACATAATTATCCATATTTGATTTATTTAATGATTTCTTGCAAAACAATTTATCAATTTACTCAAAATAATTAATCAATTATCTTATAAGGAAACAATTATCTTGTTAATTGATAATTATCTTTAATTAGATCAAGAATATATTCATATATATCATAAAATCGGATTTATATTGATCTAACATGATAAGGTAACTATCCATATGCAAAAACAGCAAGAAATCCCGAGATAAGCATTATCTAACGAATTGACTCGTCGAGTCAGGCATGGACTCGTCAAGTCTGCATGGACTCGGCGAGTTCAGCCATGGACTCGGCGAGTCCAGACTCCACAATCCAAAAAATCGAATTTTTCAGTTATACAATGCATCAATACAATTGAAACCAAGCTAAGCTCTGATACCACTGATGGGTTTTGGTCATAAGACATCCTATGTGCTCATACAAACCCTAATGCTTGGATCTAGGTTTCTCTATTGTACATGCTTTGAATCCAAGACTATAAACCCTAATTCTAACATATGGAAATCGACATTAACATATAATTAGGTTTAAGAACATACCTTGATTGTTATATAGCAATAACAATCACAACTCCACCTTGGATTGACTTTGGAATGCTTAGAGTCACAAGTGTCACTCCTCTAATGGCTTACAAACACCATAAGCAAATAGAGAAGGTATAAAGAGAGAGGTGAGAGGTTAGAATTCGTATCTAGGACCTCTTGGGAAGGGATACACGAATTCATGACCCTAGGGGTGTTTATATAGGTGTAGAGATAGGGTTTCAGTCATTATCCTTATCTAGTTGATTATCCATTAAGCAACCAATAAGATAATCCTTGAATCCTTATCATACTCGAATTCTAAGGCTTTCCAACCTTAAATTCGTCCACCATATAAATAAGATAATCCTTACCTTATTTTGTAACTATCACATAATTACAAATCAGCCCCTCTAGTTTAATTAATTATATTTGATCACAAAACTAATTCTTAATTAATTATTGACCAATATTAATTAAACAAATATGATTTCTCCTTTAATATATTATTCTTATAACATATTAATAAATCATATTATCCTCTCTCTCTTTATTCATTTCTCCAATCAAGTTGCTTTGGTGAAGGCAACCCAAAAGGACCATGCACCATCGGGTCAAGTACATACCAAAATAGTTATGGATTTAGACACTAATCCAACAAACACAACCAACATAAATATAACTGAAAGAGTTACATCATTGTATGAATTTACATGTTTCCAAATCAATTACATTATGTTGACAAAATGAAATGTTTTGACACCTTAACGTCCCATCCTCAAAAGCACCTGGTTACCTGTTTAGTGATTTCCTGAGAATACAAGTTGTTTGAAAATGTGTCAACACAAAGGTTGGTGAGTTCATAAGCATTGGTGTGTAGTTATGAAAAACCTTTTCTTGTAAAAGTAGTGTTCGTTCTAGAAAATCCAATATTTTCCTTAATACGTAAAAATGTAGGCTTAAAACCCAAGACCAAAATGTATAGGTAACGTTCCTTACTTATAGTAATTAATGCAACTTTAAATTGACATAAACTCATTTGATTTCAATGAAACCCCGTAAATCCTATGTTTGTTAATTCTTAATGTGAGTTATTATAACAATGTTATGACCTAGATGGTCTGAAACGACGTTCTTCAGGCGTCGGAAATGTTATGACATTTGTCACCCCAAACCTGCCGGTCTAATTGTTGAATGCAGCTAAGGTGTGGATTTATCGGACCCAATATAGATCTATATACAATTATCACGCTCTCCTTCCAGGAGACTCTGGTTACAATATAGGAATTATTTGTAAAGTGAAGCGAATATCTCACAAAAATCATTAACGAATTTACGTGTAACAAAAATGAAAACCCTTTTTTGTATAAATATACTCTTTAGTAGTGGGTTTGTTATATAAACATAACATAAACTATACCTATTATAGTTTATCCTACCTGTTTGTAATGTATTTGAAACATAAACCATACTTATTATAGTTTATCCATAACATTTGTAATGCAAAAGAACCCCATTTTTTGTGAGTTGAATGTATAGCAAAACATAACTATGTCTATCATGCCTTATCTTGTATAAATTGTAATGACAAAGGACTCTTATAAATCAGTGAGTATTTCCTTTTATATAAATATTCCACAAAGAAAACATAGGTAAAATATGAAACCATCAAAGATTAACACTTTGCTCAACATGTTACAAAGTGTGATGAAAGTTGTAAGTTGTCAACTTGTTTTTAACAATTCTACGATGTTTTGGAAAAATCATAGAAAATCCATACGACATAGAAAAATGAATCCGTAACCTCTGAGAGTTTAGAAATTTTGTCTAGTTTGCTCATAAATTTTATCATTATTTTTAGAAGTCTCTAACTTGTGTGAAAATGTCCATATTCACAGACTGGTCCGGATTCGTAGCTACAGTGATAGGCAGTTTTGTAAAAATCGCCAAAATGTGTAGAAAAATCGTATAAATATGTGCAAGTAGTCATTTTAAAGGAATAAACCTGAACTATTTGCAACTAATACAGTTTTGAAAACTAAAATGTTTAAGTTGACCAAAACAGTCCGTGAATGGAGTTAAACTTTTCTGATGAAAGCTGTTGGATAAATTTAGTTATGTTCTTGGTGTTTTAACTTGTATCCCCCCCCCCCCCTCCGCCTCTTAAAACTTAAGAAAAAATGATAATTTAGGGGTATGAACTCACCTTATGTGATTTCAGTGGTTGGATGTTGAGGAAAAGGAGTGTTCAACTCAAGAACACTTAGAAGATTGTCTTGAAGATTCGAGAATCTAACACAAATGTGATGGAATTTGTGTAAGCAATCTATGATTCTGAGTAGGAGGATGTGTAATAATCATAGGAAAGATGATGATACTTACCAAATGAAGGAGAAAATCCTGGATTATGCCCTGAAGTTCTCGAAATTGAGGGAGAAAGATGAGAGAGTTTGGAGTGCGATTTTTGGTGGAAAATGAGAGAATGAATGAAGTGTGAGGAGAGAGGATGGATGTTCCAGCTCTAAGAACGTGGGAAATGGCTGGAAATGATGAGAAAGTACATTGACATGACCTAGTCATGGTGGAAGGAGTGTGGCTGGTCATGGAGTGGGTGTGGGTGGTTGTTTGTGTCATAAGCTAAAGGAAAGTCAACCCTCCACCCTTTGTACTTCACCCACTCTTCTTGGATAAGGTTGATCCCCAAAAACGTGACTAATTAATAAATATGGGACCTTATATGTTAAAATAAAGTTTTGGGTGAAAATCTCGCGTTAAAATGATGAAAAATGGGCTTAAAACTGGAAATCTGGACCGAACCTACGAGGTTCGGCCCTAAGGGAATGAGAACCGAGAGTGGAGAAGGAAGGAACCGAGAGTAGAAGGGAGGACCAAAGGTGCGAGGGGAGGGAAAGGAGCAGGAGGCGAGGCTTGGTCTCGGCTGGAGGCGAGGCTCGGTCTCGGATGAAGGCGAGGCGAGGTTCGGTCCTCCTAGGGTTCGGCTCCTAAAAGTTGTTTTTCACGTAGACTTCTGTTTTTGAGCTGTTTTTGACCCAGTTAAGGGTCAGGATGATCCAAATGATTTTAAAAAGTTACGGGAAATTTTGAGAGAGAGTTGGGAGAGATTTAAAATAGAGAGAGATATAGTGAAAACGATTGAGAGAGGTTTCGTTTGTGACATTTTTGAGTGTCCGGCTTCGCAACGCAAGGTCCGTAAACCCTGTTAAGCCATGTTTAAGAGTCCTACACACTCCCGATGAGTATGCAACATGGTTTTATCGGTTTGGTTCGTTACTTACCACAGTTTTAGGCTAAGGAAATCTAGATATATGAACTTTTCAATTGATGATTTCTCATTAGAATAGCGAGTTGTATAGTAATTACATAGCGTAAATCCTAGTATACAAGGGTTACTGAGTTGACCAGTTTGACTTGTTGAATTTGTTTGAATTTGACTTGACCAATATTTAACAGTTGTCACAGATAGGGTAGGCATAGCTCACTTACAGCGGATTTTTCGCAAAACCGGGCTTTGCTGGAGCAGTGTTCCCAAGTCGAAAGGCTCTTTTATCGAGGCTTCTGGAGCCTCGGGCCTACTTCGGGTGCTAGGGGGTTTACCTAGGCTTAGGGGGGTTTTGGGGGCTTAGAGAGAGAAAGTGAAGTTGGGAAGGTGTGACGAATGAGAGAACCTAAAACCTCTATTTATAGGTTGGAATCCTGCTCTACTCGTCGAGTAGAGGGTCCTATTCATCGAGTCCATGGACAGGTGTCACCATCTGGTGGCTTGCCTTGGGGAGAAAGCCTTGGCCCATATTCAGCCACGTCACTCGATTTCGCACATCACCCTGCCGACTTCTAAACCCCGTAACTTTCGCATACGAGCTACGTTTTCGACGTTATTTATATTCACGTGTAGGTAAAAACAAGAGCTACAACTTTCATTAGAGTCTGTCGGCTAATTCTCGACCAATCTTAAATTTAACAGTAGTATGAGATTATACTGTTAAATGTCCGTGTAAAATTCATAACTTCTACATACGGACTCCATTTTCATCTGTCTTTTTATCGTTGAGTTCCTATTAATAAGATCTTCAACTCTCATTTAGGTTGCGTAGACCAAAAACCGCTCGAACTAAAATTCAAGTTTTGGGTTGTGCACTACTATGCCAAATCTTAGAAAATTCATAACTTCCTCATACGAAGTCAGATTTGGGCGTTCTTTTTTGGTATGTTTTCAGTTGAACGTATATTACAAGTTTTTTAGATCAATAAGGCTAAAAATTCTTCCATCGTAAATTCACTATTTACGTCTCCCGGTGCTGTGCCGGTTTTGCCGAAAAACTTCGACAGGCCATAACTTCTTCGTTATAACTCAGATTTAGGCATTGTTTATATGTACAGAACCCTTGAGACATATACTAAAAATTGGTTAAGATTATTTATTCTAAATAACCTTTGTCGAAAAGTCATTTTTGACCCCTATTATCTCTAAATTGAATAGCCTAGATCAACGGGCGTTACAGACACTCTTTTCAAAACTACTTGTATTCTCTTGAAATCAGTAGACAGGTACTCACACAGGTTTTGGTGAATACGGAGCCTAGTATTATTGTATCTTATATTTTTTTGTATGCTTTTGGAGTCAAACAATGATTCAAATACAATGTCAATATTATTTTATCAATACAATGTTTATAATGCTTTGATCTCTATTATGCAATTGCTATGATACTGTACATGACGTCTAGCCCGCCCCTGGATGTTTCCGCCGTCTCATCCGTTCGGGGGTGTGACACAACCCTAATTAGAAATTAAGATAAATCCCCCGGCTCATTGAATCCAATGACCGAGGTATATCCTTATTTGGGCGAAAGACCAATTTGCCCTTACAAATCCTCAATCCTCTCACTTGACAAAAATTCAAACTGGTCGAAAGTCAAGGGTTAACCCTTCCTCTCGCTAACCCTCACATCGTGATCAGCTTATGGTCATGTCATGAGAGTTGATTCCTTTTCCTGAATCAGTTACGAGTCAACCCAGCTCAGTTACAATTCTCATAGTCCAGATCACTATCATGTTGTGAGGATCAAACCCTCACGTCGTGACGGCATCATGAAAAAATAATTAGGGAAATCCTCCTGTTGGGTTTTGAGCATTCTAACACTCCTAAGTGTACATGCAACCCTAAATGCCTTGGATCTATGTTTTCTCTATTATATATGCAAATATGAACATCCAAGGCATTATCCTAATCTAGCATACAAAACAATGACTATAGCAAGATAGATTACATACCTCATTGATGTAGAAAGTCTTCATGAAGCTTGAGTGCCTAGTGCCCCAAGTGTGACACCTCAAATGGTTCACACAACACCAAATACACTTGGAATAACTTGAGAGAATTCTACACTCATGAAAATCGGCTAGCCCTTTCTTACTCTCTCTAGTGGCCGATTTTGGTCAAGAATAAGATGCTTATATAGTTAGGGTTACACCATGTAAACCCTAATTGACATGGCCTTTCATTTCCATGATCCATGGGTACAAAAACACCATGGAGCATCCATGGAGCATCATATGGGTTTTAGCCCAACTAGATAATCCATGGAGCATTAGCCCACTATATAAGTATGGAAGATTTGTACAATCAACCCATATATTTAATTAGTCTTCTTTTGATCACTTAGTTAATCCTAGATTAATTCTTGATCAATACTAATTAAATAATCTTATTATTCTTATTATTAATATACTAGAACTTATAATATATTAATAACCATAAGTGTCTTATTTCTCTCATTATAGTCTATCTAAGTGCATGATGCCATGCAACCCAAATGGACCATGCCGGGTCGGGTCAAGTCTTACCAATTATAGTTATGGACTTAGACATTAATCCAACAGTCTCTCACTTGGATAAGTCTAAAATTATTATTGCGTATGACATCAAGAACCGACCGACAATCGTAGCTCTCAAAAGCTTCTGTCGAACTTTGACCTTGTAGATGAACTCTGACCTTTGTCAATAACTTGTCCATTAGATAAGGGATCATATATTCCTCCATTCTAGATATCATATGGACTGAGACATGGATTATAATCATTCTCTCTGTCCATTTGTTGTTTCCCGATTTCCGATTTATGACGACTGACTAATTGAACAAATCAAATCAATCCTGGCCCGGCTGAGCACTTCCATTTGTCATCATCAAATCATCGAGGGGCCCACAGATATCACTTTTATCCCGAAGGTAAAAGGAATGGATAAACTTTGACTCATATGGCTTGTTCTACTACTTGTTGAATCATACACAAAGACACGTTTTATAGCACCGAGTTACCAAATGCGTTTTCGTGCAATCAATGTACTATCAACTCATAGTAACAACTCATATCTCTAGGTTTGAAGAATATAAGATATTATCGTCTCATGATCACTCGTGATAAAATCCATGAAGTGATTCCAATGAGCGCGGGTTGAATCCAATACTCAGAACTTATGAGCACTCATGAGTGTTGTAGCCCTTTGTCCAACACCTTAGAACTCTACAAGCCAACCCATGACAGTCTTAATTCGTATCTACTTCCAACATATGACCGACTGTGGATGGTTTGAATAACTTAGTCATTCCGGAAGAATAACCTAGTTTATTCGGGAAGTCAAAACATGCAAAGTGAAACACAATAATAATTGAATCCAATATGGTATCAAAACCTATGAACATAAATAAAACACCTTTTATTTATCACCATATGATTACACATTATTCATTGTATACTGTTTCAACTATCAACTTTATTCTTGAATTTAAAACAATAGCTGTCCCATGCTCCAAGCATGTACACTATGTTTTCTAAACAATAGTCATGCCATACACCAAGTATGCATACTATGTTTGTCTATGATCTTTACTTTGTGAACTAGATCAATTGAACATAACTTCAATGATTCTCTTTTCACACTCCCAAATCCTTACTGCAAATGCAAGAATTCCAAATTCATGCCATTTACTGAAATCCGTTAGATTCTAAACTTATATGCATTGATCCTCTTGTAACGATTATGCACAAATTCACAAGGACTTGGCAACAATCATTACAGAGTATTCCAAAGGAGATCAGCTCCTTAGAAACATCCTTCTTGCATTAAGTTTCCTTAATCTTACACAGATTGAAATTTATGACTTTGAAACATTTCCAGATTCATTTTGACTATCACTTCTGAACAAGAGTTGCCTCCTGACAGATTATGTCAATATGGGCCTTCCAGAATTATCACTATACTTCCAACTGTCCTTGAGCAACCAATCTTTGGTAAACCTTAGATTGTCCTCGACAATTGTTTAATCCTTTTACTCATATCCATTTCTAAACCTTTTCCCTTCTTAATGCCCCAGGCATTTAGAAAATTTTAGAAAGGATGAATATAGCACATGTAATCGATCCTATATCCGAAGCATATGGGACAAGATTCATGATGTCTCACATAAAGACTAAACCAATCTTTTGCTATAACATTTCCATTTCTATTTACCAAGCTCAGATTATGAAAAGGGATGCCGTAATCATAATCGAATTTAAGAACGCAAATAATGGACCCATATACAGAATTTCCTTATGTTGAGCCATTCCAACATGAAATTCATATATATTTCCTTGACTAAATGATTAAAACCTCACGATCTAAGCTTATAGATTTGAGATGAAGTATAATTTCCTCTCCCTTAATTATAGCAAAACCACTTTTCCCAATTGAAACCTTTTGTTTTCTATAATTAACATTGCTAACTTGCAATACTTATCATAATTATCATGCTCCCACTAACGTGATGATTATTAGCATAACACTTATGCTCCCACTAGCTTTGACATGTACTCAGAAATCAGCTGACTTTCTTACCAAAGTTCAGATTTCTAATACTAGATTGTTTTGATAAAACTTTATCAAAAACATACACCTTCCCTTAGATAGCACACTTGTGTGTCTAAACAGTTATGAAGAGAGATGACGTAATCATAATGGTTAGACCTGTTTGCCACTTCTCACAAGTCCAGGATAGTGTGCCGGTAAACCACACACGCTCCACTAACGCCTTTGAGAATGCAAATATCACAATTGCTATCTAGCTAAAATCTACTTAGTGAAAGTGTTTCCTCACCATCATTTTCATGAATCGGAGAGAAACCTTATGACAGTTAGATTTAATGGTGTATGTGTTCTTATCCATGTGAATTTTCAAAACCATAGTCACAAGACAAGGATAATGACAAATCCAAAGTCATGTGGACTGAACTCAATCTTAACTTCTTGCCACCTGGCAGCTCAAGGGCCTGCCATTGCTTCCAAGTTGTTGTGCAACACATTGAGAACTCTAAGAACTCATATGCAAAGCCAACTTTAATTGGAATGGGCACAGAATATGTCAACACGATAGATTATAAACCTTAAGTCGTGTGCTAGTGAAGAACTTTAGGTTTTATTCTTGATTAGTTCTTAAGACTTTCAAGACCTTTAAGACTCCCACTGTCCTCTTGACCTATAAGACTCCCTTGTCAAACATCCAAGAGATAGTGCGGACTCTAATCAAGACAAACACTTCACACAGTTGGCCTTAGTTGGTCTTTGTTTTATCCAAAACATCACAACTTACCAATTTCAAATGTACAAGAGTAGAAAACTTTTACTCTTACATTTGACAAGTGTTTTAAACCTTCTTTGAGACATGTCACTCAAGTTACAATCTTGGAGTATGACTCTAAGAATTGTTTTTGGAACGAAGTATGAATCATCTTCTTGATTTAACCACTTCAACAATTCATAGTTCCTCTTCTTCGCTATAAGAAAGCACTTAGAGGATGAATTGTGATAAGGTCTCTAAATCATTAAGATGATCATAAAAACTGATACGAAAGTACTCTCCTATTTTTCAGATTTGATAAACTTCTGTCCTTCTGCCTAATTTGATTCTTCTTATTCGCTCTGCCTTACATTGGAACCTTTTTCCAATGTCTCAGAATTACACTTAAGCTTGTAAGTATAACCATATTTACTGAACTTTAGTAAATTATGACGAATAATCTTATTAATCTTTTGTGGTGGACTTGACCAGTGCACAAGAATGTGTACTCGATCCCTTAGTCCTTTACTTGACTCACACATCCATGTGAACAAGTAATTAGTCTTAATTTTCCAATACTTGAAAGTTCTCATTCATCATGCTATACAACTTGCATGATTCCAAGTTCCGGTCCAATTGAGACTTGGGTGATGAGAATCTTTCCTTATTTGGTAAATTTAGACATTACCACAAATGAAGGAATCAATTTCATATTTCCACTCTTGCTATTAGTGGAATCATATAAGCAACAATTTTTCCTCAAATGCCATTGTAAGGATATTTTAAAATAAATAAAATCAAAAAATTTATTTTCCTTTAAAACTATGCGGAAAAACTTATCCTTACAATCCATATGAAAACTTTATAGGCAACAACCTTATACCCACCTTATAGACCGGCTTCGTGAATGAGGCGTACTAGCGGTAAGACTGACTTTACTCTTATACATACATACATACATATATATATATATATATATATATATATATATATATATATATATTATTAACTTATAATATTATAAAGTATAAGGGTTGAATTTTAACTCTTAAAATTCTAAGGGCTAACTTGGAATTAAAGTATTCATAAGAGAAAACTTTACAAATTCCAAAACTTGAGGGTAAGTTTTGAAACTATTCAAAACTAATTAATTCCATAACTTATGTGTTTAAAGTAGTTTTAATCCAAAAACTCTTCAAGTTCCATAACTTGAGGACAAGTTATGGAAGACTTTAAACTAATAAAAGAATTAACTTTTTTTTATTTTATAACTTATGGAATTAATTAAGGTTACAATTTTTTTTTATTTAATGAAGAGACTCTTAGTCCTCCATAACTTGAGGACAAATTATGGAGTCATAACACCAATTAATTAGAACTAGACTCTTCATTTTGTAACCTTTGCCAACTTTTATGAGTTTTATTAAACTTAAATGTGACTTTTCATATAACTTGAGGACAAGTTACAAAAAACACATTTTAGAATCAACTCTTAGATTAATTTGTATTGAAAACAACTATTTCACTCAACTTTTATATTAATCTAAGCAACTCATAAGAACAAGATAATTCAAATCAAACTTTTTCATGTAATTAGTCTAAACCTTAAACTAATACAAAACATGAATCTATTGACAATTATCTTTGAAATTGGATTAGCATGAACATTATCACATCAAAAACAAGTTTATAAGTTCAAAAACATCTTAGGGTAATGTTCCTAGTCCAATTCCAGCCAAAAAAAAAAAGTCGAATTTATGCTGTCCAGGGGTCCAACTCGTCGAGTGCACGAACCAACTCGGCGAGTTTGATGCTTTTTGCCTTGGACTCGGCGAGTCTGCTGGGCAGACAGCATCAAAACTCGATTTTTCAGCTTCATTTGCAAGTATAACAAGAAAACAAGCCTATGCTCTGATACCACTGTTGGGTTTTAAGCATTCTAACACTCCTAAGTGTACATGCCCTTTTAAAGGGTTTTTGGGAAAACTTTTAAAATAATTTTTGGAGTGAAAAATTGTTTGATAATTATAAAAGATCTTTTAGAATGCTTTTTGACAAGAAAAAAAATATATGATTTTAAAAGTTAGAATTTAAGACTTTGAGTGATTTTTGGTGTTTTAGCACTTGCTAAGCAAACGCATTTTAAAACTTACTTTAAGTAAAAAGCCTTTTTTATTGATTTTTTTTTTTTTTTTTTTTTTTTGAAAATGACTTAAGGTAAAAACAATCCCAAATAACCCCCCGTAAACTTCGTAACTTGTGAAATGCATAATATGAATATGAATTCCAGGCGTTTATCGATGAATGGAATCAAAAAACCGTAGGTGATTGCCAGTGAGGTTCGATGAGCACGTAGCGCCTATTATAGAAATGGAATCACTCAGAACAAAGTCGTACTTTTTTGTAGAATCAATACAATTAAAATACCCACTTCGAAAGAGGATCAACAATCCATAAGTGAGAGAGAAAACCCGATGGGCGGCGGCGGCGGTGGCGGAGGCGGTGGTGTCCTTGGAATTCTGCTGGACAGCTCTGTTATTTTGGACTCCACCTCAAACGACAATGAAACTGCATCACTTCGCTCCGGAGTTGACTATTTACTTCGCAAGCTTCGCCATTCCAACATTCCGACGGTAACTCTTTCTCTCCGGCCACCCTTCTCCGTTTCTCTGATTTCTCCGATCTTTTGGTGTGCATGCAATTCGTGTACTCTTTTACCAATTTCATCTTTTTAGGTTCTTTGACATTATTCCTTTAAATTGATTGAATTGTAATGTGGAAAAATACCTCTAATTGTCTCGATAACCCATGGATTCTTTTGTGAATCCATTACTCCTTATTCTTACATTCATACCCATGGAAACAGTGACGAACGAGGGAGAGTCGCTACTCCCCCCAATCCAGTTCTTCCAGTTCACCTTTTGGTTAACAAAGATCTTTATACGATTTATTCCCCAAACTAATCAATTTGTAAACTTCAATTGATCGATCATTGCGATTTGAGATATGAGAATTCAGATGATGAGTTGCTTAAAACCACTCTTTAACCTTGGATACATCAACAACCAATCTCATGTATAATCTTGCTTATTTCATCTTTTTTGGTCAGCATTTTAACTTTCATCTTTCCTTCTGTACAGGGAATATGTTATGCAGTAGGTTTTCCAGAAGCAAAGGTAATAATACTGTATCAAGATGATTTTCATGAATCGAATCTTTTATATATTCTGTAAGAAATATAATAAGTGTGTTTCATATTCTTATTGTAGGTGAGCCTTCTTGAGAAGCTGATTTGTGAATTCTCATTTGAGAGATTCATCTACAATCGATCTTCCATAGATGACACTGTAAATGTGGTTTCTCAAGCTTGGGAGAACAATGGTGGGAGTATTTTGCATGTGGTTTCAAACAACTTTGAAGGGATTCTTCCAAATGCATCTAATTTTGATTGGATGAATGTTGTTGTAAGTAAGTAACTAGACTTTAGAAGAAAGCTCACTTTAATCTTATATCAACACAAAGTCTTTTTCTTTTTTCGACTGAATGAACTGTCTGAATGTGAGTAAATGACCATTTTACCCTTCTGAACTAATGAAATGATCTAGATGGCAATGGTGATGGCTTGAGTAAGGATCAAAATGGGATTTGTATAAAGAAACTAGAAGAGTTGCCTATGATAATATGCGAGTTGAATAAAAAGGTAATATTTATGTCTCTTTCCACAATTCTCAATAACAAATTTCTTGTGCTTTTTTGAAGTCTATACAAATTCTTTGGTAGAGGAGTTGTTTAGATTGTTGTTCTTTGTTTCCATTATTTTGAATATATAAAAAAGAAAATCAAGAATCATATTTTTCTTTTGTTCTTTGCTTTCAAGTAGTCAAGTGAAGATAACATGGTTGTGGGTTATATTATGAAGCCTTCTCGTGAAGCAGATTTTGCAAAGGTGAGATTTTTTTCATTTTCTTTAAAATTCTAAACACTAAGAGTGACTATAAAACTTTAAATGTGCATTTATTCAACACCATTTTACCCTTTTCCTAGTTTATGCAATAGTGTTTCATTTTAGGGCCAAAAAGTGAAACATTTTTACATAAATTGTTAGACAAAAGAAACTTTATAACATAAATTGCTATAAAAAAGCAGAACATTGTTGCATAAATGCACATTCAACCCAAAAATAATGTAAAATTTTGTTATTGTAACATTGAAAACTAAATAATATCATCTTTTTGTTTTCAGAGAGGTGCATTTCCACTAAACCCTACCCAAAATGGCTTGATATTTTTGCCTCTCACATTTGATCTCCCGATTTTATCACAATTGAAAAAAGTGGACATTATTATCCATAAAGCAACCGATGAAATTTCATCAATTGAAAGAAGCAATTCTTGTAATTCCTCTAGTAAGATCATTTACACCACAGGAATGCTGGAATTACAGAGGTAAACTTTATAAATATTATCAACTTTTTCTATATGTATATATAATTCTTAAGATTTGACTTAATCTGATAAGCTATATACAAGTGTTTCTTTTGTTTTTTACCTAATACAGATCAATTTATCTATTTTACAAATTTGCCCTTGTTTTAGGTGTATAGGTGAAGTTCCAGATTGCTGTGTGATCGATCCATTTGATAACATTTTTCCAGTTGTGGATCGATTAAGAATTCAAGAAATCTTATTAGGATTGGTTGAACTTAAAACAGAAAGTCAATGCAATATCAGAGGACCTTATTTTCTAAAGGTTTTCTAACATTATAAAATATTTTATATATTATTCGTTTCTATGCATGATAAATTGTTTTAATTCACTCAATATTTATATGTTTTCAGGTTGATAATTTTGAGGATGTTGAATTGGAAAAAAGGCTCCATGATGCTAAGTTATGTCTACCAAGTATTGTAAAACCTCAAGTTGCATGTGGTGTAGCTGATGCCCATAGTATGGTAATATATATTATTTTTCATTAAATAATTTTTTTTAAAAAAATAATTAAGAAAATGACCTAATTGCATTATGTATATGAACAGGCTATTGTCTTTAAAGCTGCTGATTTCCCAGGTTTAAATGTTCCTCTTCCAGCAATTGTGCAGGTATGCCATTTAATTTATTGGCTGATAGGGGTAAATTTGGTATTATCTTTTTTTAGGGTTCCTTTTGGGGCATTGTACTATTTTCACTATGTGTGCTTGTTTTACATTTAGACTTTTGTTTCTTGTTTCTTTTTTCCTTATCTGGAAAAACAATGCTTAAAATAAAGTTGAGAAAATAGAAGTTAAATAATAAATGAAGGAAATTTTGTAAACAATATTCTCCAACTCTTTGTTTAAACGAGTTAAAAAGAATCTTGAATTGAAATTACAGGAATATGTGGATCATTCATCAACTCTTTTCAAATTCTATGTTTTGGGGGAAAAGGTATTTTATGCAGTGAAAAATTCAACACCAAATGCCAAGATCTTGAAGAAATCATCTGAAAGCAATCAATTCAAACCTCTACTATTTGACAGGTATTACATGATATATTGTTGTTTCCAAAATCCAAAATTGATTCAAGAATTTGATTTAAATTACCATTTCTTACAGTTTAAAATCTCTGCCTACTGATGGAAACAAGAAGCCTACAGAGATGAAAGAACAGAATCTTGATCTTGATCTTGTTACTGATGCTGCAAATTACCTTAGAAGTGTTCTTGATCTCACAATCTTTGGCTTTGATGTTGTTGTGAGTCACCCTATGAACCCTAAAATGAAAAAAAGATTTGCAAAATTGATCGATTTTGAGCTGAAATTTCAAGTACAATGATAATATTTGAATCTTTATTTCAAAGTTTGATCCAATCACTCATTTTTGCAAACTGGTAGTGTTTTCTTGGTATTTTCTCAGTTTAATTATAAGTTGATTATGATATTCATGATGTTAAATGTTATTAATATTTTAGATTGAAGAGGGGACACGAGATCATGTTATTGTGGATGTAAATTACTTGCCATCATTCAAAGAAGTGGCTAATGATGTTGCAATTCCTTCATTTTGGGATGCTATCAAGATGAAGTATCTTTTGTTTAGAAAGAGAGAGAATGAGAATTGTGTTTCATAGTTATATAATGTGTAAGCTAGAGATAAAGATGATTATTAATCTTTTGTTATTTGAACCTTTTTTTGAAAAATGTCTTGTTGTAGCCACTAAACAGATTGAAAGCATGTTTTAACAAAGAATCACAATACAATTGTTGTTTGCAATCTTGTGATCTTTGTTTATCAAGTGTAGTCTTGGTGTTTAAAAAAGATTTATGAATATGATGCAAAAGAAACTCATATATAACTTATTTATGTGTTTCTTTCTGTCATTTACTGATATATGGATAAATAATGTCAATTGAAATAAGTTTTTGTATGGACAAAGATTGTTGCTATTTTGGACCAAATTAAGAGGACTGGAATAATATCGAATAAAAGATGTTTGTCATTAATAATCCTTGTAAATGTGAAATTAAAATAAAAAGAACAAAAGAACACATTCTCTACTTTTGGTCAAAATAACAGTAATATTTCACAAGAAATTACAAACACGAATGCAATTACATCAACAGAAATGATGTTTGGCTTGTTAGGGTTGTTAGTTGGGATTATCTGATCTTTGCTTTCTTGGTGATTCGATCATTTTGAAATGTTTTTCCTCTTTTGTTATGGAGCTTTCCCTTTTTCAACTGTTCTTTTTTGTGTTTTATCCTATTAGGGTTTCTCTTCTGAAGACAAGATAAATGAGAAAATGATTAGATGTAAAAAATAGCAACATAATTTCATTGATGTGTTTGTTATAGCATTAGCATCCTATTTTTTTTATTTCTTCCTATCACAGCATTGTACTTTGAAAAATACAATCCTTTAATAAGAAAAAAGTTCAAAGTAAAATGTTATAGTAAAATTGAATAAAAAAAAAATCAATGAGGGCAAATTCGTATAAAGTTAGAACTTCATAGGAAAAAAATTAAATGCAGGAAATAGCGACGTACTTTCATTAATTGTTTATTATGTCATCCTACTTTCATTTCTCCATATTACAACATTGTATATTGAAAAGTCTACCCATTTATAGCAATTATTATATATACTCTTTGGCTTTCAAACTTTAGCCACAACACTTTTCTATATTGACAGGTTGGGTACCTACACATTTTGGGTTTCAGACTTTGACCACAACACTTGTATATTGACAGGTTTTGTCCTTAATTGACTAATTGTCATGTTTGGTCCCTAGACTTTTTGGGTTTCAAACTTTGGCCATAAGACTTTCGTATATTGACAGGTTTGGTCCTTAGACTTTCGTATTTAGCATGTTTGGTACCCGCGCAAAGCGGAGGTAAGATCACTCTAGTTACATCTAAATGCAAAGCAATTTTCACTATTATAATTGAGTACATTAACATGTCTTACAATGCGCTTTTTCATGCTCATGTATAAGTCCATGACCAACAACTTGTGTTGCGAAGCACTCGTCTCTCCCGGTAACGCCTTGCAATCAATACACGCCTTACGGTCCCATTTTCGCAAAAGGAGGTAGTCATTTTGACTATTACACCCTTCACTATGAAAGGTAATCAAATGCGCATCCCTCTTTTTAAAAAAGGAGTTTGCAACCACCAAATCGTGTGCAGTTGCAAACTCTAGTAACCTATGTCCCTCATCGTTCCTAGTACCAAATCCAAAACCACCGTGCACTGTCTCATATCCATCGGCCTTTTTTCCTATATGTCCATTGAAGTCTCCCCCTAAGAATATACATTCATTGATAGGTATACCTTTTACTATATCATCTAATGATTCCCAAAAACTCCTCTTTATCGAATCTTCTAGCGTGGGATGTGGTCGATGTTCACCATCTTTCTTTCTACTGCTACTTTGATCGCAATGATCCTATCACAACATCTTTTAACTTCTAATACGTTGTCTTTGAGGTTTGTTGATATCAAGATCCCTACACCGTTTATTGCGTTCTCTAGTCCTGCATGCCACAACTTATACCCGTTACACTCGAGTGTAGCTTCCTCCTCCTTCCACTTGGTTTCTTGTATGCATGCGATGTCCACTTTCCTTTTTCTTAATGCATTTGTCAATTTCAATAACTTATCATTCAATGTTCCAACATTTATGGTGCATATTCGTACTTGGCCTTTGAGATGAGGCCTTTTTGGAAGCTGCTCAAACCAAAACCAATAAATAAAGATATTAGATGGTAAACAATAAATATTAGAAGGGAAATGTTGAATGATATAAAGAATAGTTAATAAATGGTAAATAGTAAATAGTAAATAATAATTGAAATACGATACGTGGTACTAAATAGATGAGACATAAAAATATGTAACAAATTATAAGTAGGTAATACAAAATAGATGATAGAGACTAGCAAGTTGTAAAAATTTAATACGTAATATGTAGTAGATGTTAAGTATTAAGTACTAAGTAATGCATATTAGTCGGTTAAAAAGGTTAAATTTTAAATAATAGATAATAGAAAATATTAAATAGTTAAAAGGTGCTATCAAATAATAACTAAAAGCAAAGGCTCATACAGGAATAGATAGATCGGCAACTTCACAAGCCAATTGAGCTTGTTTTGCATGTAATTCTTTTATTTCCTACAAAATAAAAGCATATTTTAGTTTCTCATTTGATTGTAAAATGTGATAGATTTCTCAACATACAATGCTTTAATAAGAAAAGAAATTCAAAGTATAATGTTATAGTAAAATGAAATGGAAGCAAGATGATATAATACACAAATAAATGAAAGTACATTGCTATTTCTTACATTTAGCCTTGAGAAAATGTTGGCATGCTTAGGAAATGGAAGAAATAGCAATGTACTTTTATTGATTGTTTTTTATAGCATCCTACTTTGATTTTCCCATATTCCAACATTGTACTTTGAAAATTCTACCCAATTATAGCAATGTCATTCAAATACAAAGCAATTTTCACTGCTATAAATGAGTACACATTTACAACAACCTCTCTTGCAATGTGCTTTATCATGCTCATGTATATTTCCATGATCAACAGTCTGTGTTCCGAAATGCAAATCTCCCCCGTTAACACCTTGCAATCTATGCACGCGCCAAGGTGTCGTTTCCGCAAAAGAAGGTAGTCATTTTGAGTGTTTTTCCCCTCACTCTCAGTCTGAAAGGTAATTAAATGCGCATCCTTCTTTTTAAAAAAGGAGTTTGAGACCACCAAATCGTGTGCAGTTGCAAACCCTAGCAGCCTGTGTCCCTCTTCGTTCCTAGTGCCATGTCCTAAACCACCGTGCACTGTCTCATACCCATCCGCCTCTTTTCCTATATGTCCATTGAAGTCTCCCCCTAAGAATATACATTCATTCATAGGTATTCCTTTTACTATATCATCTAATGATTCCCAAAAACTCATCTTTTTTGACTCTTCCAATGTAGGATGTGGTGCGTACGCAGAGATAACGTGCACTACTTCTTCCTCTACCACTACCTTAATTGATATAATCCTATCGAAACATCTTCTAACTTCTACTACATTGTCTATAAGATTCTTTGATAGCAAGACTCCTACACCATTTACAGTGTTCTCAAGACTGGCATACCACAACTTATAGCCATTACACTCAGTGGTTTCCGCCCCCTTCCACTTAGTCTCTTGTATACAAGCAATGTCTACTTTCCTTTTTCTTAATGCATCGGTTAGTTGCATCAACTTATTCTCATCCATTCTTCCTACATTCAAGGTACATATTCGTATATGACCGCTATCACTTGTTATTTGAGGCTGCTCAACCGAAAATCCAACATCAATAAATAAAGTCGTTCAGATAGTAAACAATATATATATTAAATGGAAAATATTGAATAATAAATAATCATTTGAGTTATGAGGCAACAAAAAAGAAGTGGTTTGCGAATGATGTGATTTACCGAAACAATCTTATTTTCAAGGAGCAAGAGAAAAGGAAGATCCAATATTTGAATCCGAAATTTCTATTTCTAACTCTTGGATTTTGATTAGGTGTAAAAATAATTTATAGCAAGATAAGCTTAAGAGTAATATATAACCATATATGTAAAATACTTCAAAGGTGATAACAAAAATAATTAAAAGTAAAGGCTCTTACATAGAGAGGCCGGATCGTTTTCGCATATAATTGAGTAGATTTTCCAAAAGAAATAAGAAAAAAAAATTGAAATAGAAAGAAATAAAAGTACATTGCTATTTAACGTACCTTACAACGTAACATGGATGTCTCTTCTTCCTTGGATTTTTTCACACTTGTGGGATAGTTCTTCTTACGATCCTCACGCCACTGCTTAACTTCTTCATCCATGTAATTAAAAGAGCATACTTTTCTATAAATGACAAGTTTACCCTTATTAAAAACACAAGCTGTATTAATTCGTTCTTTCTGTATTAAGTCAAAAAGATGCATTCATGTATAGCTTATTAGATTGAATCTTGTGTTCATTTATCATGTCGTAATTTAGTTGGTAAAATACAAGTAAAGAACTACAAGTTAAACATTGAAGCGCAAAGAAATTACTTTTTTTTAAAATTGGTGGAATTTCGAGGATGCGAATTTACTGAAGCATTGCTCTTACCCTCTGATATTTAAGAATCAAAACGAATAATGATTAGTGAAAGAAGTGCATCAACTAACTATGAGGTGTTGATCTTTATTCATATTGGAAATGCACAATGTTGTAATAGAAAGAAAGAAGAGTATATGTTGGTGTAATAAACAAAAGTATATTGTTTTTTCATACATTTAACCTTTTTCTTAAAATTAAAAACTAACTCTATACAACAAAGAAGTGCATCAACTAACTATGAGGTGTTCACCTTTATTCATGTTTCCATTTTTGACATGTTTTGCATGCTGAAACTGGGATTTATATCTGTACACACTCGAGCTTTATGCGAATTAACAATTCATTTAGTGAAGAATGAAAAAGAGATTATGAAGCTTATTAAGCATAAAACATACCCTTTACATGAAGTGTGATTCTTTTTATTTCCTGTGAAGTTCTTGGGTTGAGACAAAGTTCCTTTTGTGTCCTGTTCATAGCATTCTGAATTTAAAGCGAATATATTGCTCTACCACAAAAAAAAACCTATCATGCTTTCTACTACTTATGGATTATCTCAACAAAATCCAGCTAATTTAGCTTCAGATTCTATAAACAAGTTGTATGACAAAATAGATTTGTGACTCATATTCTCTTCTAACATCAACTTCATCTTTTGTAGATGGTATAGAAATCAAAGACCTTAGCTAGCTAATTACAAGTCAATAAAGCCAATCAACTTTTAGCATCAATAATTTGATGAGTTTTGTATGCCAGAAAGAAGTACAGACTACAGACTACAGATAAGACAAGAAGAACTGATACCTTAAAATTTGTGATTGTAGGAGAAGGATTATGTGCTTTGACTGAAGTAGAAGCATGGGGTGAATATAAGCTCCCTTGCTGTGAAACAAATCTTTGTTGTTGATTACCATGATGAATAGGGTCATTCATGGGGAAATTGCAACTTTGGGGTCCCACATCTTGAGAAATGTGGTTCTAGAACATGCAAAATTACCAAAAACGAAATAGACATCATTGAGGTTTTGTAGTTTTGACTTTTGATCTATAGACTATAACCAAAACAACACAGCTAAATATGCATACGCAACAGGCTACAGACTTCAACTCCTATCGTTGTCAAAGACCATATGTAAAAGACTTTTTTGTGCTAATGTCCACAAGGGAAATTTGAACATTCTCGCTTGAATTATCTCTTCACTTATACCATAAATAGTTAACTGGTTAACCACAAGACACCTGATGCTAAAATCTCTAAAAATCCCATTTGTTACATCGTGTAAGGCAGCTAGAAATGCTAAGAGACTAAGGATATAAAAATCTTTCAAGCACCAAAGGCAAAAGCTATCCATTTTTTAGTATCAACATGAAGAATACATAGATTACTGCACACCAAAAAGCTGAACATAACAACAAAACTGATACCTGTAAATTATTGGGA
Organism: Lactuca saligna; assembly: GCF_052625555.1. Classification (NCBI taxonomy): domain Eukaryota; kingdom Viridiplantae; phylum Streptophyta; class Magnoliopsida; order Asterales; family Asteraceae; genus Lactuca; species Lactuca saligna. Next base: position 261,035,563 of record NC_136420.1, on the reverse strand, counting down.
GTAGAATGGAAGTTGTGTGATTGCTGTGTTTGAACTGAAACAGAAGCATTGGGTTGAAATTGGTTCCCTTGTAATTGCTGACCCATATTAGGCAAATTGACATCCATCGTTGGTGAATGAAATCTATGTTGTCCTTGATTACCATGTTCAAAGGAGCTTCTACCGAAATTAGACATGCCAAATTGCTGATTTGCAGGAAAACCAGTATTTTGATGACTCGTTGTATTCTTATTATGGATTTGGAACATCGGAAAATTGCCAGGAGGATATTGGGCATAATTGGGGTTTTGTAATTGGAATTGTCTACCAACATTTTGGTTGTATACAGGATGATTCATGGAGTTATTAGCAAAGAACTGGCCATGTTGTTGAGAAGAATTAAACTGGTTTGGAGGAAAGGGATTGTAATTGTGCTGTGGATTGAATCCACCAATACCGTTGGGGAATTGATCCGTAGAACTTCGCAAGGGAATGGGCTGATTAGAGAAATTCATGAAACGAGATGGAGCATCAATTGTCCTGTTATTGGGATATAATCCTCCAACACTACCATTGTACGTTTGCTGATAAATGAGAGAGTTAACCTGTTCATCATTTAATACATGTAATTAGCTCACCATAAACATAAACTTCACATAAAAGTTCATAAGAATACGTTCGTAAACCGAATTGCAGTTATGTTTTGGGAGCCGATGGAGTAATCAGCTAGTTAACAATATGTTCGAAAAGAAAAAGTAGAAAGGGAAGCAGAGCACCTGTTGAACTATGGAAGCAATTGTTGGATCTTGATTGGAGTTATGATGAGGATTCATGATCAAGCACACTGTGGTGAAAATTTCATAAACCTCGTTGTGATTGTTCTTGAATGAGGTCCTTGGACGACAACAAACCTTACATACTGAAAAAGAATTGCAAGGACAAGCGATTTGGTAGGAAGTGTCGAAGTATTTGAATCTTAAAGAACACGTTTACTTGATCTTGCCCTATCGATCACATATAAGATAAAAGAAAATAAATTAACAAGAAAAAGAAAAACAGAGGAAATGATTAGGTTGCGCTTAGTTATGGAAAAACAATATTCATTTTTCGTTATTGTTTTCCCTTTTCGATTTTCGTTTTTCGTTTTCATTTTTCATTTAAAAATTTAGAAAACGTGTTTAGTTAAACTTATTCATTTTTCAATTTCAGTTTTAGAAAATTAGAAAACGTGTTTAGATGTGTATTTTTCATTTTTAGAAAATGGTAGTGGTGGTAGGGTGTAGGTGGGGGAGGTGACGGTAGCGGGTCAACGGCGGTGGTGGTGATGACAGGCGATGGTGGTGGCGGCGGCAATTGTGTAAGTAGTAGTGGTAGTGGTGCTAGTGACGAGTTAGTGGTAGTGGTGGTGGTAATGTTGATGGTAGGTCGGTGATTGTCGTGGTGGTGTTGGGTAGGTGGGGGTGCGAGTGTGTGTTTGTGTGTGTATGTGTGTGTTTGTGGGGGTAGGTGTAGGTTTGTGTGTGTGTGTGGGTATGTATGTGTGTGTGTGGGTTCATGTGTGTGTGTATGCGTGTGGGGGTGGGTATGTATGTGTGTGTGTGTGTTTGTGGGTAGGTGTGTGTGGGTGGGTATGTATATATATATATGTGTATGTGTGTGTGTGTGTGTTTGTGGGTATGTATGTGTGTGGGGGGGGGGGGGGGGTTGGTGTGTGTGTGTGTGTGTTTGTGGGTTGGTGTGTGTGTGTGTGCGGGTGGGTGGGTGTGTGGGGGGGTGGGTGGGTATGTGTGTGTGTATGGGTGGGGGTGTTAAGGTAGGGGTAGGTAGAGGTGGATGGGGTGGAGTGGGTGTGTATTTATATTTTAGAAAAATTTTGTAATTAGAAAAATATGGAAAACAATCACTATCAGTTTTCCAAAAATTTCCAACTTCTTTGTAATTTTAGAAAAAAGAAAATTTTCATTTTCTGTGAAAAATTTAGAAAAATAGACGAACTAAACGCGTTTTCAAAATTCTCATTTTTTTTGGAAAAATTTTCCGGAAAACGGTCCATTTTTCCACAACTAAACGCACCTTTAACTTCCCGAGGACAATATTCTGTTTAGTTTTTTTGAAAAAGAAAATCAAAATCATTCATATTTTTAGGGGTGTAAACTAGCCAAACCGAATACTACCAAGCTCGAAACTCGGCCCGACTAAAATACTCGAGCTCGAAACTCGGCTCGAGCCTTGATTTTAAGCTCGAGTTCGGGCTCGTGAAATATTCGAAAGTCTCGAGCTCGGCTCGGCTCAACTCGACTAATATATAAAAAAAATCAAAATCACTAAATTGAGTAAGAAATATTAAAGATTCCACATGTAAATGTCCAAAGTCCAAACTACCAAAAAAACACTATTAATTACTTAATCTCAATATAACATCAACAATATATGTCATAATGAATAATTATAAAGAAATTATATATATATATATATATATATATATATATATATATATATATATATATATATATATATATATATATATATATGTTATAAATGAACAATTATAAAGAAATGGCATATATTTAAATTACACTAATCTCGACTAAGCTCGCGAGCCTTACGAGTTGAGTATTTTTGTACTCGAGCTCGGCTCGATAAAGTACTCGAGTAGCTCGAGCTCGAGCTCGGATCGATTAAGGTCGAGTCAATTTCAGTATGGATTATCGGTCCGAGATGTACTTTTGTGTATGAAAAAATATTTTTTCCTCTCTCTCGAATTCCGAACTTGGTTGTTATTTTTGTCAAAAACAATTTTTTGGTTATTTTTTTCAACTACACATTATATTATGGTTAGATTACTCAATTTCCTAAAATTATTTTTATCAAAAAGATGTTTCAAGCTCTTGTGATTTGTAAAGGTTTGGAGTTTTACCCCGAACAATAATAATGTCTCTGTATCTTCAAGACATGTCGTAACAAACTATAGAATCTCGAGTTCCTTCCAGAAGGACTAGGATGGATCCTTCATAGAGCAACTACTTCATTTTTTGGAAAAATCTTCTATTATTATTCAAAACATTCAAACTTTTCACTCTTTCGGGTCAATTTTGTAATACCTTGTTTCGAGTCGTTTCACAATTTGGGGTCGTGATCTGAAGATAAAGTATCAGGCTTCATCATATGGGGAAGAGAGGCTTAGGCCCATTTGGATGTAGGTAATGTAGCTATGTGAACCAAAAGTTTGGTTTATACCTTGGGGTCAAAGGGTAAAATGGGAAAGTAGTGTTTCAGACTTATTTTATGAAGTAAGGATTTTAGTTCTATGTGTTTTAAGTCAAAAGTAATTAGATGGGCTTGTAGAGCTCCTCAATACCTTTTTGTGGATATAAAGATCGTCAAAAACGGAGTTGGAACGAAGAAGTTATGATCGTTAGAAGTTAGGAAGGTTTTTGACTTAGTCTAGTACGTTGGGCGTACTAGGGCATCCCTGGTATGTTGGGCGTACGCGATCAGTGCTCAAACCCTGTTTTCTTGGTGTGATCCCTATTTAAGATTCTTAACTTCCCCAAACCCATTCCATTATCAGGCTCCACCTCTCCAACACCCTCCCTTGAAAACACTAAGCCTAGTTTGAGCCTTTTGAGCAAAAGAAGGTGATCTTGAGTGCTTTGGAGTGTTCTTAGTGCACCTTAGAGAAGAAGGAGCTCTTTGGAGAAGTGTTGGTTGCATTGGAGCTTGTAGATCCAGACTTTGTTCACCTTGATCTTTCTTCTTGAGGTATAAAGCTTGAATCTTGATGATGCATTTGTTAGATATAGCTAGTTTTGGGTGTTATGAGCTTTTGGTCACTTTAGTGCATAAATTTTAGATCTTGAAAGTTTGTGACCTTGTTATGGATAAAGTTGGAAACTTTATCCATATAAACATCATATTGATTCAGATCTAAAGGTTGGAGACTTGGACTTAATGGATTAAGTTGAAAAAGATGCACTTTTGATCCCTTTGAGACTTAAAGACTAGATCTTGGTTGTTTGGACCATTCTAATGGATAAAATTGGAAACTTTATCCATTATAGAGTTATTAAGAACGATGCAAATGTAATCTTGGACCTTAGTTTCCTTCCATGCATGATCTAGGTTGTCTCAAAGAGTTAAGAAGTTAGGATATTTGGTATTGAGCACTTAATAGCCATGTAAGATCGAAAAGTTGGAAACTTTATGATTGAGAACATCATTTGAGGGCTAGATCTGGATTTTTGGATGAAAGAGCTTAAGGATTAAGCTCTTAATGGGAAGAAAGGGTGGCAACCACGTACGCTAGGCATACCAAAAGGTAGGTTGTGCGTACGTGGTCAACCCCTCGACTCTGGTCAAACGTGTAGTATGACGCGCATACCTATTGAGCACGCCCAACGTACTCACCGATTTGACCCGATTGACTCGTTAACTTTGACTTTGAGTTTGACCAAGAGTTTGACCTAGCGTATTTTTGGTACATTGACTATAAGTTAAGTTTGGTCATGTTACATTGAATAGATGACCGATAGAGCTGATATTCGGAGCAATGTCACGTTCAGCAATCTTTCCAATTGAGAGGTGAGTCTCCTCATTGTAACCGTGGGTCAAAGGCACCAATGTCGACCCACTAGGATATGTTATGTGCTTGTTGTCTTTGTGACTCTTGTTGTATGCTTGTATGTCTGTTTGATATATGTATGTGGGGTGAAATAGACTCGTATGGTTGAAAAATACCGATTGAGTTGAAATAGACCCGGTACAACCTTGAGCTGACATATGAGTTGAGATAGACTCGGTGGTGAAATAGACCCAATACAACCTTGAGTTGAGGTATATGATGGGTTTTGGACATAAGAACATCCTATGTGCTCATACAAACCCTAATGCTTGGATCTAGGTTTCTCTATTGTACATGCAAGTTATCCAAGACTATAAACCCTAATTCTAGCATACAAGTAATCATATTAACATAAGAATGAGTTTAAGACATTACCTTGATTGTTATGTAGCAATAACAATCCAATTCCTCCTTGTATTGACTTTAGAAAGCTTAGAGTCACAAATATCACTCCTCTAATGGTTCACAAACACCAAGAGCAAGAGGATGAAGAGGAGAGAGGATGGAGACTGCCCTAAAACGTGTGAAACCCTAGAAGGATGCTTAGCCATGTTTTTAGGTCATAAGGGATGTATATATAGTTAGGCTATTAGGTTATCTAACAAGGAAACCCTAAATTGGATGCTTAAGCCCTAAGCAACCCATAGATTCCTTTCCTTAAGGCCATGGATGATTTCCTCATGGGCTTTCCCATAGAATTCGTCCACTCCTTAATATAAGGCAATCCTTGGCCAAAATTGTAATTATCTTATAATTACAATTCCAGTCCCTGTAACGCCCGTAGATCCGGGCTAATCAATTTAGAGGCAATATGGGTCGAAAATCAGCAAAAGATTATTTAGAATAAATAATTTTAACCAAGTTATAGTATATGTCACAAGGTTTCCGTACATATAAAGAACGCCGAAATCTGAGTTATAACGAAGTAGTTATGGCCCGTCGAAGTTTTACTGCAAAACCGACACGACACCGGGAAGCGTAAAAAGTGAATTTATGATAGAAGACTTTTTAGCCTTAGTTATCTAAACCAAAGTCGTAGAGTATGTTAAAATGAGAAAATCCGTAAAAAGAACGCCCAAATCTGACTTCGTATGAGGAGGTTATGATTTTTCAAAGTTTCAGCTTAGTAGTGTACAGCCCGAAACTCGAATTTTAGTTCGAGTGGTTTTTGGCTTACGCGACCTAAATGAGAGTTAAAGATCTCATTAATAGGAACTCAACAGTAAAAAGATGGATGAAAACGGAGTTCGTATGAAAGAGTTACGAATTATTCGCGGTCATTTAACAGTCTAAACGCCTCCTACTGTTAAATTTATGATCGGTCGAGAATTAGCCGACGGAACCAAAATGAAAGTTGTAGATATTATTTTTACCTACGCATGGATATATAGAACTTCGAAAACGGAGATAGTATGAGATAGATATAGACGAAGCTTAGTCGCTACTTTTCGAGCGCGTCGAATTCGATACAGTTTTGTAAATCCGAGATAGAATGAGAATTAGCCAACGAGGTCTAAATGATAGTTGAAGATCTCATTAATAGGAACTCAACGGTAAAAAGACAGATAAAAATGGAGCTCATATGCGAAAGTTATGGACGAAGCTTAGTCCCTACTTTTCGAGCGCGGCGAATTCGATACAGTTTTGTAAATCCAAGATAGAATGAGAATTAGCCAACGAGGTCTAAATGAAAGTTGAAGATCTCATTAATAGGAACTCAACGGTAAAAAGACAGACAAAAACGAAGCTCGTATGCAAAAGTTACGGACGAAGCTTAGAGACTACTTTACTATAAAACTCCTATAAATACAAGGGTGAACTCCTCATATTTTCTTCACACCATAAGCCTCTCTTTCTCTCTCTAACTTCTCTCTAGCCTCCCTAAACCCCTCCCAAGTCTACGGAACCTCCCTAGCACGAGAAGAAAGCCCCGGAGCACCCGACGGCTCCGAGAAGAAAAGCTTCCAGCTTGGAAACGCTGCTCCAGCGAAGCCAGGTTTTTAATAAAAACTCGTTGTAAGTGAGCTACGCCTATACCATATTTAATATAGATTTTATTTAATTATAGTAACATTATTAGGACCTTAAAATAATTATTTGGGCTATTATTATGAGTTATATTGAGTGTTATTTAACGCTTATATAATAGTAATAATAGCTAAACTATTAATTAGTCGTGGTTAACGTTAAAAACTAAACCCTAGTGGTATTGATACTAGGTTTTGTCGAGGAAAATTGTTTTGAGATAACGAAGTGTTGTCTGAGTTCGGAATCACCACCTAATCAGGTGAGTGCATAGTCCCTTTCATCTTACACATAGATATGAAGTATTTTATATAAACTACGTGCTATGTGTGCATATTATCTAAATACTTGCTGTCTATGCTGGATGAACGTTTTATACCATTTTTAAAGGATTTAAATTGTATACGTATTTTATATATACGAATATGTTGGGTATGACGATGGGTAGATAAATGATGAGAGATAGAAGATGATGTGAGTATACATTGGCAGCTATAGACTTAGTGCCTATGGGACAAACACCGGTAGCTATGGACTTAGTACCTGTTAGATGTTGGTAGCTATGGATTTAGTATCTGTTGAACATTGGTAGCTATGGACTTAGTACCTATTAGATAAAGACTGGTAGCTATGGATTTAGTACCCGATGAATAGACTATAGCAGCTATGGAATTAGTGCTTTATGAACGAACATTGGCAGCTATGGATTTAGTGCCAGTCCTAGAACCCTGGAAGTAAGGGACTTCGGAATAAACGAATGAAGGATAGATGACTCTTAGGATAAATCCTTAAAGAGTAAAGAAGATAATGGGGATGGGTAATTGGGTTGATTGTTTGATTAAACATAATAATTATATTATTGTGGGTTGAAAACCCTATGTACTCACCAGGTTTCCCAACCTGACCCACTCAGTTTATGTATACCACAGGTGACGAAATGAAGTGACATTACACTGAGAGATTTAAAGAGATGTAGATCACTAGTGTAAATAATTGTAAGTTCTGTGTATGCTTATGTTTCTGTATTAACGATGACATCCCAAACGTTTTAAGATGAATAAAAATACATTTCTTCGAAAATGTTTTAATAACGTATTTATCGTGTTTTTCTGGGAACAAATTCCGCAACCTTTTTATAAAATGAAGTACTCTGGTTTTCATAAAGCATAAACAAAATCGGTCTTTTCTGACCGTGATTTTGGGGATGTCACAGTTGGTATCAGAGCATTAGTTTAAGCGAACTAGGAATATGGATTTATTTCTAGACTTAACTTAGAATGCTAAGCGATGATTGTGAGGTGTGAGCACTAGCTTAATTTAGGAATGATGCCTAAATTGCTTTTATGTGCTAAATGATTTGTTATGCTATAGTTTGATCGGATCTATGGTCTGTTGCCGACCGGATCTGGAAACCTTATGTGTTTAGGATTCTAAACGTACGAATACGATATTAGAACTAGCATATAAACGTTTCGGAGTGATAAGGATGATTTAAACGTCAGTCCTAAGTAAAGATCTAGATTCACCATATTCGGTGTAGAGATCAAGATGGCAAGAACCCATAGCGGAAACGTAAATGCGAATGGGAACCGAAACCAACCCCCAGTGGTTCAGCAAATACATGTTGCTAAAGAAGTTGCGCCTGAGCCAGTCACCATGGCTGGAGTTCAAGCCATGATTCGGGCTATGTTAGCTGAACAAAGGGAAGAAATGAGACAGATGTTGAATAGGGACGAACCTACCGTACGTGTTGAACCGACGGAGCCAGTTCCCGAGCAATCTGAGGAAGGGAACTACAGCCGCCAAGTGAGTCAAGTAGGGACTCAAGGTGAGCAAAGGGATGGCCCAGAAGGGAGAAACAACAAGGATGGGCGAATGTACAAGAATTTCTTGGGTGCGAAACCACCAAGCCTCTCAGGAAGCCCGAAGCCGGTTGAGATTATAGCTTGGATCTCTGAGATGGAGATGGTGTTTGAGAGCTGCAGCTGTAACGAGAAACAGAAGACTGTCTTCGCAGTAAGACAGCTGAAAACTGGAGTCTTGAGCTGGTGAAGCTATTGGCAGATACGATGCCACGAGGAGAAGCCTTAAGGACGTCGTGGGAAGAGTTTTTGGAACAGTTGAAAATGCAATACTGCTCGGAGATAGATCTGATAGACCTAAACAACGAGTTTCAAAACCTGAAGAAAGGGAAGATGAGTGTTGATGAGTATGCCACCGCATTCACCGAAAGGATGAAGCTATTCCCCTACTTGGTGCCTACTGAACTCTCCAAGATTGATAGGTTTGCTAACGGACTGCCCATTAACTTTGGCCCAATGGTCAAAATGGCAACTACTTTGAAAGCAGTTGTTAGGGCAGCTAAGAACGTAGAGGCCCAGATAAGAGAAAAGGGTCTAGAAAAAGATAAGGTAGGAGAGAAGCGAAAGTTTGAAGGATCTTCGAGGCCGAACAAGGAAAGCAAATTCTCAAAGCTTGGAGGAGCAGATGGAGGTGAAGCAAGATGGTGTGATAGATGCAAGAAGAAGCATGGTGGAAAGTGCAACGAAGAAGTGACTTGTTACAACTGTGGGAGGACTGGTCACTATTCCAAATACTGCACGCATAATGACAAAGTATGTTACGGATGTGGAGGCAAGGGGCACATGTCCAGAGACTGCCCAAGGAAAAATAAAGCAGCAAGACCAGAAACGCCACCAAGGCCGAGGGCATTTCACATGATCCTTGACGAGGCAGAGAACCATGCAAGGAATCAAGAATGAGGACTTCTTACCCGAAGATCGGATTATGCAGTAGCCATAGTTTCGTACGATGTAGCCTAGTAAAGGCATAGTCTAGGGTGAACTTGAACACCTATGTAATAGTTTCGAGAAATAATGAAATCTTCGTTTTGTTATCTGGTGTGTGAAATTGTTGTGTGATTTGCTGCATGGTGACTTGGGAAACTGCGAGACGATACTTGGGACGAGTATGAGTAGGTGTGAATGGTAGTAGAGGCCTATACTACCGGAAGCACAGGACTCACACTTGGATCAGGGAAAGTCACAAGGTTACCAAGAAACTAGTAATTGATTTTGTTTTATTCAAGTATGTCGTTACCATTGTTTCGGTAATGACTAAGAAGATTGTTGTTATCCCAACCCTAGTGGTCATATCAAATTGAGTCCGAATACAATGAGTAGGTTACGTGGTTCAGAGAACCAAGTTTGATGTAGCGTCCAACTTAAACCAAACGATTGAAATCAAAGCGATCAATAGAAGTATCACGATCGTTGTTAAATAAGTTGGTAGCTAGAAATGCTACATGTTAAAATATGATTATATCACATTAGACGATGAAGGAAGGCATATTCCATTCCGGAATTTGACTCTAAGAGACCTGAGTCTAAGCATTGCTACATACGATGATAGGTCATTAGAATATGACATATCGGTCAATTGTAGTAATCAAATTAACTTACCCTAAGTTTATTAAGAAGAAGAAGGAGTCTCTGATAAAGAATGAGGTTGTGACACGAAGGTCATGATTGAAAGTCTAACGAGCTGGTGCAAGACCGAGCACCGCCTGCAGTCAAGGAGTCCAAGAGTTAGATACTCGTTTGAAGCAACATAGAAGTTACAGTTATTACCTAGGGTGAAGAGATAATGTATGGAGTCATTATACAATCCTGTTTCGTTGATGATTCCGGGACGTAATCATCCTAAGGGGGAGATAATTGTAACGCCCGTAGATGCGGGCTAGTCAATTTAGAGGCAATATGGGTCGAAAACGAATTTTCGGCAAAAGATTATTTAGAATAAATAATTTTAACCAAGTTATATTATATGTCACAAGGTTTCCGTACATATAAAGATTGCCGAAATCTGAGTTATAACGAAGAAGTTATGGCCCGTCGAAGTTTTACTGCAAAACCGACACGGCACCGGGAAGCGTAAAAAGTGAATTTATGATAGAAGACTTTTTAGCCTTAGTTATCTAAACCAAAGTCGTAGAGTATGTTAAAATGAGAAAATCCGTAAAAAGAACGCCCAAATCTGACTTTGTATGAGGAGGTTATGATTTTTCAAAGTTTCAGCTTAGTAGTATACAGCCCGAAACTCGAATTTTAGTTCGAGTGGTTTTTGGCTTACGCGACCTAAATGAGAGTTAAATATCTCATTAATAGGAACTCAACAGTAAAAAGATGGACAAAAACAGAGTTCGTATGAAAGAGTTACGAATTCTTCGCGGTCATTTAACAGTCTAAACGCCTCCTACTGTTAAATTTATGATCGGTCGAGAATTAGCCGACGGAACCAAAATGAAAGTTGTAGATATTATTTTTACCTACGCATGGATATACAGAACGTCGAAAATGGAGATAGTATGAGATAGATATAGACGAAGCTTAGTCGCTACTTTTCGAGCGCGTCGAATTCGATACAGTTTTGTAAATCCGAGATAGAATGAGAATTAGCCAACGAGGTCTAAATGATAGTTGAAGATCTCATTAATAGGAACTCAACGGTAAAAAGACAGATAAAAATGGAGCTCATATGCGAAAGTTATGGACGAAGCTTAGTCCCTACTTTTCGAGCGCGGCGAATTCGATACAGTTTTGTAAATCCGAGATAGAATGAGAATTAGCCAACGAGGTCTAAATGAAAGTTGAAGATCTCATTAATAGGAAATCAACGGTAAAAAGACAGAAAAAAACGGAGCTCGTATGCAAAAGTTACGGACGAAGATTAGAGACTACTTTACTATAAAACTCCTATAAATACAAGGGTGAACTCCTCATATTTTCTTCACACCATAAGCCTCTCTTTCTCTTTCTAACTTCTCTCTAGCCTCCCTAAACCCCTCCCAAGTCTACGGAACCTCCCTAGCACGAGAAGAAAGCCCCGGAGTGCCCGACGGCTCCGAGAAGAAAAGCTTCCAGCTTGGAAACGCTGCTCCAGCGAAGCCAGGTTTTTAATAAAAACTCGTTGTAAGTGAGCTACGCCTATACCATATTTAATATAGATTTTATTTAATTATAGTAACATTATTAGGACCTTAAAATAATTATTTGGGCTATTATTATGAGTTATATTGAGTGTTATTTAACGCTTATATAATAGTAATAATAGCTAAACTATTAATTAGTCGTGGTTAACGTTAAAAACTAAACCCTAGTGGTATTGATACTAGGTTTTGTCGAGGAAAATTGTTTTGAGATAACGAAGTGTTGTCTGAGTTCGGAATCACCACCTAATCAGGTGAGTGCATAGTCCCTTTCATCTTACACATAGATATGAAGTATTTTATATAAACTACGTGCTGTGTGTGCATATTATCTGAATACTTGTTGTCTATGCTGGATGAACGTTTTATACCATTTTTAAAGGATTTAAATTGTATACGTATTTTATATATACGAATATGTTGGGTATGACGATGGGTAGATAAATGATGAGAGATAGAAGATGATGTGAGTATACATTGGCAGCTATAGACTTAGTGCCTATGGGACAAACACCGGTAGCTATGGACTTAGTACCTGTTAGATGTTGGTAGCTATGGATTTAGTATCTGTTGAACATTGGTAGCTATGGACTTAGTACCTATTAGATAAAGACTGGTAGCTATGGATTTAGTACCCGATGAATAGACTATAGCAGCTATGGAATTAGTGCTTTATGAACGAACATTGGCAGCTATGGATTTAGTGCCAGTCCTAGAACCCTTGAAGTAAGGGACTTCGGAATAAACGAATGAATGATAGATGACTCTTAGGATAAATCCTTAAAGAGTAAAGAAGATAATGGGGATGGGTAATTGGGTTGATTGTTTGATTAAACATAATAATTATATTATTGTGGGTTGAAAACCCTATGTACTCACCAGGTTTCCCAACCTGACCCACTCAGTTTATGTATACCACAGGTGACGAAATGAAGTGACATTACACTGAGAGATTTAAAGAGATGTAGATCACTAGTGTAAATAATTGTAAGTTCTGTTTATGCTTATGTTTCTGTATTAACGATGACATCCCAAACGTTTTAAGATGAATAAAAATACGTTTCTTTGAAAATGTTTTAATAACGTATTTATCGTGTTTTTCTGGGAACAAATTCCGCAACCTTTTTATAAAATGAAGTACTCTGATTTTCATAAAGCATAAACAAAATCGGTCTTTTCTGGCCGTGATTTTGGGGATGTCACAGTCCCTTAAGTTTAAATAATCTCTTTTAGTCACAAAACTAATTACCAATTAATTATTGACTAATATTAATTAAACAATATGATTTCTCCTTTAATATATTATTCTCATAATATATTAATAAATCATATTTAATCCTTTCTCTCCATAATTCATCCTATCAAGTTGCTTTGGTGAAGGCAACCCAAAAGGACCATGCACCATCGGGTCAAGTACATACTAAAATAGTTATGGACTTAGACACTAATCTAACAGTATATGTATGGTATGTGGTCTTTTGGGGAACTTACTAAGCTTTGTGTTTACGGTTTTATGTTTATGGTTTCAGGTACTTCCGGTACGAAAAGGAGGGGCCCGACGTGACTACACTGCATCCACTAGAGTTTTCCACATTGGCAAATTTTCAATATTTATTTTGATGTTTAAATAATATATTTACTTTGATCGGTTTTGGAACAACTCGTTTGTATGGTTTACTGTTTTAAAAATAAAAATTTTACTATGAATTTTTGGGACGTTACACGAGGGCTAAAATGCAATTAATTCTCATACTTAGGGTTAAAAATGGAAATACCTCAACAACAAGATGTTACACAAATATTCTTCATGTTCCTCAAATTAAATGTAATCTTCTTTCTGTGCAACAATTTTGTCATGATAATAATGTTTTCTTTGAATTTCATGATACTTTCTTTGTGGTGAAGGACGAGATTTCCCACAGTACCCTCCTCACTGGGCCAAGTGAACAAGCGATCTACTCATTTTGTTCTTCATTTCAACTGATTTCCAAAAGTATTTTTACCATCGTTTGTGCTCCTGCTCACACATGGCATCAACGGCTTGGTCATCCTCACCCGCAACTTTTGAACTATATTTTATCTAAATATTCTCTTCCTATTTTGAATAAACATGTGTCTTCTCCATGTAATGTGTGCCACATAGGGGAATCATCAAAACTTTCTCTACCATTGTCAAATTTTAAGAGTAATCTTATTTTGGATTTGGTCTTTTGTGATGTATAGGGGCTAGCGTCCATTCCTTCTTCTGATGGTCATAATTACTTTCTATTATGTGTTGATCACTTTACTCGTTATATGTGGTTGTTTCCTTTGATACAAAAAACAGATGTCTTTGCCACCTTCAAACATTTTCTTGCAATGGTTGAACGACATTTGTTCAAATGGATTGGGGTGGAGAATTTCGAGCCCTTCCAAATTTCTTTTCTCCACTTGGTGTTATTCATTGACGTTCATGTCCACATACAAGTGAGAAAAATGACTTTGTAGAATGTCATCATTGACATGTGGTAGAAACGGGTCTCACCTTACTTGCTCAATCTGGGGTACCCTAACGATTATGGCATTGTGCCTATGACACAGATGTTTATATCATAAATTGCATGCCCTATCGTACCTCTTCAAATATCTCACCACTTAAACATGCTTTGTCCCATGAACCACATTTTTTAATTCTTATGTGTGTTTGGTCGTTTGTGCTTTCCTCATCTACGACCCTACAATAAACACAAAATGGAATTTCGTTCTACTCCTTGTGTTTTTTTATTATAGCACAGAACGTCATGGTTACAGATGTCTAAATCCAACAGTTTTCCCTTCCATCACCACCACTGTCTGACCCCACCACTTCTACTCCTTATGTTTCTAGATACCCTACACAATTATTATCTTCAGATCATGACACCACAACAACTCCCATCATCCCAGAAATTCCACATGCACATGATACGTCCACTACATCTGCCACCAAACAGTCGTATATCGCTACTCATACCCTCGAACAGCCATCTTTGGTTGTTCCAAATAGTACACAACCCTCTACAGGTATGAGTCATCCTACAACCTATGCTCCCATACAAACCGATGCCTCTCTCCCACACATTCGTCCATCTAATTTGAGACAACATCCTAAACAAGTCTCCTATGATCCATCAACTTACACTACTAATTTATATGTCTCCGACATCGATCCTACCTCCTTTTCCACTGCTAATAAATCATCAAAATGGCATGTTGCCATGGCTGAAGAATATCCATCCCTCATGCGTAATGCTACATGGTCTCTCGTTCCACCTATTCCTAATGCCAACATAGTTGATTGTAAATGGGTATACAAACTCAAATGGGATCAAACAAGTGTTGTCACTCAGTACAAAGCACGCTTGGTTTCTAAAGGGGTCAAGCAACAACATGGTGTTGATTATCATGAAACTTTCAGCCCTGTTGTAAAGTTGTAACAACCATTAAATTTGAGCCAAATTAAAACATTTTATCTCATTCAAAAACCATTAGTTCATACATCTTATATCAAAAATAGTTTAAACATCAGAGTATCTCCCAGAACTATATCACATAAATCGTAAAACATGAGGAGCAGTACGATTACGTCTTCGCTTTGCCACGATCTCCTGAAGTACCTGAAACAATACATTGAATTGTAAGCCCGAAAGCTTAGTGAGTTACCCCCAAAAGACCAACCATACATAAACATACTCATAACATATCACAAATAGAACAACCATGCACGTCGGGTCTACTGTGTGACTGGTCCGCCCGCACCGAGCCTTCAGTCCACCTGGTCCACCCTCCGAGTCTAGCCATGTACATCAAGTCTACAGTGTGACTGGTCCGCCCGCACCAGGCCTTCAGTCCATTTGGTCCACTCTCTGAGTCTATAGTATGACTGGTCCACCCACACTGGGTCTTCAGTCGGCCTGGTCCACTCTCCGAGCCTCGGCACGTCTGGTCCGCCCTCTTGGGCCTTCAGCCTATCCAGACGGCTCGCTGGGCCTTCGGAATATCCGGTCTACCGTAGGTATGTTGGCCTACAGCACAAAGCAGGACCCGCCTCAACCCAACCCCCGTCAATCAACCACGTGCACATAAAACAATTAAATCGCATAACAAATCCTTAACCAGACAAACAATCTAACATCCTAACCATGATTCCGACCTAACCGGTCACTAGCATAACATTGCCCTATATACCAGGTACCGACCTTAACCAGGTCACTAACAATACATTACCCTAAATACCGGGTACCGACCTTAACACCATCCTAAGTACCAGGATGGAGATCTAGCAAAGCAATAACATAACAAACAATACCCGGATTTCCATCCGATAAAGGGTCGGCCTTAGTGCCGTAGACCCTGTCGATATAGTGAGGATAACTCACCTACAATTGCCAACTGAAGAGATACGACCAAGCTGCTCCGACCACCGACACGAACTTCACCATAGAACACTACCAAAGAACCAATTCTAAAAATACCAAAATTACCAAAATACCCTTGGAAGTCAAACTAATCAACTCTTGGTCAAAGTCAAAGGCCTCAGTTAAAGTCAACCCTCCTGGTTGACTCTACTCGTCAACTCGTCGAGTTCTTATACTCAGAAAACTCCCATAACACGACTCAAATCGTCGAGTCGCCCCAAGACTCGTCGAGTTCAACGATCTCGGAAATTCATCCTGTCCAACTCACTGAGTCGCCAACCAACTCACTAATCCAAAGCTTTAACCAAAAGAGGTTGGGTTCTGCGACCAGACTCGCTGAGTCCAAGAACGGACTCGCCGAGTCCAAGGCAATCTTCAACAGACTCGCCGAGTTGTTCTTCCAACTCGCCGAGCCCATGCACATGTTCATACAACTCGTCGAGTACACCCACGTGACTCGCCGAGTCTCTTCAGTTCTCAATCCATACAGAGGCTTTTCGAGCCATGTAGGGACTCCAATCCATAGATCCACTCTTCTACAGCCTAACCCTCACATAAAGTTGCAAACTTTACGTGAAACCAAGGAGATATAAGCCCAAAACACTCTAGGGCTAGGGTTTATGACAAAGGGGCTTCACCAATAACTCTTAGATAGAAGCTTTATGACATTTTGGACCATCACAAGCCTAGATCTCAAGTAGCAACCTCAGATCTAAGCCTCTAACTTGAAATAGCTCTCAATCATACCAAAATTGCCCCAAATCTCAAAGGATAATAGATCTAGATGCAAAAGAGCCCAAGCAACAGATTATTACCTCCAATATATGCTCCAATTGATGTAGATCCCGGATCTACCCAAGCCCCTTGATGTTACCCTCTAATTTCTCAAGCTCCTTCCACCAAATTCCTCTTCCAAGCTCCAATCTCCTCAACAATGAAGTCTCACACGAAAATTAGGGTTTCTGGAACTCTCAGGGGGATTAGGAGGCTGGGAGAAGGACATAAAGTCCTTTAAATAGGGTGCAACCCTCAGGATTAGGGTTTTCTTTCTTCAGCACCAACTCATCGAGTCCAAGCCGCCGACTCGGCGAGTTGGCCACTTAAACCGCGACAGAATCCCGCTTCGATTCGGCGAGTAAGTAGACCTACTTGTCGAGTCCCTTTCCTAAATTAACACTTTGCACCCTCCAAATTCTTGCTTCCGAACTTGGGATGTTACAAAAGTCTACTACTATTCGTACAGTTTTATCTCTTGCAGTTACACAACAGTGGACTTTTCGATAATTAGATGTGTAAAATGCTTTTCTGCATGGTGAACTAAAAGAGGCAGTCTATTTACGCCAACCACAAGGTTTTATTGATCCCACTAAATCGGATCATCTTTGTCTACTTTACTAGTCTATATATGGGCTCAAATAGGTATCTCGTGCGTGGTGCCATCGGTTAATGAAAGCCTTACTTTCTCTTGGCTTTAAAGTGTCAGTCACTGATCCATCTCTCGTTGTCTACTCATCATACGGGTTCTTCTATATATGCTGGTATATGTTGATGATATTATTCTCACTGAAAATAATTCTCTTGCTATTGATCATATCATCAAAAGTCTTAGCCACATGTTTGCAATTCAAGACTTAGGACATCTTTCATACTTTTTAGGTATTGAGGTGATTCGAAAACATAAGGATTTGGTTTTATCTTAGAGAAAATATATTTTGGAACTACTTCAAAGAGCAAGTCTCTCCAAAGCAAAACCAGTTTCCTCTCCTATTACTACCACTGCCAATTTGTTTCTTGGTGATAGTCCTTTATTTGTTGATTTGATTTGTTATAGGCAGATGGTTGGTGCTTTGCAGTATGTTACCTTGTCTCGTCCCAATATCACCTTTGCAGTCAACAAAGTCTGCCAGTTTATGCACTCTCCCACTAAGAATCATTGGTTTGCTGTAAAATGGATTCTTAGATATCTTCAAGGGACATCTAACTATGGCTTTGTAATCCAGCATAATTTCAGGTCCATTCTTCATGCCTACACTGATGCTCATTTTATAAATGTTTTTTCAGATGCAGACTGGGCTGGTTGTCCTGATTACCATCGACCCACAGGGGGGTATGCCATCTACCTTGGAAATAATCTCATTTCCCGGTCAGTTAGAAAACTACGGACTGTCTCTTGGTCATCAACTTAGTCTGAGTACAAAGCTTTAGCAGACACAGTGGCTGAGGTCACATGGTTGGAAGCTCTTCTTCGAGAACTTAAAGTTTCCAAAACATCAGTTTCAGTTCTATGGTGTGATAATTTGGGTGCTACCTACTTATCAACAAATCATGTCTTTCATGCGCGTACAAAACATGTGGAGGTTGATTTTCACTTTGTTAGAATAAAGGTTGTTGAAGAAAAACTTAATATTCAATCTATTTCTACACATGATCAGATTTCACCAAGCCGTTACTGCTTCAACGATTTACCAATTTGCGTTCCAAGCTACAGCTCATTACCCGACCTTAGCTTGCGGGGGAATATTAGACAGTTTATTATATAGCTAGTAGTTAGATGATACAAAGTGTAAATATGTAACTTTTATATATATATATATATATATATATATATATATATATATATATATATATATATATATATATATATATATATATATATATATATATATATATATTTGATGTAATCGTTTTATTAATACAATACAATACACAATAATACAAAAGTATTGGATAAATTAGTGATAGTATGATTAGTATCCCACCAACTGCCACCTAGAGAGTTGGAAGATTTTTAGTTGAATTCATCTTGTGCACATGTATTATCATTGTATGACAATCAACTTACCTCAATGTTATACTTGTTTTCCACGCTCATACAAAGCTTGTGTAGCTTGATTTTCACTTCGTTTGAGAAAATTCAATGTCTATATTAATAGATTGTGACTGTTATAGACGTCAATTCTAAATAATAATTAAAAAAAAAATACTAACCCATATTTATACACTAATTCAAGAAGAAATTAAGACCCACATATAGTTAGAAACAACAAGAAATATATAAACATAGATGCCATTAAAACATCAAACACCTACCTTAACCTTAACTCTTACAATCACAAATCCATTCATAACATCAACATGCTGCCACAAAAATCGAACACTACCCCAACAGCATTGTTGCATTTAAACCTAAACAAACTTAAACATATATATATTTAAGAACATACACATACTAATTTCCACAAAATATTAAAATTTCAATCAGTGATTTCTCCCTCTTCTTCATCAGAATCAACATCAACTTTCTCAACCACCTTCTCGCCACCCTCAACAACCAAACTATCCGGTTCTCCGGCAACTTCTCCGGCGACTTCTCCGGCACCCGTTTCTCTCACGATTACATCCGGAAATCTCAAAGGCTTTTTCGGTTGACCGGAGAAGAAAGAGTTGACCACCATGAAGCGGAAAACCTGCAAAAGATGGTTTTGGTCTCTCTTGATGTCTTTTGTCAAAAGTTTTTGTAAAAGTGATGGGTCCCGCTTGTTCTCGGTTGGCTTATTAGGGTTTTCTGATCTTGTTTTCTTGGTGATTCGATCATTTTGAAATTTATTTCCTCTTTTCTTTTGGAATTTTCCTTTTTTGAATCGTTCCTTTTCGTGTTTTTGGATGTGTTTTTCAGGACCCGATAAATAATGCGATGGAATATCGGCTACTTCACAGCCTAGTTCCGCCTGTTTTGTCAATATTTCCTTCAATTGCTTCCAAAATATAAAAAATAAATAAATTAGTTTCTTGTATTTTATATTATGCAAAAAGATATAGCAACGTACTTTCATTGATTTTATTAAAGTTAAAAGTATAATGGAAAATCTATCCAACATAGGGACCATTTTTTATAACTTTGTCTTACACAGGGACCATTTCTGTAGTTTTACAATTAGACAGGGATCATTTCTGTAAGTTTACCTCACACAGGGACCATTTCTGTAACTTTGTCATGCTTAAGGACCATTACATAATTTTTTTTCACGTTTCTATAATTTTTCCATACTTAAGGACCATTATATAATTTGTTTTTACACAGGGACCATTTCTGTAAAAAACTATAGGGATCAAAATTGTAAATCATGCAAATTAAAAAGTACAGGGACCAAAATTGACATTTAGTGTACCTGACGACGTAATACAGATGCCTCTTCTTCCTTGGATTTGTTGACATTTGTGGGATAATGCTTCTTACGAGCCTCACGCCACTGCTTAATTTCTTGCTCTGTATACTTCAGAGAGGGTACCCTTCAATTCATGAAATGACAATTTTACCCCTAGTCAGCTATTATATTAACAAGTAGTTACACAAATGGATGCTTAAAAAAGAATATAAATGTACAGAAATTACTTTTTTTCAAACTTGGTGGAAATGGAATTTTTATGCCTAGAATTTACTGCAGCATTGTTCTTACCCTCTGCTGTTCAACAATCAAAACGAATAAAATAATAATTAGTGAAGCATAACAACTGCAAATAAATAATATACATGATACAAATACATGTAATATAATATAACTTCATTTGAAAATTGAAGTAATTCTATGTAACAAAGAAATTAAATGATGATGTGTTCACCTTGATTCATATTGCCATTATAAGCATGTTTTCCATGATGAAACTGAGACTTGAATCTGCAAACATTCAATTTCTATACGAATGAACTTATAAATTCAAGTAATAACAAAGAGATTTATGAATCTTATAATGTATTAAAGTAACATACCCTTTATGTGATTGTGAGGTGTCATTCTTTTTATCTCCTGTGAAGTTCTTGTGTGGAGAAGTCCATCCACCATTAATGTTGTTTCCATGTTTCTCCTGTTAATACCATTCTTTAAAGCCACTATATTGCTCTTCCACCAAAAAGAATATATGGCAAGATATATAACTTCAACAAGTAGAAACAATTATTTTTTGTGATCAACATGTGAATCAAATTATAAGCCACAACATGCAATCAACTTTCAGCATCAATAATTTGTGTAGAGTTTTATACACCAAACACAAGTTACAGTCAAGAAAAATTGATACCTGAAAATTTGTGACTGTAGGAGAAGGTTTCTGGGGTAAAATTGAGGTCCCTTGTTGACCTTTTTGTCCTTGATTAGCATGTTGCATGGGCCCACTTGGATTCATCTGATTTGGAAGAAAGTTGTGATTTTGAGGAACCACACCTTGAGGAATCTGGTTCTGGAACATGGGAATTTTAAATTAGACATCATTGTGGTTTTTTTGTAGTTTTGATATTTTATTTAACATGTTTTTATATCATGGAAGGTAGCTACAAGTGTTAAGAGCTAATGACAGAAATGACAGAATACATGGATGGAATTTTGAAGAACTAAAAAGACTATCTACACTTTTAGTGTCAAAGATGAAGAACATAACAACAAAATTGATACCTGTAAAAGGAGATTTGGTGATTGCTGTGGTTGAACTGAATTAGGAGCATGAGGTAGAAACGGGTTCCCTTGTAATTGTTGCCCTTGATTAGCATGTTGCAAGGAGCCATTGAAATTAGGCATGCTAAACTGCTGATTTGGAAGAAATCCAGGGTTTTGATGACTCATAAGATTTGGAATCTGGTTCTGGAACATGGGGAAATTACCAGGAGGACATTGGGGATAATTGGGGTTCTGTGATTGTGATTGTAATTGAAGAAGCTGATAGATATTTTGGATCGTATTCTGCATAATGACTTGCTCGTTAGGTAAAGCAACATTTGGGTTGTATACAGGACGATTCATGGAATTGTTAGGAAAGAACTGGGCTTGTTGTTGACAAGGATTAAACTGGTTTACAGGAAAGGGATTAAAATTCTGCTGTGGATTGAATCCAGGAAAACCAGTAGGGAATTGAGCCATAGTATTTTGTAAGGGAAAGGGCTGATTAGGGAAATTCATGAAACAAGATGGAGGTGCGATTGGTCTGTTATTTGGCAATAATCCTCCAACATTTCCATTGCAGGTTTGTTGATTAGTGACAGAGTTAACCTGTTCATCATATAATACATTTACTTAGCTCACCCGAAAGTGATAATCTTACTCCAACATTCAAAAAAGAAATTTGTTAAAGCACATTCCAAAATTCGGGATATTCTAAACCAGAACAAATTTGACTAAAACCTCCTACTTCTACTCGTATCAGTCTCTCGTTTCAGAAGTAACTCAAAAATCGAAGTGCAGCTATGTTTTGAGAGCCGATGGAGTAAGAAATTAGTTCAGAATATGATCAGAAAAGAAGAGAAGTAGAAAGGGCAACAGAGTACCTGTTGAGCTGCGGAAGGAGTTGCTGGATTTTGGTTGGAATTATGATGAGGATTCATGATCAAGGAATTGCTGGATTTTGTTATTGTTCTAAATAATTAGGTCATTCGAGAGCCACAGGGTTTTAGAGAGGGTTTTTGTTGTTCTCGTAATTTATATACAATGCTCGCGTGCTCCACACAATTAGGCTTTGGGCGTCGCACGTAAGTGTTTGTTTTCTTCTGTTTTTTATAAAAGGGGTAAATTATAGCAATCGTCTCTCGCACATGCCAGACTCTCGTGCACATGCTAGAAAGCGTGTTTAGTTCTTATTTTTAAAAATTAACTCGGACTGTCCCTTGTTTGTTTAAAACTTGCATATTTCATCCCTCTGGACATAAAAAGACTATTTTACCCTTAAAAAAATTCCTTTTTTATCTTCTTTTAATGCTTTATCATTTTTCATTTAAAAAAAGAAAAAAAGAAAAAAGTATATCATGTACCCACCCTCCCTCTTCCCTTTCCCACCGTCCTTTCCTCTTAATAGAAACCTCCATATCTCCGATCAAAATCATTAGATGAATCACCGACGTATTTTCCACAGCCACTTCATTTTGGTTCCAAAATCGTCTCACCACCTATTCTCCTCAAAACCGGTCTCACACATCATGTACAACCTCCTTCCCACCATCTAACAACCTCCTGAATCCACCAGTCAAACTGTAACCGTGGTTACGACACAATCTAGAAGAAGAGATTATTAGTAGTGTTGATGCTCAATCTGAAACCCCCAAAATGAAATCCGTCATGAAATTCCCAAAGTTCTCAATCTGAAACCACACATTTCTCCATATATAAATCTAAAACCCTAGACACACAGGTGAAGAAGGAGATCGCCGATCGGAAAAATAGGTGGGGAGAGATGCAGTACAGGTGATGGCACTCGGGTGAAGAAGGAGATCTTCGATCTCGAAACCCTAGGTGGCGATTCGAAACCCTGACTTATACTCTTGGTTGTTGAAGGTCGTCGATGAGACAAGAGTTGTGCTTGGCGGAAAGTGGGTCACGATGAAGAGGATGGTTGAATGGTGGAGAAGATTACAAGATTGTGAGTGGAGAATAAGGGATATCTGATGGGAAAACAAAGAGGAGAGAGAGATGTCATGGTTGTGTAAACAATACTAATGGTGGTGAGTGGTGCTCCGATGACGGTGGCGGACGGTTTTCCGGCGATAGTGGTGGTCGGTGGTCTGACGATGTCCGCCCGGAAAGAAAATGGTGGTGTTTGTGATTTTTTGTGAGGGTGAGGTTTTAGAAATAAATAAGTGGATATACCTTTTTCTAAATATTAATATATAATTAATATCAATAAAAAA
Organism: Lactuca saligna; assembly: GCF_052625555.1. Classification (NCBI taxonomy): domain Eukaryota; kingdom Viridiplantae; phylum Streptophyta; class Magnoliopsida; order Asterales; family Asteraceae; genus Lactuca; species Lactuca saligna. Next base: position 261,011,849 of record NC_136420.1, on the reverse strand, counting down.
ATCAAAAATAATTGGAAATTAAATAAAAAAGGGCATTATGGTCATTTTAGATTTGACATTGACTAAATTTGCAATAAAACTGCATATCAGGGACGAAGCGTGCAAGTGTTAAAGAAACAAAGGGCAGTCCGAGTTAATTTTTGAAAATAGGGACTAAACACACTTTCTGGTAAATACACGAGGGACGATTGGTGTAATTTACGCTTTATAAAATGTCTTTTTTTTAAGAGAAAATTCGGTAATTGACTAAAATGTACGGTAAGTTTGAAGAAAATAGCCATAAAAAATGAAGATTTCAAAAAATGACCATATATTCTGCAGAACCATAAACACCTTTGCGGAACGTGGAAACCTCTGCAGATCTTGGTTTTTTTTTTTCATTTTTTATCGTTTTTTTTTTTGTTTTCGTTTATTAATATTTTTTTTAATCACATAAGGTATTATATGATTATTATATAAAAAAATTGTTTTCGTTTTTCGTTTTTCTTATTTAATTACCCGTTTATAAAAGTTGTGTGTTTAATAAAAATTATAGAAATATTCTATGTTTTTTATAAAATTACACACACCGGTATTCTGAATAATAAACATATTTTAAGTAGGTTACAAAACATATTTTAGAAAACATAAACATACAATCTTCATAATAAACATATTTTGAAATAAACTTCATTGAAGACTCTGCAGAATCTTTGTTTTTTGATTTTTTTAATATTTTTTTCGTTTTTTTGTTCATTTTCGTTTATTAATATAATTTTTTTTAAATACATTAATACCTTATGTGATTATTATGTAAAAAATTCAACAAAAAAAGGTTAAAAATAATAAAATGTTTTATGTAATACGTTTGACTCTGAGGAACCAAAACACCTCTGCGGATCTTGAGTTTTTTAATTTTTATTTTTTCGTTTTTTTCTATTTTTTGTTTTCGTTTATTAATATTAGTTTTTTTTTTAATACACTAATACCTTATGTTTTATGTAAAAATTTTGACAAAAAAAGGTTAAAATTAATGAAGTTATGTTTAATATCAGTCCATAGAATTGTTTGAGAATCCACATAACTGTTATCAGCGGAACAGTGTACACATCTGCGGATCAGTGTACACCTCTGCGGATCAGTGTACACATCTGCGGATCTGTGTACACATCTGCGGATCAGTTATAGAAGTTATAGACGTATTTTAGTGGATTTTTGTGAGTTTCTGAGTTTCAATTACAAGTAGAATTGGTTTTTTCATTGTGTTTGTGGAGAGTGATTTCTAAAATGCGTTTTATTATTTTGTGTACGGGAGGCTCTTGGCAGTTAGTTAATAGAGATGAGGTTTACGTAAGAAATAATGTGAAAAACTATGGTTTAAATGTCATATATAATAATATATGTTTGTTTTAACATAAAAAAGTACAGTGGGCAGAAGATATGGTTAAAAAAATAAAGAGGGTATTCAATGATGGTCAGTATTCGGTGTGGACAATACAACATATCAAGCGCATGACTTCAAAAGTGGTGGCATAGTGAATTTGAGGGAAAAGACTTGTTCTTGAAGATATTGACAACTACCCGGTTTGCCATGTGGTCATGTGATAATGGTTTTAACACACTTGAAAATTGATCACTGTGGGCATATGGCTATAGATGCTTATAAAATTGAAACATATCGAAGAACGTATGAGCAGGCCGTATACCCTCTTTCTGAACTTAGTGATTGGGAAGTCCCGAATGACCTTATGGTTGTTAACCCTCCTGTGATGGAAATACGTCAAGCTGGTAGACCAAAAAACACCAATCGTATTCCCTCTCAAGGTGAGAAACCATAAATAAGAAGGTGTAGTAGATGTCATAACACAACTCATAATGCAAAGACGTGTAAGGGAATCGTTCCAAATAACCAAAATAAAAGTAAAAAAACGTATTGGGGCGTCAGGGAGTGGGACAAAATCGAAAGAAGAGGAACCAACGCAAGCGACCGAAAACCAATGGCAACATGAGCCAGAGAACCAATGGACGCAACATACCGAACAACAATGGTAGCAGCTCAGCCAAACAACCAATGGACACAACAGACTGAACATCAATAGCAGCAGCAGCCGGATAACCAATGGACACAACAGACTGAACATCAATGGCAGCAGCAGCCAAACAACCAATAGACACAACAGACCGAACATCAATGGCAGCAGGAACTACATAACCAATGGACGCAAGGGACCGAATACCGACCGCAGGAAGAGCCACAGAACCAATGGCAGGGTTGCACCGAGTACCAATGGTAGCAACATGCAGATAACCAATGGACGCAAGCGACAGTAAACCTAAGGACACAAGCAACAAAAAATCTATGGACGGAATACGAAAACAAATCAAAGTTTTCGTGGTTCGATTTGGATGAATGAAGTTTATTTCATAGTATGTTTATTATGAAGTTTGTATGGTTATGTTTTCTAAAGAATGTTTTGTAACCTATAAAAAAACATGGAACATTTGTATAATTTTAATTAGGTTATTTATATGCACCGATTTGTATTACGTTATTTATATGTATTTGGTTTGTATTAGGTTATTTACAAAACCAATTGAGTTAACTTCTACTTTATTCCATAGAACATAAAATACAAAACAGTAAAAATATATTGAAAACATACATCACATAAGGTATTAGTGTATTAAAAAAATTAATATTAATAACCAAAAATGAACGCAAAAAAAAAAAAAAAAAAAGATTTTGCAGAGCTGTAGAAGATCCGCAAAGACTTTAATGAAGTTTATTGCAAGGTATGTTAATTATGAAGGTTGTATGTTTATGTTTTCTAAAATATGTTTTGTAACCTACTTAATGTATGTTTATTATTCAGAATACCGTAGAGGATCCGTAGAGGTGTTCACATTTCGCAGAGGTGTTTATGGTTCCGCAGAACCCCCTCTGCGGAACTTGTGACCATTTCTGAAATCTTCATTTTTGTGGTCATTTTCTTCAAACTCACCCTAGATTTTGGTCATTTGCCGAATTTTCTCTTGTTTGTTTAGGGGTGGTTGTTTTAACTTTTAAAATATCTTTTAGCTTTTAGGAAAAGATAAAAAGTTAAAAGATATTTGTTAAAAATAACAGATCTTGTAAAAACTACTTTTGGATATAAGGAAAATGATTTTTTTGCAACTTTTCCTAAAAGGATTTTTTTTCTGATTTTTTGCAATTTTTCTTAAAATGACTTTTGCCCTTTAAGCCAAACACCCCCTTAGACAATCCAAGAGTCGGTTCGTAGTTGACTTGGCCATGATGGTGGAACGTGCACATCACATCGGTCGTTCATGGTCCGATGTGCTTCCCACCACGAATTGAAACGGCCAATGTGAATGTTTTGACCGACCGTTCAACGGCTAATTAAAAAAAATTAAACATAAATTTTATCTATAAAAACCATACTATATATCCATATTTCTTACACTATTTTTTTCTGTCTATATTACACTAGGTGTAAAACACGTGTATTACACAGGTTGATTAAAGAAAATAAAATATTAAAATGTAAATAAGTATTTTTTAAAATAAAATTTTGAAATAAGGATTGAATAAACATGTTAATTGCAATTTGTTATAATATTTATTAGGAAAAATGACAAAAATGCCCTACAAATTTCTAGGGTTGGTTGATTCAATCCCTAAAGTTTCTGTCGGGCTTTTTGGGTCCCTAAACTAGGATACGACCTGCTCTTTTAGTCCCTACCAACCTGTAATAGTTAGTTTAGTGACCATTAGACCAAAAAACTTACAATGTGCCCCTATAAAGCCAAAAAAAAAAATGGGGGATCAAATGCAATCTCACCTTCACAGAAATTGGAATTTTTTGCATGGTCGATTACTTCACTCCCATTAGAGTCTGTATTTACAGGGAGAAATTTGTAAAACTCCACCCGTTGATCTCCTTTATCTAAAGCCTGATAATTAATTAATAATAAAAAGTAATCAAAACTAAAATAATAACAAATTGATACCAATGTGCTTAATTTGTATGTTTGCTTAGCAACAGGAAGATGATAATATATGTTTGCTGGACTGAATTGAACGGAATTGGTAGACATACAAATGACATTGTTCTAATCTAATCTCAACATGTCAAAAAAAATAATACAAATTCTAGGTTAGTTAGTATACCTTCATTTTGTAACACCGTGAATTTCAAAACAATTTTTCGCATTTTATAAAAACATAATTCATTTAGTATTCGTAAAAACACACATGTTTGAAATACAATTCATATCATACAAAAATCCCAAGATCTCATAACATAAAATCTCGTGTGTGTGTGTGTGTACTGATCAAGCTGGCGCCTTCCCACGGTCGTCACTAGTACCTGAAACAAATAACACCAAACACTGTAAGCACAAAGCTTAGTGAATTCCCCAAAATACCACATATAACACATATTAGCCACTCGAGGCTATAACTCTGTGGGTCCGTGCACCTAAACTCTGTGAACCCTCAGGTTCTAACTCTGTAAACATGCACATCATAAATCACATAGAATAATGCAGCGCAACACATAACACATACATAGCATACAAGCACTGTATCACATAACTTTAGTTATGTAACACCGTAAATTTCAAACAATTTTTTTTTAAAATTTTCTTATAAAACATAATTCGATTAATATTCATCAAACATCCATATTAATTATCCACTAATGGTTAATACAAAATCCCAAGATCACAATGTAAAAACTCCGAGTGTGTGTACGGATCAAGCCGGCGCCTTCCCGCGGTCGTCACTAGTACCTGAAACAATAACATCAAACACTGTAAGCACAAGGCTTAGTGAGTTCCCCAAAATACCACATATAACATATATTAGCCACTCGAGGCTATAACTCTGTGGGTCCGTGCACCCAAACTCTGTGAACCCGCAGGTTCTAGCTCTGATAAACATGCACTACATAAATCACATAGAAATAATGCAGTACAACACATAACATACATAGCATACAAATACTCTATCACATAACTCTGGTTACCTACTCAAGGTAATATAGTATAGTGAGTAGACTCACCTCGCGTATCTCGGTATCTCACGAATCCTGGAAATCCCTAGTGCTCGATCCTCCGAGCTCTAATCCTCCTATAACATTATATGTTTCTAATTAACACTTTATATCTCTAAGGTTGACTATCCATAAGAAGTCAATCACAGGTCAACTCTGGTCAACGGTCAACTCTGACCGGACTCGGCGAGTACCATCCCGACTCGGTGAGTCTAGACGTTTTCACCAACCCTTTGAAATCCCCTTACTACACGTCGAGTATTCCCCCCTTTACTCAATGAGTTTCACCTGAATGAATCGCGGGGCCACCCCGACTCAACTCGCCGAGTCTCAAGGACAACTCGGCGAGTCCAAGTTTGACTCAGTCCACTCGTCATCCCTCTCCAACTCACCCTGACTCACTGAGTCTACCCATGACTCGATTGGACCACTCGCTGAGCAGTCCCAAGGCAATCTTCAAGCTACTCGCCGAGTCGGATGAACAGACTCGGCGAGTCCATGCCATGCAACCACTCCAACTCGCTTCTAAGGTCAGATCTGCTTCCAAAAAGTATAGATCTGGCCTCCCTCGACTGATTCATCACGTAAAGCTCTTATCTTGGTGCTCATAACACACCCTATAGCTCCTAAATGGAGTTTTTGACCTAAGGCATGAGGATTCCAATCCAAAGCCTCCATTGATTCTCAAAAAGCTTGGGTAAAGGGACACTTTGGACCTCTAAGGGTCCAGATCTATGGTTCCAACCTCATAAGGGACCAAGAGGACACTAAATCTTGCCATAAAAGGGTTCAACAAACCCTAAATCTAGATAAGCAACAACAAACAAGAAGGTAACTCGGATTTATTACCACAAACATGATGCTCTGGACTCCAAACCCACAGAAGTGGCTCCTCTTGCTTTCCCTTGGCTAGCTCTTCTCCTTCCTTGCAACAATGGCACCTCCAAGGTCAATAATGGTCTCCTACTTAGCTCCAAATGCTCACACTCGATTAGGGTTTCACTCAAGGGGCTGGTGAGCACAAATGACGGCCATAAGGCCCTTTAAATAAGTCTCAAACCCGAGAAATTAGGGTTTCATTACACAGCGCTGACTCGCCGAGTCCATATCCTGGACTCGTCGAGTCCAGGCACAATCCCGCGTCCAGATCCGCGTCCCTACTCGGCGAGTCTGAGCTCCAACTCGCCGAGTCCCCTCTCAGAACACCAAAATCATAAACATAAAGGATACCTGGAAATCCGGCTGTTACAACTCTCCCCCACTAGAACTAGACTTCGCCCTCGAAGTCTCGCTCTAAAAACAGCTCCAAATGATGCTCCTGCATCATACGCTCTGGCTCCCAGGTCATCTCTGATCCCCTCCGGTGTTGCCACTGAACCAACACCAGAGGTACCTCCTTGTTTCTCAAAACCTTGATCTTCCGATCCCTGATGGCCACTGGTCTCTCGGCATAATTCAGGCTTGCATCCACCTGAATATCCTCTAACGGAACCACTGCCGATTCATCAGCTATACACTTCCTCAACTGCGACACATGAAAAGTGTCGTGAATTTGTCCCAACTCTGCTGGCAACTCCAACCGATAGGCTACCCGGCCTACCCTCGCAATCACACGAAATGGACCTATAAACCGGGGCCCCAACTTGCCCCTCTTCCTGAACCGAATCACTCCTTTCCAAGGAGAAACCTTCAGGAGAACGAAGTCGCCGACCTGAAATTCAAGCTCGGACCGACGCCTGTCCACATAACTCTTTTGTCGGCTCTGGGCTGTCAATAACCTCTGTCTGACCCGCTGTATCTGCTCCGTCGTCTGAATCATGATCTCTGTACTGCCCATCACTCTCTGCCCAACCTCGCCCCAACAAATGGGAGTCCGATACCTCCTACCATACAACAGCTCAAAGGGCGGCATACCGATACTCGAATGATGGCTGTTATTGTAGGAAAACTCTGCCAAGGGTAAATACGTATCCCAGCTACCCCCAAAGTCCAATACATATGCTCAAAGCATGTCCTCAAGTGTCTGAATCGTCCGCTCACTCTGGTCGTCTGTCTGGGGGTGATATGCGGTACTAAAATGCAGCTTAGTACCCAACTCCTCATGAAATTTCTTCCAGAATCGGGAAGTGAAGCGTACATCACGGTCCGAAACAATCGAGATCGGCACCCCATGCCGAGATACCACTTCTCTCACATAAACCTCTGCCAACTTCTCCGTCGAAGAACTCTCACTGATGGCAAGAAAGTGAGCGCTCTTCGTCAACCTATCCACAATCACCCAAATTGCATCAACTCCTCTGGCAGTCCTCGGCAATTTGGTGATGAAATCCATAGTGATCTGTTCCCACTTCCACTCGGGAACCTCCAATGGCTGCAACTTGCCATGCGGTCTCTGGTGCTCGACCTTCACCCTTCGACAGGTCAAACACCTCTCGACAAACCATGCGACGTCCCTCTTCATACAAGGCCACCAATACTCTTTCCTCAAATCCAAATACATTTTTGTAGCCCGGGGATGGATCGAAAATTTCGATCTATGAGCTTCCTCCATCAATGTAGTACGCGTACCGCCCACAAACGGTACCCAAATCCGGCCCTGAAAAGTGATAAGCCCTCGACTATCCGACACAAATTCAGAAACCAAACCAACGACCCGTTCTCTCTTCTGCATCTCCGGATGCACAGCCTCGGCCTGTGCCCCACGAATGGCGTCCATAACTGGAGCTATCACGGTCAATCTCAAACATACATTTCGCAGCGGAGTACTCTCCGCCCTACGACTCAATGCGTCGGCTACCACATTAGCCTTGCCCGGGTGGTACAAGATCTCACAATCATAATCCTTGACCACATCTAACCACCTCCTCTGCCGCATATTTAGGTTAGGCTGATCCATCAAGTACTTCAAGCTCTTATGGTCCGTGTATATCGTACAACGAACCCCATACAAGTAGTGTCGCCAAATCTTGAGAGCGAACACCACTGCCCCCAACTCTAAATCATGTGTGGGATATCTCATCTCATGAGGCTTCAACTGCCTCGATGCATATGCTATCACATGCCCCTTCTGCATCAGCACCGCTCCCAGCCCTAAAATCGATGCATCACAGAATACCACAAAATCTTCCATCCCTTCCGAAAGAGCTAACACCAGAGCTTCGCACAACCTTTGACGAAGCGTCTCAAAGGAGGTCTGCTGCTCGGGACCCCATAAAAATGTAACACCCTTCCGGGTCAATCTGGTGAGTGGCACTGCGATCTTGGAGAAATCCTTGATAAACCTCCGATAGTACCCTGCCAACCCAAGGAAGCTCCTGATCTCAGAGGGTGACTTTGGCACCTCCCATCTCATCACCGCGTCAACCTTGGCCGGATCGACCAATATCCCTTTCTGATTAACGAGGTGCCCCAAAAACTGGACCTCCCGCAACCAGAAATCGCACTTGGAAAACTTTGCATAAAGTTTCTCCGATCTCAAAACTCCAAGAACTTCCCTCAAATGCTCCTCATGCTGCTCTCTAGATTTCGAATATACCAGAATATCATCGATAAATACAATCACCAACCGATCCAACATCGGCCTGCATACCCTGTTCATGAGGTCCATGAACACAGCCGGGGCATTGGTGAGCCCAAAAGGCATCACCACAAACTCATAATGCCCATAACGCATCCTGAATGCTGTCTTCTGGACGTCCTCGTCCCGCACTTTCACCTGATGATAGCCCGACCTCAAATCGATCTTGGAGAACCAAGATGCTCCCTGTAACTGATCAAATAAATCGTCGATCCTCGGCAACGGGTAACGGTTCTTGACCGCCAGCTTATTCAATTCTCGGTAATCAATACACATTCGATGCGAGCCGTCCTTCTTCTTCACAAACAGAATGGGTGCTCCCCACGGCGAGCTACTCGGCCGAATAAACCCCTTCCCCAGCAGCTCCTGAAGCTGCAAGGATAACTCTTGCATCTCTGGAGGTGCAAGACGATAAGGCACCTTAGCGATAGGCGCGGCTCCCGGAACCAAATCGATACTGAACTCCACTTGCCTCACGGGAGGCACACCCAGTAATTCTTCGGGAAAAACATCTGGAAACTCACGCACCACCGAAACTTCATCCACTGAACTTGGTCTCTCGGAGATCACTCGCGTATCCATCACATACGCCACAAAACCCTTACAGCCCTGCTGTATACACTGCCTCGCCCTAGCGGCCAAACAAAAGGCTGATCCAGAACGTGTACCCTCGCTGTATACCGAAAGAACTCCCCCACTAGGATCTCGTATGGTCACCAGCTGACGCTCGCAGTCGATAACCGCGTCGAATCAGCTCAACCAGTCCATGCCCACTATGACACAGACATCACCCATCGCAATAGGAACCAGATCGATCGGAAACTCAACCCCAAAAATCTCTAACACACATCCCCGGAGGACCTCCGTGGCACAAATCACTCTGTCGGCAGCTATGGAAACCCGCAGAGGCCGACTCAATGCCTCACGACTAACACTGATATGCTGACTAAAGGCCAAAGATACAAAAGACCGACTCGCACCCGAGTCAAATAACACTAAAGCAGGCACAAAGTTCACAAGGAAGGTACCTATGCATAGCATAATATAAGCATAATATCTTAACACCAAAAATAAATATATATATAAGGAAACGTACCAGCCACAACGTCGGGTGCAGCGCGGACCTCTTCCGCAGTCAGCTGAAAGGCTCTCCCTCGAGCTCTTGGTGCCTCGGCCTTCACGGGCCGACTCTCTGTAGCTCTGATGGCGGCGGGAGCAGATCCCTGAGATGCTCCACGCAGCAACGGACACTCCGCCTTCCGGTGTCCGGTCTAGTTGCAGTGAAAACACACTGCAAACCCCTTGGGGCAGTCCTTGGCCATATGCCCCTCCTTGTCACATTTGTAGCAAGATCCTGCTCGACAGACTCCATCGTAACCCTTGCCGCACTTCCCGCAAGTGCGGCCCTTCTGGCTCCCGGGTTTGGGATCAGCGGGCTTGGCCCGCTTGGCTGCCGGATGGAGCTGTGCCGGCCGCCGATCCCTCCCCAGAGACTCCGCCTCCTCCCTGGCCTGAGTCTTAAGCTCAATCTCCCTCTTTCGGGTATTTGCCTGCAGGTCAGAAAATGTCCGATACGAGGAGTTCGCGGCGAACTCCCGAATATCCCGTCTCAAAATGCTCAGGTAGCGACTCATACGTGCCTGCTCAGTGGACACGTGCTCAGGGCAGAACATCGCCCTCTCATGAAACATCCTCGTGATCGCTGTAACTGACTCAGTACCCTGCTTGAGGGTCAGAAACTCCTGTGCCAAACGCTCCCTCTCCACCTGGGGAACGTACTCATCTCGAAACATGGTAGTGAACCTCTCCCAGGTCACTGCCGAAAGCTCAGCAGACGTGAAATGCGCCGTCACAAACTTCCACCAGTCCTTCGCTCCCAAGCGAAGAAGCACCCCTCCATATCAGATATCCACCTCATAGCTTCCACCGGATCCTGTGTACCATCAAACGCTGGTAATTTGGTGTTGCTGAACTCCCGAAACAGTGACGCATCACCTCCCTGGGGTCTCGCCGCAGCGATCGCTGCGGTAGCCGCTGAAACAGCAGCCTCAGAAAGAGCGGCATAATGCTCATCAAACGTCTCAATCAGCGCGGTCTTAATAGACCCGAACATCTCTGGTATCTCAGCTCTGATGACCGCAACCACCTCCTCATGAATGATCTGTCGAATCTCCTCATCACTAGCCCCGGCACCCTCCGGCATATGACGTGTCCTCACCATGATCAACCTCTGAAATACAACATGCGATAAATTAGAATTCACTCGAACATTCTTACACTCGACAATCCACCCCTCCTTGATTCTTGGTATCCCAAGATTCTTATTTGGGCCGTGTACTGCCCCGGTGCTTTCAGTAGTACGGGCCCAATACTACTGTCCGCACCGTCTCAGTACACACCCCAAACCTTCCTCTTCGGATCACAATTCCCAAGTACTCTATCATGCGTAGACCACTCTCTAATAGATCTCTCATAAACCCCTTGCTGCTACCTACTCACTCTCAGCATCTCATAGCAGCTCACCCCTCCCTAGGCTAAGGCATCATAAATCAGGCCACTCTAGTCCTATTAGCAATACCAAGCCTACTCTAGCATGTAGATACATCATATCAATATTAATATCACGTAATATAAAGGTATTTTGGGAATTCACCGTTCGGGCGCTGACTGATCGTACACACGTTCCTTCCTGGAATTTGTTTCTTTTTCAAGAAAATCTTTTACTCTAAAAAAATTTAGGTTTTCTTTTGAAAATATCCTTCCAATTCCTTAGTTTGAGTTCAAATACTCCCGAAGGTGTACCCGAATCCCTCAAACCAAGGCTCTGATACCAAATTGTAACACCGTAAATTTCAAACAAATTTTTTTTTTATTTTTTTATAAAACATAATTCGATTAATATTCATCAAACATCCATATTAATTATCCACTAATGGTTAATACAAAATCCCAAGATCACAATGTAGAAACTCCGAGTGTGTGTACGGATCAAACCGGCGCCTTCCCGCGGTCGTCACTAGTACCTGAAACAATAACATCAAACACTGTAAGCACAAGGCTTAGTGAGTTCCCCAAAATACCACATATAACACATATTAGCCACTCGAGGCTATAACTCTGTGGGTCCGTGCACCCAAACTCTGTGAACCCGCAGGTTCTAGCTCTGATAAACATGCACTACATAAATCACATAGAAATAATGCAGTACAACACATAACATACATAGCATACAAATACTCTATCACATAACTCTGGTTACCTACTCAAGGTAATATAGTATAGTGAGTAGACTCACCTCGCGTATCTCGGTATCTCATGAATCCTGGAAATCCCTCTTGCTCGATCCTCCGAGCTCTAATCCTCCTATAACATTATATGTTTCTAATTAACACTTTATATCTCTAAGGTTGACTATCCATAAGAAGTCAATCACAGGTCAACTCTGGTCAACGGTCAACGGTCAACGGTCAACTCTGACCGGACTCGGCAAGTACCATCCCGACTCGGCGAGTCTAGACGTTTTCACCAACCCTTTGAAATCCCCTTACTACACGTCGAGTATTCCCCCCTTTACTCGATGAGTTTCACCTGAATGAATCGCGGGGCCACCCCGACTCAACTCGCCGAGTCTCAAGGACAACTCGGCGAGTCCAAGTTTGACTCAGTCCACTCGTCATCCCTCTCCAACTCACCCTGACTCACTAAGTCTACCCATGACTCGATTGGACCACTCGCTGAGCAGTCCCAAGGCAATCTTCAAGCTACTCGCCGAGTCGGATGAACAGACTCGGCGAGTCCATGCCATGCAACCACTCCAACTCACTTCTAAGGTCAGATCTGCTTCCAAAAACTATAGATCTGGCCTCCCTCGACTGATTCATCACGTAAAGCTCTTATCTTGGTGCTCATAACACACCCTATAGCTCCTAAATGGAGTTTTTGACCTAAGGCATGAGGATTCCAATCCAAAGCCTCCATTGATTCTCAAAAATCTTGGGTAAAGGGACACTCTGGACCTCTAAGGGTCCAGATCTATGGTTCCAACCTCATAAGGGACCAAGAGGACACTAAATCTTGCCATAAAAGGGTTCAAAAAACCCTAAATCTAGATAAACAACAACAAACAAGAAGGTAACTCGGATTTATTACCACAAACGTGATGCTCTGGACTCCAAACCCACAGAAGTGGCTCCTCTTGCTTTCCCTTGGCTAGCTCTTCTCCTTCCTTGCAACAATAGCACCTCCAAGGTCAATAATAGTCTCCTACTTAGCTCTAAATGCTCACACTCGATTAGGGTTTCACTCAAGGGGCTGGTGAGCACAAATGACGGCCATAAGGCCCTTTAAATAAGTCTCAAACCCGAGAAATTAGGGTTTCATTACACAGCGCTGACTCGCCGAGTCCATATCCTGGACTCGTCGAGTCCAGGCACGATCCCGCGTCCAGATCTGCGTCCTACTCGGCGAGTCTGAGCTCCAACTCGCCGAGTCCCCTCTTAAATCAACAAAATATAATAAACAAGATACCTGATAAAATCTGGCTGTTACAAGTTACCTACTCAAGGTAAAGTATAGTGAGAAGACTCACCTCGTGTATCTCGATAACTCGCAAATCCCTGGAATCACTCGTGCTCGATCCCCCGAACTATAATCTTCCTATAATACAATATATCTCTAATTAACACTTTTACAACTAAGGTTGACTAACCCTATCAAGTCAACACTGGTCAACTCTGGTCAACAGTCAACTTTGACCAGACTCGGCAAGTGCACCAAAGCAACTCGGCGAGTCTAACGCGTTCACTGACTCCTTCGGATCTTTTCTTGGCACGTCAAGCACTCCCCTAACTCGACGAGTTCCACCTGGCTTGAATCGCAGGGCAACCACGACTCAACTCGCCGAGTCTCAAGAACGACTTGGCGAGTTCCGGCTTGACTCAACCCCATATTGACTCTTCCTGACTCACTGGGTTATCCCCTAACCCGACGAGTCCACTCACTGAACATATTACGTGAAACCCCAACCCTACTTGCCGAGTCCCAAGAACAACTCGGCGAGTTCATGCCATGCACACACTTTTATTGACCTTTTGAGGTCAGATCTGCTTTCCCAAACCCTAGATCTGGCCTTCCCAAGCATGAATGTCACGTAAAGTTCGAAAGTTGATGCTTGTATAACCCCCACAAGGCATCAAAAGGTGATTTGGTCCCAAAAATAACCACCTAGGTCCAATGACTCCATAATAACCCAAAAAGCCCCAATGGTTGAGGTCTCTGGACCTCTTTGAGTCCAGATCCAAGGCACAAACTCGAAGAGGGACCATTTGCTTCACATAATCACTCTCCAAAGGGGCTATAAACCCTAACTCTAAAGATTAACCCTATAACTGAAGGAGATTCGAACCCTTACCTCAAAATGGAGCCTCTGGACTCTGGATCTGCTAGAATCTCACCTCCTCCTTGCTCTTGCCACCTTCCTCTTGCTAAACAAGGAATACAAAGGCCCAAAAGTGACTTCCTATCTCCCAAAACGAAATAGCTCTCTTATGGTTCTCTCAAGGGAATGGTAGCCGCACTAAGAGGCTATAAGTGCCCTTAAATAGGCTCCAAACCCGGAGAATTAGGGTTTCATTAAACAGCGTGGACTCGCCGAGTCCACTCCTTGGACTCGTCGAGTCCAGACGCGAATCCTTGTCCAAATCGTGATCCTACTCGGCGAGTTTGAGCTCCAACTCGCCGAGTTTCTAACAAAATACCAAAAAATATAAGAATAATTAATACATGGGAATCTGGGCTGTTACAATTCTCCCCCACTAGAACTAGACTTCACCCTCGAAGTTTCGCTCTGCAAATAACTCCGGATGCTGCTCGCGCATCTCACGCTCCGGCTCCCAGGTCATATCGGACCCCTTCCGATGCTGCCACTCAACCAAAACCAAGGGTACCTCCTTGTTCCTAAGAACTTTGATTTTCCGATCTTTGATTGCCACTGGTCTCTCAACATAATTCAGACTCGCATCCACCTGAATATTCTCTAATGGAACCACTACCGACTCATCGGCTATACACTTCCGCAATTGCGACACATGGAAAGTGTCGTGAATCTGCCCCAACGCTGCTGGCAATTCCAAACGATAGGCTACCCTGCCTACCCTCGCGATCACCCGAAATGGACCAATATATCGGGGCCCCAACTTGCCCCTCTTCCTGAATCGAATCACTCCTTTCCAAGGAGAGACCTTCAGGAGCACAAAGTCGCCGACCTGAAACTCAAGCTCGGACCGGCATCTGTCTGCATAACTCTTCTGACGACTCTGAGCGGTCAACAACCTCTGTCTGACCTGCTGGATCTGCTCTGTCGTCTGAAGTACAATCTCAGTACTGCCCATAACACGCTGTCCGACTTCTCCCTAGCAAATGGGGGTCCGACACCTCCTCCAATACAACAGCTCAAAGGGTGGCATACCAATGCTTGAATGATGGTTCTTGTTGTAAGAAAACTCTGCCAATGGCAAGTACGTATCCCAACTCCCCCTGAAATCCATCACACATGCCCGGAGCATGTCCTCGAGCGTCTGAATCGTCCGCTCACTCTGTCCGTCTGTCTGGGGGTGATACGCGGTACTAAAATGTAGCCTAGTACCCAGATCCTCATGAAACTTCTTCCAGAATCTAGAAGTGAAATGTACATCCCAGTCTGAAACAATCGATATAGGCACCCCATGCCGAGATACCACTTCCCTCACGTACATCTCTGCTAACTTCTCTGCGGAGGAGCTCTCACTAATAGAAAGGAAATGGGCGCTCTTCGTCAACCTGTCCACAATCACCCAAATTGCACCGACTCCCCTCGCAGTCCTTGGAAACTTGGTGATAAAATCCATGGTAATTTGTTCCCACTTCCATTCGGGAACCTCCAACGGCTGCAATCTACCATGCGGTCTCTGGTGCTCGGCCTTAACCCTACGGCAGGTTAAGCATCTCTCAACAAACCACGCAACATCCCTCTTCATACAGGTCCACCAATACTCCCTCCTCAGATCCAAATACATCTTAGTGGCCCCAGGATGGATCAAGAATTTCGATCGATGAGCTTCTTTCATCAAAATGGTATGCGTCCCTCCCACAAACGGCACCCAAATCTGCCCCTGAAATGTCATAAGCCCCCGACCATCGGTAATGAACTCTGATACCAACCCAAACACTTGCTCCTTCTTCTGGTTCTCCGATCTCACGGCCTTAGCCTGTGCTCCACGAATGGTGTCCAACACCGGAGCCATCACGGTCAAACGCAAACATACACCTCGCAACGGGGCACTCTCCGCCCTGCGACTCAGGGCGTCGGCTACCACATTAGCCTTGCCTGGATGGTATAGGATCTCACAATCATAGTCCTTAACCACATCCAACCACCTCCTCTGCCTCATATTTAGGTTGGGCTGGTCCATCAAATATTTCAGGCTCTTATGGTTCGTGTATATTGTACACCGAACCCCATACAAATAGTGACGCCAAATCTTGAGGGCGAACACCACTGCCCCCAACTCTAGGACATGGGTGGGATACCTCGTCTCATGTGGCTTCAGCTGCCTCGATGTGTATGCTATCACATGCCCTTTCTGCATCAACACCGCTCCCATCCCCAAGATCGATGCAACACAGTATACCACAAAGTCCTCCATTCCCTCCGGGAGGGCTAACACCGGGGCCTCACATAACCTTTGGCGAAGCGTCTCAAAGGAGGCCTGCTGCTCGGGGCCCCATGAAAAAGCGACACCCTTCCGGGTCAATCTGGTGAGTGGCACTGCGATCTTAGAGAAATCCTTGATAAATCTCCGATAATAACCGGCCAACCTGTAACGCCCGGGTTTCAAAGCTAAGCATTTTTGTCAATTTAATAGTCTAGGTCAACTCTTGTAACTCTTTTTGAAGTAATCAAGATGAAATATTCGAGTATTATGTGAATAATGTGTGTTTATTATTTAATTATAAATGTATAGTTAATAAAGAATAAAAAAAAATGAGTGTCAAAATTAAAGTGTGAGATAATCCCGATATCTCTACATAAATTTGTAGAATATGTCTCAAGGTTTCCGTACATATAAAGAATGCCGAAATCCGAGTTATAACGAAGAAGTTATGGCCCGCCGAAGTTTCACGGCAAAACCGTCACGACATCGGGAGACGTAAATAGTGCATTTACGATAGAAGACTTTTTAGCCTTAGCGATCTAAACAAAAGTTGTAGAATATGTTAAACCGAGAAAATCCATAAAAAGAACGCCCAAATCTGACTTCGTATGAAGAAGTTATGATTTTTCTAAGATTCGGCTTAGCAGTGCACGACCCGAAACTCGAATTTTAGTTCGAGCGGTTTTTGGCTTACGCGACCTAAATGAGAGTTGAAGATCTCATTAATAGGAACTCAATGGTAAAAAGACAGACGAAAACGGAGTCCGTATGAAGGAGTTATGAATTCTTCGCGGTCATTTAACAGTCTAAACGCCTCCTACTGTTAAATTTGAGATCGGTCAAGAATTAGCCGACAGAGTCTAAAAAAAAGTTGTAGATCTTGATTTTACCTACGCGTGGATATAAAGAACATCGAAAACAGAGCTCGTATGCGAAAGTTATGATTTTTCTAAGTTTGAAGGCTGATACGCGATAGGAGGTGACGTGGCACCACCAGAATTGGACACATGGCACCACCAAAAGGTTGCCACATGCACCAACTCGGCGAGTCATGACTCAGACTCGGCGAGTCCATCAGATTTCTCCACTATAAATAGAGGTGTCGGGTCTAGCCTCTTCCTCACCCCTCAACCCTCTTCTTTCTCTCTCTAAACTCTCTCTCTCTAAGCTCCCTAACCCCCCTAAAAGCCTAGGTAAACCCCCTAGCACCCGAAGGAAGCCCCGAGGCTCCCGGAGTCTGGAGAAAAGAGCCTTTCGGCTCGGGAACTCTACTCCAGCGAAGCCCGGTTTTCGAGAAAAACCCGCTGTAAGTGAGCTGTACCTATCCTATCTTTAGTTTAGCTTATGTTTTAATATAGGAATGTTATTAGGTCCTTAAAATAATTATTTGGGCTATTATTATGAGTTATATTGAGTGTTATTAACGCTTATATAATAATAATAATAGTCAGACAATTAATTTGTCGCGGTTATCATTAGACTAAACCCTAGTGGTATCAATACTAGGTTTTATCAAAGGAAAATCGTTGTAAGAGTATCGAAGCGTTGTCCGAGTGCTGAGTCACCACCTTTCAGGTGAGTGCATAGTTACTTTCAGCTTACACATAGATATGAAGTATTTAATATAAATTACGTGCTATGTGTGCATATTATCTGAATACTTGCTATCTATCCTGGATGAACGTTTTATACATGTTTTCAAAGATTTAAACTGTATATGTATTTTATATCTACAAAATGTGTTGGGTAAAACATGGGTAGATGTAATAGTTGCTGTGTGACAAAATAAAATAATGAGAGGCCTCGTTATAGATGTTATTGATGATCAAGTCATCTAACGGAGTATAGATGACGACCACGAACTATTCTAGACAATCCAGTGGAACACTAGCAGGCTCGCAACCTGTAGGTGTTTATTCGAACTGTGTGTTTATTTGAACTGTGTGCTCACCAGGTGTACTCCATCCCCCACATGGTTGCCTTAAGGACATTTGCTGCTAAAG
The DNA here is from genome assembly GCF_052625555.1 of Lactuca saligna. Taxonomy (NCBI): domain Eukaryota; kingdom Viridiplantae; phylum Streptophyta; class Magnoliopsida; order Asterales; family Asteraceae; genus Lactuca; species Lactuca saligna. Next base: position 260,993,542 of record NC_136420.1, on the reverse strand, counting down.
AATCCCCCTAGCAGTAGTGTCCATCCCGATAATGATCCTTAGGATAGGTCCCTTATAATAGGTGTTTAGGGACGTAATGTGAGGATAACGGGAACTGGTAATCGGGTTATTGTTGATTGATGGAATTAATAAAGTTATTTATTGTGGGTTGAAAACCCTATGTGCTCACCAGGCTCCCAAGCCTGACCCACTCAGTTTTATGTATTACAGGTAGTGGCGCTTGAGCATATATATGATGTTTGGACGAGGGATTACGGATATAGGCCTGTAGATATGAAATAATGTAGTAAGGCTTATATTGTATTGTTTATACTTATGTACTGTATCGAACATGACATCCCAAGTCTTTTAATGAAATACATTTCTATGGAAATGCTTTTGATTAATCTTTATCATATTATTGTTTTGGGACAAATTTCGCAACCCTTTTATTAAAAGATAACTCTGATTTTGAAATAAAGTATAAACAAAAGTGGTCTTTTCTGGCCGTGATTTTGGGGATGTCACAGTTGGTATCAGAGCATTAGTTTAAGCGAACTAGGAATTTGTAGGATTTCTAGACTTAAACTTAGAATGCTAAGCGATGATTGTGAGGTGTGAGCACTAGCTTATTTTAGGAGTTATGCCTAAAAAGCTTTTATGTGTTAAATGATTTGTGCCTGATATGGTGTTAATTGTTCGGATCTATGGTCTGTTGCCGACCGGATCTGGAAACCTTATGTGTTTAGGATTCTAAACGTACGACTACGATATTAGAACTAGCATGTAAACGTTTCAGAGAGATAAAGGATGATTTGAACATCAGTCCTAAATCAAAATCTAAATTCACCTTATTCAGTGTATAGATCAAGATGGCAAGGACCCGTAGCGGAAACGTGAATGCAAATGGGAACAGAAACCAACCCCCAGTAATTGAACAAATACCAGTTGTGGTAGCCGCTGCTGAGCCAATAACGATGGCCGGAGTGCAAGCGATGATCCAGGCAATGTTGGATCGTCAAATGGAGGAAACCAGAATTGTGCTCCAACAAAATCGAGAGGAAGCAACTATTCAGATCGAACAGCCTGAGTGGAACGAAGGGCAGACTGAGGAGGGAAACTACAGTGGGACTGTTGGTCAAGCCAACCCACCAATAGTTCAACAAAACAACCAGGGTGACAAAGTCGAGAGGAATGGATGCAAGTACAAGGATTTTCTGACTTGCAAGCCATCGACTTTCACAGGAAGGGAAGATCCAATCGGGGTCATGGATTGGATCTCGGAGATGGAGTTAGCTTTCATGACGTGCGGTTGCAGAGGAAAGCTACAAACCACGTTTGCAGTGCGTCAGTTTCGAGGAGGCGCTGTAAGTTGGTGGAATACCTTGGGGAAGACTTTAAGCCCCAACAAGCCCCTGCAACTGACATGGGCAGAATTTCTGGTGCAATTCAAACGAAAGTACTGCTCAGCCCAAAACCTGCTAGAGTTAGAGAACCAGTTTCTGACCCTGAAGAAGGGAAGCATGTCAATCGATGAATACACGAACAACTTCACAGAAAAGATGGAGTTTGCCTTGCGTCTTGTTCCGGATGAGCTGACGAAAATTGATAAGTACGCAAAGGGACATCCATGGGAGTACGTGGTGCCAGTGCGTCAGGCACCTACTTTGGAGGCAGCTATCTGGGCTGCCAAGTCTGTGGAGGACATGATTAAGGGAAGAGCTGCCAGCAAATCGAGGTTGGCGAGAAGAGGAAATTTGAAGGGTCTGCTAAACCCAACAAAAAGAAGAGCAAGTTCGGTTCAAAAACATTCGGGGGAGGAAATGAATTTAAATGGTGCGAGAAGTGCAAGAAGAAGCACTCAGGAAAATGTGGCGAGGAAGTAACCTGCTACAAGTGTGGGAAAACGGGGCACTATGCCAATGAGTGCACCACTAACAAGAAGATGTGCTACGAGTGCCGTGAGGAAGGGCATATTGCTAAGGACTGCCCAAAGAAGAAAGATGCGGGAAGGCCCAACATACCACCGAAGCCGAAGGCAAGAGCCTTCCAGATGACGCTCGAGGCTGCAAAGGAGGCAACAGACGTTGCTTTAGGTACCTTTCTTGTAAATGGTTTACCTGCAAATATACTATTTGATTCTGGAGCCAACTACTCCTTTGTGTCGCATAAATTTAGTGCGAAATTAGCATTACCTGTAGAAAAACTTGATAACGCCCTAATTGTAGAAGTTGCCAGTGGCAAATTCATACCTGTTAGTAATCGTATTAGGAACATCGTCATTGACCTAAACGGAAACGAATTCCATGAGGAACTATTACCCATAGCGTTAAACGGTTTCGACATCGTTTTGGGTATGGATTGGCTTAGCGCCAACGATGCCGAGATATTATGCCGAAAGAAGATAGTTAGGATAAACCCACCCGGAAAGGAATCATTTATGGTGTACGGGGACAAACGCAGAGTGAATTTTGGAATCATCTCCCTGATGAAAGCCAGGAAATGTTTGACCAAAGGATGTGCATCATACTTGGCATTCGTAATCGATGCTAAGAAGGAAAAGAAAGAGGTGCAGAATCTACCGGTTGTGTGCGATTATCCGGAAGTCTTTCCCGAAGATCTTCCTGGATTACCACCTGATAGGCAAGTGGAGTTTCGTATAGACTTGTTACCAGGAACAACACCGATAGCAAAGGCACCTTACCGATTAGCACCGACGGAGATGAAGGAGCTTATGACGCAACTTCAGGAGCTGTTGGACAACGATTTCATTCGACCTAGTTCATCACCCTGGGGAGCTCCGGTGTTATTCGTAAAGAAGAAGGACAGAAGCATGAGAATGAGTATAGACTACCGAGAGCTGAATAAGGCAACGGTGAAGAACAAGTATCCATTACCGAGGATTGACGACCTATTCGATCAGCTGCAAGGTTCGAGCTACTTCTCAAAGATCGATCTTAGGTCGGGATATCATCAACTGAAGGTGAGGGAACAGGATATTGAGAAGACTGCCTTCAGAACAAGATATGGACACTACGAGTTCTTTGTTATGTCGTTTGGACTAACCAATGCTCCAGCAGCATTCATGGATTTGATGAACAGGGTTTGTAAACCATTCCTCGATAAATCCGTGATAGTGTTCATCGACGGCATTCTCATATACTCGAAAAGCCAGGGGGAGCATGGCAAGCATCTACGAGAACTGTTGGAAGTATTAAAGAAGGAGAAGCTTTACGCTAAGTTCTCCAAATGCGACTTCTGGATATGAGAGGTCCAGTTCTTGGGTCATGTGGTTAACCGGGAGGGAATAATGGTTGATCCAGCAAAAATCGAAGCTGTAATGAAGTGGGAACGTCCAAAGAGTCCCATGGAGATTCGAAGCTTTCTAGGATTAGCCGGATATTATCGACGGTTTATCCAAGGTTTTTCTTTGATAACTGCTCCATTAACAGCTTTAACTCATAAAGGAGCTACGTATACGTGGAGTGAGAAGCACGATGAGGCATTCGAGAAACTAAAGAAGAAGTTATGTGAAGCACCGATACTTTCTCTACCCGATGGAGTCGAAGATTTCGCGGTTTATAGTGATGCATCTGGAGTCGGGTTGGGTTGTGTTCTGACCCAAAGAGAAAATGTGATAGCATACACATCTCGACAATTGAAAGAGCACGAAAAGAACTACCCCACTCATGATCTGGAGTTGGCAGCGGTAGTATTTGCCTTAAACATATGGAGGCATTACCTCTACGGCACGAAGTGCAAGCTCTTCACTGATCATAAGAGTCTCCAATATCTCTTTAATCAGAAGGAGTTGAACATGAGGCAATGACACTGGCTAGAACTTCTCAAGGACTACGACTGTGAGATACTTTACCACCCAGGTAAAGCAAATATTGTTGCTGATGCTCTCAGTCGGAAAGTCAATCTTGAAAGGAAAAGGCCAAGAGCGTTAAAAATTGAAGTCGTCTCGACGATTGTGGAAAGTATCAGGAAAGCTCAAGAAGAAGCCTTAGAGAAGAATGACCGAAAGGAAGAACGTTTGGGAAAAACGTTAGTGTTCGGTACAAACAGTCGAGGACTGAAGGTATTCCAAGATCGAATTTAGGTACCTAAAACGGGAGGAATAAGAGATCTTATGATGGAAGAAGCACATAAGACCATGTACTCAATTCATCCCGATAGCACTAAAATGTATAGGGACCTAAAACCCTACTACTGGTGGCCGACGATGAAGCTCGATGTTGTGAAGTATGTGTCCGAGTGCGTAACATGTGCAAGGGTTAAGGCACAACATCAGAAACCGTATGGGAGTTTAGAACCTTTACCTATACCCATGGGTAAATGGGAAGACATCACCATGGATTTTGTGACTAAACTGCCCAGGACGAAGAATGGTCACGACATGATTTGGGTAGTCATGGATCGTTTCACCAAGAGTTCACACCTCATAGCAGCCAACGAGAAGTGGTATATGGATAAGCTCGCAAATGCTTACGTGAAGGAAATTGTAAGACTTCACGGTGTCCCTCTTACGATTGTATCACATCGTGATAGTCGTTTCACATCAAGGTTTTGGAGGAGTCTACAAGAGGAGTTGGGTACAAAGTTGTGTTTGAGTACTGCTTAACATCCGCAAACTGATGGTCAGAGCAAAAGAACGATTCAGACATTGGAAGATATGCTGAGAGCATGTACCCTCGAATTCCAAGGGAATTGGGACGAGCACTTACCTCTAGTAGATTTTTCCTACAACAATAGTTTTCACTCGAGCATCAAGATGGCACCTTATCAAGCCTTGTATGGACAGAAGTGTTGTACGCCGTCTTGTTGGCTTGATGCCGGAGAGAAGCAGTTTATGGGCCCCGCGATAGTCCATGAGACTGCTGAGAAATTGAAGGTGATTAGGGAAAGAATGTTAGCAGCCAAGGATCGTCAGAAGAGCTATGCCGACAAGAAAAGACGACCAATAACCTTTGAAGTTGGGGATTCTGTTTTGCTTAAAGTCTCACCGTGGAAGGGACTTACACGATTTGGGAAACGAGGAAAGTTGAGTCCAAGGTTTATTGGACCGTTCAAAGTTCTTCAGAAGATTGGGAACCAAGCTTACAAGCTGGAATTGCCCGAAGAACTCAATGGTATTCATAACACCTTCCATGTGTGTTATTTGAGGAAATTCATGGGAGATGTTCCCGACATAATTCCAATCTCGGAATTAAGGATGGATGAGAATAAAAGGCTGATCAGAGAGCCTGAGGCAATTGTTGACCGTAAGACTAAGAAGTTACAATGCAAGATGGTCGACTTGGTGCTAGTCCGATGGAAATATTCGAATGGGCCGAATCTCACTTGGGAAACAGAGGATGACATGATGAGTCGCTATCCACATCTGTTTGCTGATGCATGATTCCGGGACGGAATCATCCTAAGGGGGAGAGAATTGTAACGCCTGGGCTTCAGGGCTAAGCATTTTTGTCAATGTAATATTCTAGGTCAACTTTTATAACTCTTTTTGAAGTAATTAAGATGAAATATTCGAGTATTATGTGAATTATGTGTGTTCATTATTTAATTATAAATGTATAGTTAATAAAGAATAAAAAAATGAGAGTCAAAATTAAAGTGTGAGATAATCCCGATATCTCTACATAAAGTTGTAGAATATATCTCAAGGTTTCCGTACATATAAAGAATGCCGAAATCCGAGTTATAACGAAGAAGTTATGGCCCGCCGAAGTTTTACGGCAATACCGGCACGGCACCGGGAGACGTAAATAGTGAATTTACGATAGAAGACTTTTTAGCCTTAGCGATCTAAACAAAAGTTGTAGAATATGTTAAACCGAGAAAATCCATAAAAAGAACGCCCAAATCTGACTTCGTATGAAGAAGTTATGATTTTTCTAAGATTCGGCTTAGCAGTGCACGACCCGAAACTCGAATTTTAGTTCGAGCGGTTTTTGGCTTACGCGACCTAAATGAGAGTTGAAGATCTCATTAATAAGAACTCAACGGTAAAAATACAGACGAAAACGGAGTCCGTATGAAGGAGTTATGAATTCTTCGCGGTCATTTAACAGTCTAAACGCCTCCTACTGTTAAATTTGAGATCGGTCAAGAATTAGCTGACAGAGTCTAAACAAAAGTTGTAGATCTTGATTTTACCTACGCGTGGATATAAAGAACATCGAAAATGGAGCTCGTATGCAAAAGTTATGATTTTTCTAAGTTTGAAGGCTGATACGCGATAGGAGGTGACGTGGCACCACCAAAAGGTTGCCACATGCACCAACTCGGCGAGTCATGACTCAGACTCGGCGAGTCCATCAGATTTCTCCACTATAAATAGAGGTGTCGGGTCTAGCCTCTTCCTCACCCCTCAACCCTCTTCTTTCTCTCTCTAAACTCTCTCTCTAAGCTCCCTAACCCCCCTAAAAGCCTAGGTAAACCCCCTAGCACCCGAAGGAAGCCCCGAGGCTCCCGGAGTCTAGAGAAAAGAGCCTTTCGGCTCGGGAACGCTGCTCCAGTGAAGCCCGGTTTTCGAGAAAAACCCGCTGTAAGTGAGCTGTACCTATCCTATCTTTAGTTTAGCTTATGTTTTAATATAGGAATGTTATTAGGTCCTTAAAATAATTATTTGGGCTATTATTATGAGTTATATTGAGTGTTATTAACGCTTATATAATAATAATAATTAGGGCTGTAAACGAACCAAACGAACATGAACAAGGTCTTGTTCGTGTTCGTTCGTTTAAGTTAGCCGAACAACAAACGAACACGAACGGATAAACGAACAAGATTTTCTTGTTCATTTTCGTTCGTTTAACAAATTACTTTGTTCATGTTCGTTCATTTAGGTTCGTGAACATGTTAAACGAACAAACATAAACGAACAAAGATAACAAAACACAATTGAACATATATGAATATAAGCGAACATATATTATAGCAATATAATAAAAAATAATTGATTATAGATGAATATAAATAAACTTAAACGAACGAACATAAACGAACGTAAATGAACATCATAAACGAACGTTCACGAACATAAATGAACGAACAAGACCATTGTTCATGTTCGTTCATTTAACTAAACGAACGATAATTTTTGTTCATGTTCGTTCATTTATTAAATAAACGAACATAAACGAACTTCCCGCCGAACAGTTCACGAACGGTTCGCCGAACGTTCAGTTCGTTTATAGCCCTAATAATAATATTCAGACAATTAATTTGTCGCGGTTATCATTAGACTAAACCCTAGTAGTATCAATACTAGGTTTTATCAAAGGAAAATCGTTGTAAGAGTATCGAAGCGCTGTCCGAGTGCTGAGTCGCCACCTTTCAGGTGAGTGCATAGTTACTTTCAGCTTACACATAGATATGAAGTATTTAATATAAATTACGTGCTATGTGTGCATATTATCTGAATACTTGCTATCTATCCTGGATGAACGTTTTATACATGTTTTCAAAGATTTAAACTGTATATGTATTTTATATCTACAAAATGTGTTGGGTAAAACATGGGTAGATGTAATAGTTGCTGTGTGACAAAATAAAATAATGAGAGGCCTCCTTATAGATGTTATTGATGATCCAGTCATCTAGAGGAGTATAGATGACGACCACGGACTATTCTAGACAGTCCAGTGGAACACTAGCAGGCTCGCAACCTGTAGGTGTTTATTCGAACTGTGTGTTTATTTGAACTGTGTGCTCACCAGGTGTACTCCATCCCCCACATGGTTGCCTTAAGGACATTTGTTGCTAAGGAATCCCCCTAGCAGTAGTGTCCATCCCGATGATGATCCTTAGGATAGGTCCCTTATAATAGGTGTTTAGGGACGTAATGTGAGGATAACGGGAATGGGTAATCGGGTTATTGTTGATTGATGGAATTAATAAAGTTATTTATTGTGGGTTGAAAACCCTATGTGCTCACCAGGCTCCCAAGCCTGACCCACTCAGTTTTATGTATTACAGGTAGTGGCGCTTGAGCATATATATGATGTTTGGACGAGGGATTACGGATATAGACCTGTAGATATGAAATAATGTAGTAAGGCTTATATTGTATTGTTTATACTTATGTACTGTATCGAACATGACATCCCAAGTCTTTTAATGAAATACATTTCTAAGGAAATGCTTTTGATAAATCTTTATCCTATTATTGTTTTGGGACAAATTCCGCAACCCTTTTATTAAAAGATAACTCTGATTTTGAAATAAAGTATAAACAAAAGCGGTCTTTTCTGGCCGTGATTTTGGGGATGTCACACAACCCTAGAAAACTCCTGATCTCGGAGGGTGACCTCGGCACCTCCCATCTCATCACTGCTTCAACTTTGGCCGGGTCGACCAATATCCCTTTCTGGTTAACGAGATGCCCCAGGAACTGGACCTCTTACAACCAGAAATCACACTTGGAGAATTTGGCATAAAGCCTCTCCGATCTCAGAACTCCGAGGATCTCCCTCAAATGCTCCTCATGCTGCTCTCTAGATCTCGAATATACCAAGATGTCATCAATGAATACAATCATTGACCGATCCAGCATCAGCCCGCATACTCGGTTCATGAGATCCATGAACACCGCGCGGGGCATTGGTGAGCCCGAAAGGCATCACCACAAACTCGTAATGCCCATAATGCATCCTGAATGCTGTCTTCTGGATGTCCTCATCTCGCACCCTAACCTGATGATATCCAAACCTCAAATCGATCTTGGAGAACCAAGATGCTCCTTGCAATTGATCGAACAAATCGTCGATCCTCGGCAACGGGTAACGGTTCTTGACCGTCAGCTTGTTCAACTCCCGGTAATCAATGCACATCCGGTGTGAACCATCCTTCTTTTTGACAAAAAGGATAGGCGCTCCCCACAGCGAGCTGCTCGGCCGAATAAACCCCTTTCCCAACAGCTCCTGAAGCTGTGAGGACAACTCTTGCATCTTTGAAGGTGCAAGGCGATAAGGCACCCTTGCAATAGGCGCGACTCTCAAAACCAAATCGATACTGAACTCCACTTGCCTCACGGGAGGCACACCCGGCAACTCCTCTGGAATGACATATAGGAACTCACGCACTATTAGAACTTCCTCCACTGACCTCGGCCTCTCGGAGTCAACCCGTGTATCCATCGCGTACGCCACAAAACCCTTACAACCCTACTGTAGACACTGCCTCACCCTAGCGGCCGAACAAAATGCTGATCCAGAACGGGTACCCTCGCCGTACACCGTAAGAACTCCCCCGCTAGGGTCTCGTATGGTCACCAGCTGTCGCTCGTAGTCGATAACCAAACCAAATTTGCTCAACGAGTCCATGCCCACATTGACACAGACATCCCCCATCGCAATGGGAACCAAGTCAATCAGGAACTCAACACCGAAAATCTCGAATACGCACCCGCGGATCACCTCTAACTCAACCTAATCAAAGAGCCCATAATTCTAAGTCCAAGTCCCTCCATAATGGCCCAAAGGTCATTCCTTTACTAATGGGCCTAACATCAATGTCCAATTTTATATTGGGCCATAAGGCCCAAAAGGGCCAAACATAGCAACATTGGCCCAAAGATAAATTCAGGCCCAAACACCAACAAGTCCAGGCTCAAACCGTTGGGGCCCAAACGGTCTAGAGTCTGCTAAAGCCCAAAGTTACCTGGGAGCATACGCCCAACGTACCTCTTCTGTATGCGTAGTGTACTGGGCTAAGGGGTTGTACATGCATCATACAACATAGTACACCCAACGTACAATCGCTCATACACAAAATTCTATTAAGTGCTTAATGCATGCATGCTCGTCACTTAATTTATAGATCTTGGTTGATTTAATGGTCCTAAGGCATAAAGTTGGCAACTTTATGCCCTTACATGCCATATAAGATCCCATAAACTTAATCTACCTCATTAAGACCTTTCCAAAGGTCTTAACTCATACATGGAGCCATAGAAGACACCAAGTTTGCATTTTTATACTATGAATAAGTACAAGAGTCTCAAATCTAACCTTCTTAACCTCTAGAGTTGCCTAAACTCTCAAGAGATGATTTATAGACTCAAAAGTGAACTCTAGAAAATCCTAACTCAAGTTGCTCTTAGTACAACTTATCATCCTCAGACAAATGGTCAAAAGAAGAGAGTAATCCAAACAATAGAAAATATACTGAAGGTATATAAAGTACTGTATGAGCGTAAATGTCAAACTCAAATATGTTGATGTGACGTAAGACGGAAAATATTTAGAGGATCTAAAATGAATCAAGACATCACTAACAAGATACAAATTTTCCGAGAAAGAATAAAAGCGGCTCAGGATCGACAAATGCCCTATGCAGAAAAGAGGAGACGACCCGTAGAATTCCGGGTGGATGATTTAGTAATACTGAAAGTATTTCATGAAAAGGCGTTTTTCTACTTTGGAAGAAAGAATGGTTGGTAAGCAAGCATAATGCTTGGAATTGCCTGAAAATTTGACAGATATTCATGAAATGTTTCATGTGAGCTATTTGTGTAAAGGTTAAGCATATATGATGAAATGGTTCTATTATCCGAGGTAAAACTGGATAATAAGTAGAAGAGATTGTAAATGAAAGAACGACTAGTTTACGTAATAAAGAAATGAAGTTGGTGATTGTCAAGTGGAAGCACCATCGAGGCCCAAATTATAATTGGGAAAAATAAGAATCAAATAAGAGTGAAGTATTCCTAATTGTTTTAATTGTTATGATTTCGGGGACAAAATCCTCAAAAGGAGGAGGTATTTGTAACATACACGTTCTGAAATTGTGTATTATTATTATTATTAAAAGTGAATAAAATTGAGTCTTGAGTTCTAACAGCTAGTTTTTACTAGAAAGGAAGTAAAACTATGTTTAGAATCACTCATAAAATATTGGAAGTCTTATGAGATTCCAATTAATAGCCAAATAGTGAAATTTAGTGAAAATATAAAATTTGAAATAAGTAAAATTTTATTATTTGATGTTGTAAATCATCTCATTAGAAACTTGTGAGTTTTTGATAAACTACTTTTTAGCCCTAGAAATCTAAATGAAAGTCGTAGTATTCGTTAAACCGAGAAATTCAATAAAAAGAACGCCAAAATCTGACTTCATATGAGGAAGTTATGATTTTTCGAAGTTTCAACTTAGCAGTAGACAGCTAAAAACTCGAATTTTAGATCGAACGATATTTTACCGATACATCCTAAATGAGAATCGAAGGTCTCGTCATTTGTAGTACAATGGTAAAAATTCTGACGAAAATGGATGTCGGATGAAAAAGTTATGAATTTTTAACGGATTTTCCTGTCCCGGTCTGTTAAAAATAATAATATTAAAAATAAAGTCAAAATTAGCCGACGAAGTCTAAACGAAAGTTGTAGAGCATAACTTTAGCTATGCGTGCATATAAAGAACGTCAAAAATGGAGCTCGTATGAGAAAGTTATGGATTTCAGAAGTTCGGGGCCCCAAAATCGAGAAAACTCGCATGAACAGTACCGGCCATGTCACCTTCGCATGAAGCAGCAGCGTCACCGGAGACGTGGCCAAATCCAAAGTCAGCAGGTGTCACAAGAGGATTCGCCGAGGCTGAGGTTCAGCAGGAAGGGGACACGTCTCGCATCGGTGGTCAGTCCGACGCGAGACACGTCTCGCCTACCCGCCTCGCACCCGGTGCCACGTCCGAGCCTCGCAGCGGCCTCGTGGCCTTCGCCCCTCCTGCCAGATGTCCGAAGATCGCAGGTACACGTCTTCTCCCCTCCTCTCGCTTTGTGACCTTTGCTCCAGCAGCCACGTCGTCGCTTCTCAGCCACAGAATCCGAACCTCGCCCCTATAAATAGGAGGGTGCGAACCCTCCCGGCTAGAATTGGAAAATTTCCATTTTTGGCCCTTTTTCCATATTTTCACTACTTTGACTTTTCCCGAAGCCCCGGCATCAATTTTAGCACCCGAAACACGTCCCGAGACCCCCGAGAAGCCCGAAAATTTTATCTTTTCGGTTTTGAAGCCCTACCTTCGCAGAGCCTGGTTTTCAATAAAGCTCCCGGTTTTCAACATAGAAAGACATATTTAAAGCCAAAATGCTGTCCAAATTACTATTTTAACCCCCGGTTAACTTAAGGTGAGTTCAATATATAGGAACAATTGTATGTTATGTGTTATATGTGCTATGTGCTTCTCAGTGTTATTATTCTGAGTTATTCTCCCGTGTTATTTTATTTGCTATGTTTATAGCAATTATAATACCTTTGACCATGTGATCAGTGAAAGGACTTAGATTCACATTGGTACTGGTACGTAGCCTCTGGCCATGTAGAGCATGTCTCCGTAAGAGAATGACTTCTATTCTATGGCATTGGCACAAGGTTTGATAGGAATGGTATGTAGCCTCTGACCATGTAGAGCATGACTCTGTAAGAGAATGAACTCTATTCTATGGTAATGGCAAATGGTTAGACAGGGATATAAGCCTGAAATCTACCAAAATGTTAATCAGAAATTGTAAGTCTTCTGTGCCAATTGGGCCAAAGCTTTATTGATGCATATCAAGTATTGAAATCGTTATGTCTCATTGAAAAGTATATCTTGAAATAAACTATTTGATTGATATGAACGCTTGTCACATGATTTCACATATGTCTTCTTGTTCCCTTCTGCTTCTGTCATATTGGTATATGTAAGACATAAGATTATATTGTATCTATCTATTGAATTCATTAAGCGTTATCGCTTATTCCTCTCAATACTTAACAATTGCAGGTGATGAGTATTCCAATATAGCTTTATACTGCTGAAAGATTTAGAATAGTTAATAGTATTTTTCTGTATTTTCAATATTTATGTATGTATATGAATAGTAGATTCCTGGGTAGACATGAAATTGTAATAAACTTAGTCGGTTTGTATCCAATCCTTTGTAATCACTTTATCAATATAAAATATTGTTTTATAAATATGCATGTAGCATGTTTTGAGGAAGTAACTTAAGAAATCTTTTGAAATAGTATGAAAGTTGGGGTCTTTCAACAAGATGCAAGCTTTTTACCTTTAAAAGCTCTCCAAGATGCTCTAAATGCAGGATCCAAAGGCTCCTTCTTTGATCAAGACTTGAACACCACAATCTTATTCTTGTACACCCTCTAGAAAGGCCACCAAACACACCTTTAAGCTCAAATCTCACACTTCCCTATAAATATAGGGTTTAAGGACGAAATGAGGCTATGGAGACTAATTAGGGTTTGGTCCAAATGATAAGGTTGTGTAAATAAGGTGCAAGTCATGAAATTAGGGTTTTTGGTCTCTGGCCTCGTACGCCCCGCGTACGAGCCTCAGCTGTGCGATGCACGCTCGAGTGTACGCCCAACGTACGAAAGGTCCTCATTTCCTAAAAAGAAAAGAATTCAAGGGATAAAATGGAATACATGGATTGGAATGTTACACCATTTGTTCAGTTTATTAAGGTATCCCAATATGACATAAAATAGTTTGGAAAGAGCCCAAAATAAATGGTGCAACCCACTTATGATAGGAGGATCCCAAAACGACACTCTTTGGAGCCCATTTCCGAATTTAGGCCCAAAGTAGTTATTGACAGCCATTTGCTAAGTTGGCTCAATTCGTTTTTCCATTATTTTTTTTTCCTTTTTATGTATATATCAGTTGAAACAACTGTTAGGATACAAGGGTGCCAACCGCGGGCCCCATAATGTTGTCATTGCCATCTGATACTTTTAAAAAGGAATATGAAAAAGATGTTGGAAGTCCTACGAGTTCCTGGGGTAGTGACCCCCACTTATTTTGGTTCATTGATCGTCGTCAAGATCTTCGTTTGCGACACAAGATTTTCCGGTGACAGGGGCAATGGCTTTTATTGTTCCTTGATGGAGATTGTGGCTTGCAAAAGAGGGATTGAATAATTAACAATTATTATTATTATTATTATTATTATTATTATTATTATTATTATTATTACAAATATCAAAATTGATTTAATTCCTTTTTTTATTATTTACCTTCTATTTTACTCATTTTAATTTATTAATTCTCATAAAATTATAATTTTAACTTTTATTTATCTCACTTATCTTTCTAATCCTTTTTAATAAATGAAGATTTTTTTATCACATGTCACTTTGTTATGAATTATAACACTTGACATTTTATGGTGTTTTGAATTTAATAAAATCCACATGTGATTTTGTTGTATTTATCAAATTTATTTAAAAATGTCACTTAATTATGTATTTATGAGTATTTAAGAATACACGTTCCTTCCAAATTTCAATACCTACATTTAAGGCCATTTAAATCAATATTTCATTTATTTTTCTTATTCGATATTATTAGCCTAAAATTATGCAACTATTTGGCATTCAAATTCACATATATTTTATTTTTTCATAAACTTTCTGATGTATCTATATATGTTATTACGGATTTAAAATTATGCTACTAACATACCTTTTTTTTATATATTTTTCTTAGATTATTTGTTCTTTGTTTTCTTATTTCCAAATAAAACTTGTTTAAACATCTTTTTGAGAATAATAAAATAATAGAAGTTATCAGCAAACTAAATTATTTCATTATAAATATTTAAAATAAAACATTGGTATTACTATGAATATGGTTTATTTTTTATATTAAAATTTAGATTTTATAGTACGATATAATGATTGCATCATTAATCTTGAGTTATAACATATTGTTGATGTTCTAATATTTACACTTTGATATTTAACTTTTATTTTAATCAATATGTAGTACATGCGTCTCACACATAGTCTACTCATCTAGATGAATGTTTTTGTTTTTGTTTTTGTTTTTTTTTTTTTTTTTGTCATATGTCACATTCACATTCAATTTGACAAATATTATTTTGTGGTTATTTTGAATTAATTTCTTTTTCACATATCATTTTATGAGTTTTTCTATTTTAATAAATTCCACATAATACTTTAGTATGATAATTACAATAAATGAATATTAATTTCATTAATGGACTTACCTTCTTATTTCAAAATTCTCAAATTAAAACTCTTTAGTTTATTTTTAATAATTTATTATTTTTCTTATTTTCTTAAAATCCAAAGTTTTTAAATATTTAGACTTTTATATTTAATTTTTTTTAATTAATCCATGTAATAGATGGATCCTACACCTAGTTGAATAATTAACGTTTTCATTCTTAACCCCTTTAAAAGAGTAAATTACACGATTCGTCCCTAGTCCAAATGCTAAATTGCACGTTCTGTCCCTATTTTTAAAAATTAACTCGGGTCGTCCATGTATTATCTTTTTTTCACTCGGGTTGTCCATGTGGACATAAAATGACTATTTTGCCATTCGTTTCCCTCTTTGTCATTCGCCTCCATCCCCGTTCAAAACCCTAGACCCACTTGCATCTTCGTTTGAAATACGAGAATCTGAGGAACAGAGAGGTGCAGGCGATGATGATTCAGTTGCTGGCGAACACTAGATGGTTTGACGATGGCATGCATGAAGCCATGGTCATCTTCTTCGAGTTTGTTTCTCGTTTGGGAGTTGAAGCCATGTCCATGATTTCTCTACATTTCGAAGCAGACCACTTGAAGTTAAACCCAAACCTCTATTTCCTGATTCTAGTTCACTACAGATCAAGATTAGAGAACCCCCTCTCTAATTTGGTCTTTATTTATCTCAATGAAGTGTCGAGAGACAATGAATTGCAGGTTATGGTGTAATAAATTGTCGAACAAGGGATAATGGTGATGGTGATTGTAAAGTTGGTGGCTCCACCGGAGACTGTGGTGATGAGCAGTGGCGGATCTAGAATTTGAAATGGTTGGGGGCACAAATAATACCAATTTTTTTGGAGGTAGGGTTTATAATCTTAAAATATAAAAGTTAAAATTAGGTTAACAAAATTATCTAAAAAACAAACAACAGGTGAAAGTGGACAAAGAAAAAAAAAGTTGTTGGATGTTATGGGGAGGTGAAAGGAGAGTAAAGGGCAATTTTTTTTTCCTTCCAATTACATTGTTGCTAATTTGTTGCTGAAAAAAGAGTAAAAAAGTAAAACAACGGATTGTGGACTTACTTAAACTTTTAGCCAAATGCCCCTATTACTTTTAATCCAACAACTTAAAACTCATATTGGGTTGAGGGCACCTTACACTATATAAATAGTTTAGTCCACAATTAAGTCTAGTCTAATATAAAAAGTTTAATCGATTGGGGGCATGCCCCCTTTGTCTTACACTTGCATCCGCCCCTGGTGATGAGGTGACATTGGTGGTTCCACCGGAGGCTATAATGATGACAATCCTCCATATCCATAAACCGTCTACGACTCTCTCACCAGAGATTGTAATCACATCAGGTAGTTACAGTGGTTGGAAAATGGTATCATTCATTTGGTATGCGAATGTGGTATTTTGGTGGTGATGGTGGTGGGTCGAGATTCTACAGGTGGTGTTTGAAGTGATCATAGGTGGGTTTCCCGGTGGAGGCTGTTTGAGGTGATGTTGTTGGTTAGGTGGTTAATGGAGGGTGGTGTTTTTGACCGGTGTTTGTAAAAGAGGGTGACAATGGTGAAGGAGGTGGTGATTTGTGGTTCTTTTCCGAGAAACATGTATCATAAGGAGTATGTGAAACGGGTGCCTCAATGGAAGAAGGGTGGTGGTCTTGAGCTTTGAACCTGGGAGTGGAGTGAAGTGAGGTGAGGGTAGATTTTCCGGTGGCAGCTCAAATTTCCGGTGATATTGGTGGTGGTTAAGTGTTCTTCAAGAGAGAGAGAGAGAGAGAGAGAGAGAGAGAGAGAGAGAGAGAGAGAGAGAGAATAGATTGACCTATAATTTTATTTAAAATATTTTTAATAATTAAAAATGATAAAAATAAATGAAAAAAAAATTTACAAAGGGCATTATAGTCATTTTATGTCTCGCAAATGATTAAGCGTGTAAATTTAAACTAACGAGAGATCAAATGTGCAACTTTTAACTAAATGATGGATGATCCGAGTTAATTTTTGAAATTAAGGACCGGACGTGTAATTTATCATTTGGACCATGGACGAATTGTGCAATTTACTCCCTTTAAAATAATAAGGTGAAAACCAAGGTAACATAATTGAGTATATGTGTTTCATTTATATTATTTGTAAATGCGATCTAAATTTAGATTCTTAAATACATTATGGTAATTGTAGTAAGAATTACTATGATTCTCATGTTTTTGGAGAACGGTATTTTAGGTTGCCCATCCCGCGCTTCTTCTTCGCAACTTTTTTTTCTTAGTTGGAAATCTATCCCTTTTCTAGCATGTTTTTTGAATTTTGATTAATGACACTTCCCAAAGCTATTCATGGTGTAGGTGTGCACATATACATGATCTTTATCGTCACCTTCTTTCCGTGGTCTCATAGATGGCGCCAACAATATTTATTGTGTTTTTGAGTGAGAGTCGTTTGTGTATAAGACTTTGAGTGTCAATGAAGTGACCCTGAAACACCACCGAAAATCGTTAGACGAACTTTGGCTATTGACTTAGAAGAACGCTCTGAGGGTCAAACTAGTTCGTGAAGAGAAATTTATGAACTCTAACGTGAAAGAGTGGTTCCATAATTTTTTTACCGTTTTGTGTCCTACTTCTCATAGATTATTTGCTTTATACATTCGTGGATAGATTATCTGCTTTACACATACGTGGATGCATCATTATTATTATTATGAGAGAACGTTCAATAGGTTCCTAAGCCTTATCCAAACGTATCGTTGTCATTTCGCAATTAATACTTGACTGAGTGAATGATACGTTACATTCGTAGATAGATTATCTGCTTTATACATACGTTGATGCATCATTATTATTATCATGACAGAATATTCAATAGGTTCCTAAGTCTTATCCAAACGTATTGTTGTCGTTTCGCCATTAATACTTGACTCAGTAGTGAATGATACGTTAAGGCTTTTTGTCGTTTCGCCATTAGTACAATGACATTTGTCTTGTCATAGTGTGAATCCTCATAAGCATCCAGTATCATGCCTTAACAAAAACCTACCGTAAGAGAAGTATCGTCTTTGTCTTTTCCGATTATAATGTAGTTAACTGATATCCAGACTTTTCTTTAGTTGACCAAGATGTTCTTCGGTAGATCGACGATTACAACCGCCCGAACTTCCTTGGAACTTGGAGCTGTAATCCGGTTATAGAATTCCGGACTCCCTGATAATTGTATTCAGGTAGGTTAATTGTTTGTTGTTGTGGAGGAAGTAACAAAATGTAAGTTACTTGCTTTTTTATAATCTTTAGATTGCGACAAATATCCTTCTAATTTTCTATTAAGATGATAAAACATTCCATTTAACGTGCAGGCCATTCACCATTTTCACTTTCCATTTCTGGTCAAATTTCGGCGACCATTTCCGCCATTATTGATTACACGAGAAATAAGTTCTTTAATGTCCAAAACCCTCGTCCTTACAGGCTTACACTGCCCCCTACAACTCATATCTTTCTCCTGTCGGAAAAAGTTATCTAGATGCTTATTTAATTGATTTGTCATTTCAATTCAATTTAATTCTCCAAACTGGTCAACACCAGTAGAAAAGTTTCCAGATTTCTTGTAATTTTTTAACCCGTTCGTTCACCAACCATCAATCTTTCTCTTGCTGTTATCATTCAAGCAAGTAAGTTCGATTATGATGATTAGAAGTCCCATTACTTTTGTTTATAGTTAAATCAATCAACTTCAGTTACTTGGCCCTCTGTATTTGATTGATTTCGATCTTCATTCTGTGAATAGATTTATTTTTGTTGTTGTAAGTTTCGAGATTTAGTTTGCGTATAGTTGTTCTCGATCTGATAAACCTCAAGTGAGATGGAAAGAAGGTAAAGTTCAGATCATGACTTCCAATCGTCCACTTCCCGATCGTTCTTCATCGACATCCAGTAAGAACTCAGATAATATCTCGATTGCAAATCTACATCAACAACAACGACCAGATACCTTGCAAAATTCGTCTTCCCAGCAAAGCATTAAGTCGAACAGCTGGAGGGCAACCTCTGTAAATTTCGGATCAAAGGGCGTGCGACATGGATCTCGAAGTGGTGCTGATTCCGAAGGATTTAGTATGTCCAGAAGAGAGATTAACGAAGACGATGCGAGGTTGGTTTACATAAACGACCCCTTAAAGACAAACGAGACGTTTGAATTTTCTGGGAACTCTATCAGAACAGGAAAGTATTCTATCTTCACATTTTTGCCTAGAAATCTCTTCGAACAATTCCATAGAGTTGCCTACATGTACTTCCTAATCATCGCCATTCTCAACCAACTTCCCCAGCTTGCAGTTTTTGGGCGTGGTGCCTCAATTCTGCCATTAGCAAGCGTATTACTCGTTACAGCAATTAAAGACGCTTACGAAGATTGGAGACGACACAAATCGGATAAAATCGAAAACAACCAAACATCATCTGTTCTCATCAACGATCGATTTCAACACAAGAAATGGAAAGACATTCAAGTAGGCGAAGTCATTAAAATCCTAGCAAATGAAACGATTCCCTGTGATCTTGTACTCCTCTCAACCAGTGATCCAACTGGGGTTGCTTACGTCCAAACTATAAACCTAGATGGCGAATCAAATCTGAAGACCCGTTATGCAAAACAAGAAACCCTTTCACGAATCCCTGAAAAGGATATAATCAGTGGGTTAATCAAGTGTGAGAAACCCAATCGAAATATATACGGTTTCCAAGCTAACATTGAGATTGATGGAAAACGTCTATCTCTTGGCCCTTCAAATATAGTTCTTAGAGGCTGTGTAATCAAGAACACAGATTGGGCAGTTGGAGTTGCAGTATATGCTGGAAGAGAGACAAAAGCCATGCTTAACAACTCAGGAGCTCCATCTAAAAGAAGTCGCCTTGAAACCCACATGAATAAAGAAATCATCTTGTTATCGATCTTTCTTGTTGGTTTATGCACAATTGTTTCTACATGTGCTGGTGTTTGGTTGAGGCGACATCGAGAGGATCTTGATCTAATGCCCTTTTATAGAAAAAAAGATTACTCAAAGCAAGAAGTGGAGAATTACAACTTTTATGGGTTGGGGATGGAAATATTCTTTTCTTTTTTGATGTCAGTGATTGTGTTTCAGATTATGATTCCCATTTCTTTGTATATATCCATGGAGCTTGTGCGTGTTGGACAAGCTTACTTTATGATCCGAGATGATAAGATGTTTGATTCAACATCGAACAAAAGATTTCAGTGTAGGGCGTTGAATATAAATGAGGATTTAGGACAAATAAAGTATGTGTTTTCTGATAAAACTGGTACTTTGACTGAAAACAAGATGGAGTTCCAATTTGCAAGTATTTCAGGTGTAGATTACAGTGGGGAGAAATCAGAATTTTATGGTGAAGAACAGGGGTACAGCATTCAAGGTATAATAAAAATTTTTCTTTTTTTATTGGGTTAAATTCAAGGTATACTTTTAAGTTTTAACAATTCGTCATCTTTTTTTGTTTTCAGTTCAGGGGCAAGTATGGAGGCCAAAAGTCAAAGTACAGGTTGACCGGAAGCTTCTTAAACTATCACAAACTCGAAATGACACAAAATCCAGCAAAGAGATATATGATTTCTTTCTTGCATTAGCTGCTTGCAATACAATTGTGCCTATTGTTGTTGACACATCTGATCCCAATGAGAAGTTGATTGATTATCAAGGGGAGTCTCCAGATGAACAAGCGCTTGTTTATGCTGCAGCGGCTTATGGTTTTATGCTAATTGAACGAACATCTGGTCACATAGTTATTGATATTCAAGGAGAAAGACAAAGGTATGATGTGTATTCCTTTTTTTTTTTTTTTTGGGTTAATTTAGAGAAATAGCAACTTCGATTGAGCTATTTCTGCAAAATCTAACATAATAGATATGAATCAAAAGCTCAATACATAGAAACAAAATCTCAATCTTTCTAATTTTCCATAATTTCTTTCCGATTTCCCAGTGCAGATTTAACGTTCTCGGAATGCACGAATTCGATAGCGACAGAAAAAGAATGTCGGTTATTCTAGGATACCCCGACACGACAGTAAAAGTATTCGTCAAAGGAGCCGATTCCACCATGTTCAAAGTAATCAACAAAACCCTAAACGTCGATACACTAAAATCAACCGAAACTCATCTTCATTCCTATTCTTCAATCGGTTTAAGAACCCTAGTTATAGCAACACGTGGACTCACAATCCCTGAATTCGACCAATGGCAATCAACGTATGAGATCGCAAGTACTGCTTTAATGGGTAGAGCAGGGTTACTAAGAAAAGTCGCCATAAATTTAGAGAACAATCTTTCGTTATTGGGTGCTTCTGCCATTGAAGATCGATTGCAACAGGGTGTTCCTGAAGCTATCGAGTCTTTAAGAACAGCGAATATGAAAGTTTGGGTTTTAACGGGTGACAAACAAGAAACTGCAATTTCTATTGGCTATTCGTCTAAGCTTTTGACAAGTGAGATGATTCAGATTGTTATTAATAACAATTCGAAAGTTTCTTGTAAAAAAAGTTTGGAAGATGCTTTGATTATGTGTAGAAAAAATGATGCGAGTTCTGTTGCCCTAATTATTGATGGAACTAGCCTTGTTTATATTCTTGACTCTGAACTTGAAGAACAGGTATATAAATTTAAAAAACTAGACATGCTGATGTGGCATCCACATGGATGTTATTGCTATTGTTATTGCCATGTCAGCAGCATGACCTCTAAAATTTTTGTGTTCCAGCTGTTTGAGTTATCCAGTAATTGTGCTGTGGTACTATGTTGTCGAGTGGCCCCACTACAGAAAGCTGGGATTGTTGCACTCATAAAAAATAGGACAGATGACATGACACTTGCTATTGGGGATGGTAAGTAAATAAGCATCGTATCTTTATATGTCC
Source organism: Lactuca saligna (assembly GCF_052625555.1). Classification (NCBI taxonomy): domain Eukaryota; kingdom Viridiplantae; phylum Streptophyta; class Magnoliopsida; order Asterales; family Asteraceae; genus Lactuca; species Lactuca saligna. The sequence goes on along the minus strand of NC_136420.1, from coordinate 260,971,618 downwards.
AAATTGTTAAAAATCAAAATGGTTTTACAAAAATAAACAATTTGTTTTTTTTTTTTTTGTTTATTTTTCAGGTGCGAATGATGTGTCAATGATTCAAATGGCTGATGTGGGAGTTGGAATCAGTGGGCAAGAGGGTCGCCAAGCTGTGATGGCATCAGATTTTGCAATGGGACAATTTCGGTTTTTGGTCCCACTTTTATTAGTCCATGGTCATTGGAATTACCAAAGAATGTCCTACATGATCCTATATAATTTTTACAGAAATGCCCTTTTTGTCCTTGTCTTATTCTGGTAACTCTCTCTTACTCTACTCTACTCTACTACCTTTATTGTTTTATTATCTTTTTAGAATGCTAAATGCAATACACCATCCTACTTTCATTTCTTCCTATTACAACATTCTACTTTCATGTTTATTTGAAAATATGTTTTTTTTTTTTTTTTTTTTAATGTTATTTATCTGATAATACAAAGATGTTTTAAAAAAAGGTTTTTATATAGAAAAAAGAAGGTTTTTTTTATGTGAAAATATGTTTTTTTTTTTTTTGGTATAAATATGATTTTATACAGCAAAAAAAAAAAACATATTCGAAACAAATTTTTGAAAATAAAGATGTAAAAAAACTAAATTTAGGACGACTTCGTAACAGAATTTTGAAATCTGGGCCAAAAGTATAATAAAATTTAAAATCTAGACCAAAAGTGTAAATTTTGAAAGTCAGATGACCTGTTGACCGGTCGCCGGTTTTTGGGACTTAATTGAATAAAAAAAATATATAAGGATTAAATCAACCAAAATATAAGGACTTTTATAGAGTTTTCCTTAAACAAATCAAAGAAAAGCATGTTGCTTTTTTTCATGCATTTAACCCAAAAACTAACATCGGTATATTATTAGACATGATAAATATCCATTCTGATATAAACATAATTTCATTTATCCATCCTTGTATTCCTTCCTTATTACAATTCACATCCTCATACTTTCAATATTTTCTAGTTAAGCCCTTGTACTTTGAAAAATCTTCTCAATTACAACATTCAACCAAAGTAGGTTGCTATTTTTATCATTATTAACAAAACTCGACTCCAGGTATGTCCTTTTCACGGGATTCACTCTAACAACAGCCATAACAGAATGGAGCAGTGTCTTATACTCAGTAATCTACACAGCAATTCCCACAATCGTAATTGGAATTCTTGATAAAGATCTTGGAAGAAAATCTCTCATGGCATACCCTCAACTCTATGGGGCAGGACAAAGACAAGAAAGCTACAATTCAAAGCTGTTTTGGGTGACAATGGCCGACACGTTATGGCAAAGTGTAATTGTCTTTTTTGCCCCTGTATTCGCATATTGGAAAACCGATATTGATGGATCGAGTTTAGGAGATTTGTGGACACTTGCAGTTGTGTTCATAGTGAATATACATTTGGCTATGGATGTGATAAGGTGGAGTTGGATTAGTCATGCTTCCATTTGGGGCTCCATTTTTGCTACTTGTGTTTGTGTTGTTGTTATTGATGCTATTCCCGTTTTGCCTGGATACTGGTACGTAAAATAGCATCCTACTTTTCATTGATTTCTTTCTTATAAATCTACAAAAGTTAAAGTGTCTTGATTTTGTAAAACTACAGGGCGATTTTTAATTTAGCAAGAAGTGGATTATTTTGGATTTGTTTGTTTGGGATTCTGATAGTGTCAATGATTCCTCGGTTTGTTGTAAAGATGTTTATGCAACATTGTAAGCCTTCAGACACTCAAATAGCAAGAGAAGCAGAAAAGTTTAGGAATTCAATGGTGTTAACAAGAAATGGAGGAATAGAAGAAATAGAAATGAACAACCCACCTCAAAGATAGATGATGATGATGATGATGATGATGATGATGATGATGATGATGATGATATCATATTCTTTTTTTTTTTTTGGTTTTAATTTATAAAAAAATGTCATATTCTTGAGAAGTTGATGGAGCAATTCTCTCCATTGTTGTGTATTTTTTTGTTCATTGATAGTATGCAATTATTCTAAACTTGTATACTACTCTTTGTATAATTTTTTTTTTCTTGTCACATGAATTAGAGGATTCAAAATTCTTTAAATTTGTTTATTTTGTTTTTTACTATATGCGAGATTATTGTTTTAGAAATATATAGGGTGCGTTTGTTTGTGGAAAATTTTCTAGGTTTACATGAAAATTTTCAAATTAAAATGAAAATTTTGAAAATGCGTTTAGTTGGTTTAGTTTTCAAATTTTTTTCAAGAAAATGAAAATTTTTCTGTCTCCAAATTATATGTAAACTAGAAAAATGATTTTTATAGTTTTTCAAAGTTTTTTAAATTTCAAAGATGGAAAATGAAAATCTCCATCAGTTTTAACCGGATATGTTTTCAAAAAATTCATTACAAAACTAAAAATGAAAATTAAACTCTATTTTTTGAAAATGATTTTTAGAAAAATGAAAATAATTTTCCATAATCAAATGCAACTATAATGTTTTAAATATGTTAAATAATCATATACCATGATTATATTGAGACCAATTTTCGTATGGTTTCAGAAATTAGCATTATAATTTTGTCATCATATATTACTTTTAAAAAAAATGAATAGCTAATGTCATAAACCTGTGAGCTATCGAGCTAGCCTTTGCTGACACAACACAACTGAAAAAGTTCGTGAGTTCAATTTATTCTTCGTGAAAGATATTCATATAATAGATTCAGTGATTTCCACCAAATAAGCTTGATAACCATTCAATTCACGACTTGCTATTTCCCCTCGATAACATTAACATTAAGGGAAAATGACTTAAAAATGTAACTAAGTATCAAAATTGTACAAAAAAGACCATTCTTCTTATTTGTGTATAAAACATACCAGGTATTGTAGGTCACAATCAGGTCAGTCGTTTTTTTTTTTTTAAATAATAATAACAGGTATTGTACGCATTTCCTTCATCGTTTCACCCAAATTGAAAGAACTAGGGTTTTTCCTTCGTCAATTCCATAGAAATCGCCATGGCTTCAACATCGAAGGAGGAGTGCTTGAAAATTGAAGCGAATCATACATGCTCTTTTGTCCCAATCCCATTGTGTATTTCAATCCCGAGAATTTGGTTGTTAGCAATGTCAACTTTAGAAGCATGACCTTCACAGAGTTCATCTCTTATGTAAAGAAGTTGGTAAAGGATGGTAGAATCACTGTCTACTATTTTGTTCTACAACGTTTACTAAGAGATGGGTTGAGAGAAATTGAAGATGAAAATGATTATGTATGTTTTCTTGATGCTGGATATGAGAATGGTGGAAGAATGAATTTCTACATTGATCATAGTCAGGAACTAATTATGGAGTGGATTGTAGAAGAAATAGCCGACGATGGATGCTCAGATGGTCATACTAATGATGATGATGATGATATATAATTTGAACTTTCAGATAATGAGTTTGTTGAGCATGAACATGATGATGAAGTGATACAAATACAACCATCTAATAATCATTTCCTTGGATGAAAAATTGCTAGGCCAACAAGAGTCGTAGATGATAAGAAATATGTCAAGGTGTAACACTTAAATTTGGTATGTTTCCATTTAACCCCCCATTTTTATTGTAAAACATTGCAGTTTGGTCCTAGTGGTTAGTATGCGGGGCGTACTAGCTGGTTTATGATCGCGGGTGTCGTCCTCATACACTGGCCCAGGGAAAACCCTAATTTTTAGGGTTTGTGCCCTATTTAAGCCTTATTAACTCACCTCTTGGACATTTTAGACCACCCTCCACCCTTTGAAAACCCTAGTTCGTCCCTTGCCTTTATGTGGTGCTTTTGAGCTATTGTTTTGTTCATTTGAGGGTTTTGTACCTTGAAGTGGTAGAAAAAGAAGCTTGAAGACTCATTCTTTGGAGGGGAGCTTATAGATCCAACTTTAACACCTTCATTTCGTGGTTTTTGAGGTATAAAGTTCAAAGCTTGTCATCTCATTTCATAGATCTATTCCTTGGCTTGCTTTTGGCTTCTTGGTCCCTTTTTGGTTGGTTTTGTGAGCTAAGGTTGTTTTTGGAGCCTATCCTTGTAGATATGGGCATATTAAGGGTTTCTTAAGCATAAAGGTGCAAACTTTATGGTGGTTTTTGGTCTTATGCATGTATTAAGTCATTTATTAAGATCTTTTGAGCTCTAGAGCCCCATTAAGCCATGCATACATGTAAAGATGGCAACTTTGCGTGCTAAACCACCTTACGGATGTCAGATCTAAGATTTGGGTCGAGGTCTTAACCGAATAGGTGCTGAATGAAGAAATTTGGCTGAGCTGGGAGTACATTGCGTGTACAAGCTGGTACATCGTGCGTACAAGCCCCAAAGAAAGTACGCTTAGTGTATGAGGTGAGTACGCCCCGCATACTCAGCAGATGGGCTTCGATATGTTGGGCTCACGGTGTTGGGTCATGTTTGGACACTAGATGATTATGGAATTGTTGGGCCATCACGATGTTAGGCCATTACAAATACGAGATTCATTATCATCCAGGCAAAGCCAATGTAGTAGCAGATGCCCTGAGCCAAAAGGAATACTCGGATCGTTGAGTAAAATCATTAACCATGACTATCCATTCACACATATCCACCCAGATCAAAGAGGCTCAGCTAGAAGCCTTGAAACCGAAAATGTCACAGGTGAATCCTTAAGAGGAATGGATAAAAATTTAGAAATCAAGGGAGACGGAGTTTGTTATCTCATGAATCGGATCTAGACACTGAAGTTCAATGGGTTCAGAGATGTTGTCATGAATGAGGCTCACAAGACTCGATACTCCATTCATCTCGATTCAGACAAGATGTACATGGACCTCAAGAAGCTTTATTGGTGGCCAAACATGAAAGTCGAAATCGCTACCTATATGGGCAAGTGCCTGACTTGCGCCAAGGTCAAGCTAGAATATCAGAAGCCCTCGGGTTTGCTACAACAACCAGAGATATCCGAGTGGAAGTGGGAGTGGATAACTATGGACTTCATAATCAAGTTATTGAAGATGATAGGTGGACTGCCACCATCTGAGTGATCATCGACTTGTTGACCAAATCCGCACACTTCCTACCAATAAAAGAGACAGATAAGATGGAGAAACTGACCAAAACATACATTAAAGAGATCGTGCGACTGCATGGAGTGCCAATATCCATTATCTCCGATAGGGATAATAGATTCACCTCACAGTTCTGGAAGTCACTACAAAAATCCCTAGGAACTAGGTTGAAAATGAGTACGGCCTACCACCCACAGTCCAACAGCCAGAGTGAAAGAACTATTCAAACATTGGAAGCCATGCTGAGAGCTTGTGTGATAGACTTTGGTAAAGGTTGGGATACCCATTTACCCCTAGTCGAGTTCTCATACAACAATATGATGGGTTATGCACAAAACATCAATCCTATGGTGTACTTACAACCCTAATTGATTTGATCCAGGTTTTTCTAAGTAAACATACAACATTGAATACCAAAGCAATAAACCCTATGAACTAGCATATAACAATCACAAATTGGCATATAAAACAGGGTTTAAATCTTACCTTTCTTGTTATGTATTAATAACAAGTTCTCCTTGAATATCCTTGACCTTTGAAAGCTTAGTGCATCAATTGTTGCACCTCTAATGGAGTTACAAACACCACTAGCAACAAGATGACTTAGGAGAGGGAGGAGGAGGCGCCAAAAACATCTAGGGTTCTCTTAGAAGTGTTAGCCATGTTTTTGGGAGCCTTAGAGGTCTTTATATACTTGTGAGGGTTGTTAGGGTTTCAGGTGAAACCCTAATTCTTTGTTAGGCCTTAAGCAACCCATGGAGTTCCTCTAGAAATCCCTTGGACGAAAATCATATGGCTTCCCATAGATTTCGTCCAATGCCCTTTCCATTAATAATCCATAGCCCAATTTGCAAGTATCATATAATTGCAATATCAGTCCTTTTTATTTAATTAATCTCTTTTAGTCACAAAACTAGTTCTTAATTAACTCTTGACTAATATTAATTAAACAATATGTTTCTCCTTTAATATATTATTCTTATAATATATTAATAAATCATAATTAATCCTCTTTCTCCTTAATTCATCCTATCAGTTGCTATGGTGAAGGCAACCCAAAAGGACCATGCTCATAATCGGGTCAAGTACATACCAAAAATAGTTATGGGCTTAGACACCTAATCCAACAGTCTCCCACTTGGACAAGTCTAATAACTACTTTGCATATGACTTCAGAACCTAATCAGCAATCGTAGCTTTCAAAAGCCGCTGTCAACTCTGATCTTATCAATAACGCATCCTTTAGATAAGGGATCATATATTCCTCCATTCTAGATATCGTATAAACTGAGACATGGATTTTAATCATACTCTCTATTCATGTGTTGTTTCCCGATATCCGATTTATGACGACTGACAACATACTACAATTGAACACATCAACTTTTAGTCCTGGATTGGCCAAGCGCTGAGGGTGTCATCACTAAATCATCGAGGGGCCCATAAATATCGCTTTTATCCCACTTTGGGTAAAAGGAGCGGATAAACTTCGACTCAATTGCTCGCTTGTATCTACTCATCAAATCACACACAACAATATGTTTTATAACACCGAGTTATTGGTGCGTTTACATATTATCAATGTGCAATCGACTTGTAGAATACAACTCATAAGTCTCGGTTTCAAGAATATAAGATATTATCGTATCACTAATCACCCATGATAAAATCCATGAAGTGATTTAAGTGAGCGTGGGTTTAATCCAATACTCAAATCTTATTTCAGGAGTACTCATGAACACTGCAGCAGACTTTTGCTGTGTCTAAGACGCTTCAGACAATCTATAGTCGGATTCATGATAGTCTAGCTTCAATACCTATTTCCAAAGTATTTATCAACTATGGATGGTTTGAATAATCTTATTATTCGGGAAGTCAAAACATGCAAAGTAAAACACAAGAATAATACTAATCCTATATGGCCCCAAACTTTTGAGTATAAATAAAACACTTATATTTAATCAGCATATTGGTTACTCATTATTCATTGTATAATGTTTCGGGTAATCAACTTATTACTTGAATTATAACATCAGTTGTCCCATGCTCCAAACATGCACACTATGTTTACCTGTGGTCGTAACTTTGTGAAATAGATCAATTGAAAACATTTCCAATGATGCTCATTTTACAACCCCTAATCCTTATCGTTAGTGTAAGAATACAAGATTCTTGCCACTACTAGAATATGCTAGATTCTAACATTTTATGCAACGATCCCTTCGCAATGTCATAGCATCAAATCCACCAAGACTTTGCCAATGATATTACAAAGTGCTCTATTGGAGATTGCTACAAGGCAATTCCATAGATATGAAGTCTCACATTCAAAGTACATTCCTTTGAACATACTTATTGCATAAAAGTTTCTAATCTAGACATAGATTCTCAATATCCAACTCCCAATATGGAAACATTTCCATATTTGCCATACGACAAATCGTTATTATTAGAATCATATATAATCATAATAATGTCATTGTGGTTCATTCGTTACTATACTTCCAACTGCCCACAAGTGACCAATCATTGGTGAACCTTAGATTGTCCTTGACAGTTGTTTAATTAATTTAGTCAAATCCGGTTCTAGTCCTTTTTCCCTCTTAATTCCCTAGGCATTTGGAAAATTTAGAATGTTCGAATGTTACAATATACGTAATCGATCCTATACCCGAAGCGTCACGATTCATAATGAAAAACGTGACACTTTACCAGTTTCTTGCTATAATACTGCCATATATAGAATGCCCCTGTGTTAAACCTTTTCAACATAACATTCATATATGTATTATGACTAAATTCAATTAAAATTTCTCAATCTAAGCTTTTAGATTTGAAATGAAGTATATTATTCTCTCCCTTAATTTTAGCAAAACAACTTTTCAACTCCTGCAACTTTGCAAAGAGAAACTTTTGTTGTCTATAATTAATATTGCTAACTTTCAACACTTAAAATAATAATCATGCTCCCACTAACATGATAATTATATTCATGCCAGTATAACATTTATGCTCCCACTAGCTTTGACACGTATTCAGAAATCAGTTGGACTTCTAGAGAGAAATACTTATTGACTTCCAAAGTTCATATTTCTAATACGATATGCTTCGATAAGCCTGTATCTAAGCTTCTCAAACTCATAGACCTTTCCTTAGATAGCTCATATGTGTGTCTAAACAATTTCAACACTTATATCAATAAGTATTAAATGTTTAAACTAATTGCCAAATCTCACAATTCGAACCATGAAGAGGGATGTAGTAATCATAATCGAATTTGAGAATGCAATTATCACACTTTCTATCTCCTTAAAATCTCTCTTAGTGAAAGCATTTCCTTACAATCATTTTCATGAAACGGAGAGAAATCTTATGACACTTAGATTTTATGGTGTATGTGCTCTTATCCATGTGAATTTTTCATAACCATAATCATAAGATAATGTTTGTGAGAAATCCAAACTCTTATGGACAAAACTTGTCGATTCTTAATTTCTTTCCATTAAGGGTCCCATCATTGCTTCTAAGTTATTTAGCAGCTCACCTATACTAGTCAATGTACTTTCATTGAACAAGGTGCTTGCCTTTATGCAGTCTATTGAGAACTCGTAGAACTCATATGCATAAGTAACTTTACTGGAATGGCACAGAAACAAGAATATGTCGACACGATAGGTTACAAACCTCAAGTTGTGTGCTAGTGTCTAATAGGTTTACTCTTGATTAGTTCTTGAACCTTTTCAAGATCATTTAGACTCCCACTGACCTCTTGACATATAAGATTCTCTTGTCAAGAAATATTTCTTGACAAACAAATATTCAGAAGTTAGTGAGGATTCTTATCAAGACAAACACTACACATAATTGGTATTAGTTGGTCTTTGTCTTATCCAAGACATCACAACTTACCAATTTCAAATGTGCAAGAGTAAGAAAAACATTTTTCTACTCTATATTTGATGAGTGTGTTAAAAACTTCTTATGATGTGTCACTCAAGTCACAATCTTGGAGTATGACTCTAAGACTTGATTTTGGAATGAAGTATGACTCATCCTTTTTGATTTAACCATTTCAACAATTTCCTATTCCTCTTCTTAGCCATACTAGTGCACTAATGTGTCCTTAGAGGATTAACTGTGATATGGTTTCATAATCAACGATACGATCATAAAACATGATACTAAGGTACTCTCCCATCTTTTCAGATTGGAGAAACTTTTATCTTTCTGCATATTTGATTCTTCTTATTCATTCTGCCATTCATTGAAACTTTTCAATGATTCATAATTATGCTGAATCTTTTGAGGATAACCACATTTACCAGACTTTTAATAAATCACGACGAATAATCTTATTGTTCTTTGTGGTGGACTTGACCAGTGCACAACATTGTGTACCAGTTCTCCTAGTCATTCACTTGACTCTTTGTCAAGGAATTAGTCTTAATTTTCCAAATATGAAGGTTCTCATTTATCATACAATACAAGTTGTATGATTCCAAGTTTCTTTCCAACTAAAACTCGGGCGATAAGACTCTTTCCTTATTTGGTAAATTCTCGACATTATCACAAATAACATAACTAAGAATCACATCTATTTCAACATTGCTAAAAATAAAAATACACAAACATCAATTTTCACACATGCCATTGCAAGGAAATATATAAATAAGACAAAAAAAGCAAAATTTATTTTATTTATAAAAGGTGTGGAAAAACTTGTCCTTACAATGCAATTCAAATGAAAACTATGTTATTACCTATTCCGAAGCAATCTATCATAACTCTCTAAGTAGCAGCTAAAAAATCCGATCATCGAACCAGGCGATTGAAATCCATTTCTTCGAGATCAGTTCAACATGCTTCTTCCTTTAAGCTTCCTTTATTTTATTCGATCCTAAAAAACGTCAAAATGTAATCTTATCACATAATGTATTTAGAATCTAAAATAGAAAACTTAATAGAGTTAGATAGTGGATTTTACCTGAAGTATAGTCATAAATCTTGACTCTCCCATCTCTTAGATCTCTCAGGTAGTCAAGGCAACTTCGTAACCAATGCCCCCTCTTTTGGCAGTAGAAACATATGGGTTCTTCTGGAATGGTACACGGGACTATCTCAGACTCAGACTTTCTCTTACATAGAGAAAACTTTTTTGGACTTCTAATGTTGCCATTTCCCATAGAAGGTTGGGATATTGATTTACCAGACCAATTAGTTCGACTAGTGCACCAAATCATTTCTAATTCAACAGAAATAAGCAAATAAGTCAAATAAATGAGGGTCACGTCGTGTTTCATCATATAGTACTCTCTAACGAACTTACTATATTATTCGGGAAGTGAGTAAAGAACCAAGTCAATAGCCAACTTCTCTGAGACATCAACACCCAACATTCCCAATCTATCAATATGCAACTTCATATCCAAGACATGAGCGTATACTGACTTTCCATCTTCGTGTATTTTTGCCAATAGGTCTTGAGTGACTTTGAACTCTTCAAGTCTTCAAACACATGGGTCAGGGAGAATTATTGGAGGAGATGGAGGAAGTGAAGAATGATTTCCATTTCCATAATCCAATCGTGGAACATCATCTTCAAGTGGAAAACTTTTTCCAACAGATTCAGGAAGATCATAGTTGATAGACTTTGACATCTACAAAACGTGAAAAATTCAAGTTAGTTGATTGGAATCCTTGATATAACACCCAAATGAAATATCAAGGCTAGGACCCAACACAATGTTGTACAACATGGAAGAGTGATGTCATAATCCATTTGCAGAACATTTGAAGGTAGGTAAATGATGATTTACCAATTTCCACCATGAAAAACGAAAAGGAAATTGAAGTTTTAAATGAATTAAAACCCCTCGATCTTTTGAGATTCATTGAGATTTTCAATGGCATGTTTAAATCTCGATTGTGCCCTTCAAGTTTGTGACTGGGATGCCGAGGATCATAAACAAGTTGTGGATAACCATGCAAATTAGCTTGGTACTTTCGATGTTACAAATCACCTAATCAATATGCCGGTTAACCACACACGCTCCATTGATCTATGATAAACACCAAGCTACCCATTGATACCCTCCACTGGTCCCATATTAGTGTGCCGGTTAACCACACATGCTCCACTAACGACCAACAAGGTGCAATGTGCAATTTCATGGATTAGCACCAACTCTAAATTTTTCCTAAAGTAACAAAGATTTGGGAATTTATAATAGCGTTTTGTTACTTTGTATTTCATTATACTTATAATGGAAAGTTGTGTCTTATCCTTCACGTTCGGTTAACGACCCTCCACTAGTCAAGAGTGCGGTGGGTAAGAGTGGATACCCATTTAATCACCATTTTATAGGCAATTTCCTTAAACACCCATTGGAGACCAGCTTCGTGAATGAGACCTACTAACGGTAAGACTAACTCTTTACTCATACATATATAATATTAGACTTTTTATTTTATATATAGTATAAGGGTGTATTTTACACTTTTAAAATACTATGTGGTCTAATTTAATAAATTATACTTTTAATTTAATTAAATATAAACCATATCATTATGGATTTATTAACTCTCTTTTAATTATACACTTAATTAATTTAATAACACCACAAGGGTGTAATTTGAACTTTTCAAAATACAAGGGTTTTAGAATTTAATATTTCAAAATTAATACATTTTAATTAAATTTTAAATTCCAAAACTTTAGGACAAATTTTGAAACCTTTCAAAATATTAGGGTTTAACCAATTAAATTTCAAAAACTAAAACTTTTTAAGTTCAAATTTAAACTATAAAACCTAAAGGTGTAAATTGAAAAATTTCAATCTTACTAGGTCAAATATTTGACTAATAATAATCCTCTATTATCCATATTTAATCAAATCCATCAATTTTGATTAGGATAACCATTCCAAACTTAAAAAATCGATTTTAGGCAATAAAAACGAGTTTTGGAAGCAATCCTCAACAAAATCTGGCAGGAAAATCAAAAAATCCGGCAACAAATCCTTGGACTCGTCGAGTCCACAATGGAACTCGTCGAGTAGGACCTACTCGTCGAGTCCAGTCATGGACTCGACAATTCTGCCAGTCAGAAACCCTAAAATTCAATTTTCATGATATTTGGTGGTTCACTTTTGCATCTATTCACTAGAAAAATGACCTAGGCTCTGATACCACTGATGGGTTATGCACAAAACATCAATCCTATAGTGTACATGCAACCCTAATTTCTTTGATCTATGTGTTTCTAAGTAAACATACAATATTGAATACCAAAACAACAAACCCTATGAACTAGCATATAACAATCACAAATTGACATATAAACTAGGGTTTAAATCTTACCTTTCTTGTTATGTAGTAATAAGTTAATAACAAGTTCTCCTTGAATATCCTTGACCTTTGAAAGCTTAGTGCCTCAATTGTTTCACCTCTAATGAATTCACAAACACCACTAGCAACAAGATGACTTAGGAGAGGGAGGAGGAGGCACCAAAAATGTCTAGGGTTCTCTTAGAAGTGTTAGCCATGTTTTTGGGAGCCTTAGAGGTCTTTATATACTTGTGAGGGCTACTAGGGGTTTCAGGTGAAACCCTAATTCTCTGTTAGGCCTTAAGCAACCGATGGAGTTCCTCTAGAAAGCCCTTGGACAAAAATCATATGGGCTTCCCATAGATTTCATCCTATGCCCTTTCCATTAGGAATCTATATCCCAATTTGCAACTATCATATAACTGCAATATCAGTCCCCTTTATTTAATTAATCTCTTTTAGTCACACAACCAATTCTTAATTAACTCTTGACTAATGTTAATTAAACAATATGTTTCTCCTTTAATATATTATTCTTATAATATATTAATAAATCATAATTAATCATTATTCTCCTTAATTCATCCTATCAGTTGCTATGGTGAAGGCAACCTAAAAGGACCATGCTCATAATCGACTCAAGTACATACCAAAATAGTTATGGGCTTAGACACCTAATCCAACACAATAACTATCACACTAGCATCAGAGTTGCTCCATTTGAAGCCCTCTATGACCGTAAGTGCATATCACTTCTGTGCTGGGATGAAGTGGGTGACACACAACTAGCAATGGGGCAAGTTCTTGACATCACTCTCACCAACCCCAAGATCATAAGAGATACAACAGAGAAGATCATCCAAATTCGAGAAAGACTGAAAACATCCCCAGATCGACAAAAGAGCTATGCAGATAAGCGACACAAACCCTTGGAATTTTAGATTGTTGACCGCGTTCTGTTAAAGGTCTCACCCTAGGAAGGAATGATACATTTTGGAAAGCGTGGGAAACTAAATCCAAGATATATCAGACCATGTGAGATCCTTGTAAGGATTGGTCTGGTAGCTTATAAACTTCTACTACCACATGATCTCAGTAACGTACATCCTATCTTCCATGTATCCACATATCCAAAAGGTGGCCAAGTAGTGCCACTTGAGTTGTAGTTTAGCTCCCCAATAAGATAAGTGCACATACCAAGGTAAATGTCACCTCATACCTCATCCTATCTTCCATATAAGGGCCAAAATCACCACACCACCCCTCATTTCACACTTCAAACATTTCCAGTGAGCAATTCCTTCCTATATTCTCTCAAATATCAATCCCATTCTCTCTTATACTCAAGTTCAAATATCCTAAGAAATCTATTTCTTCAAAGTTGTTCTTAAGGATCTTGGTAAGCATTCCGTATAACCTAGTGTTATTCAAACATAATCTCTCGATAGTTCATATATTCACACATTATTATGTGCTTAAACCATTAGTATACGACATCTTTCACGTATTCTAGATTCGGAGATCACCATTTTCACCTCGTTATCTAACCGCGACCACAGTCGAGGTGAGTTCATACCCCTATGTTTTCTACAATTTTTTATTTTTTAGGGGGGGGGGGGGGGGGATACAAGTAAAACACAAGATAAATTGTGTTAATATACAAACCATTACATTTATATTTTTATTAGATATAAATATAGACATGGGTACAAATTGGATACAGTAAAACTTTAACCCTCTTGTAACATGTCGAGCAAAAAGGGTATAATTATGTAAACAAACATATATAATTATTTTATTACAACTTATTATCATGGCAAATATGATAATAATATACAAAGGGTTTACCATTTCAACGATACATTTATATAAACTATAATAGGTATAGTTTATGAAACATATACACTATTTTACCCAATTGGGGGAACCAAAAATAATTATTTAAAAGAACAATTATTTTTCATACTATGTAAACATTTACATACAAACATTACAGGAAAAAAGAGTTTCATTACACTACACGTAAACCATTAATATAGCTTTGTAAGACATTAACTTCAAAGTACTTACCCAAGTACCATCAAAAGTCCTGTATTATAACCAGAGTCTCCTGGAAGGAGAGCGTGACAATTGTGTATAGATCTATACGAGAATGAAAATCCCGCACACAAGTTGCTTGCAACAGCTAGACTGGTAGGCCTGGGGTAACAAATGTCGTAGCATTCTGACACCTGAAAAACGTTGTAACATGCCAACGGTTGTTAAGTATGGTTATAATAACTCACAATTTGGTATTAACAATACGTTTGGTTTACGTATATCTCTTCAAATGGTTTTATTTATATAAAACTATGCTACACTATTTTCCAGTACAATACAAATTATATTTCTGGAAACATGCATTCAAAATATCTTATCCAGATAACACTATACTACACTATTTTACAATACAGCTGGTAGTTCCAGATACATACATTCAAAGGGTTTTACACAATTACACTATAGTATAAGTTTATGTACAGTACAATACAACTTACATATTGGGAAAACATACATTTAAATCGTTTTATAAAGATATAAAAATACATTATACTATTCCTAGTACAACAGTAATCATACATTTTGGTCTTGGAACATTTAAAGACTACATTACAACCTAAAGAAAATATTGGATTTTCTGGGAGAAAACACTATCATTTTCAAGAAACAAAGACTATAACACATACTAAAGAAAATATTGGATTTTCTGGAAAATCACACTAACATTTACAAGGAACAAAGACACATATTTTCATACAAAGTGCTTATGAAATCACCAAATTAATTGTTGACACTCTTTTCAAAACTACTTGTATTCTCATGAAATCACTAAGACAGGTATCAGCAAGCTTTTGAAGATGAAACGCTAAGACGTCATTTAGTCTTATATCATCATACTATAATTGATTTGTGAAATATGTAACACATACAAACCATTTGACTTTATCAATTATATTTATGATGGTTATGTTTGCTTTGATCTCTATTATACAATTGTTATGATACTATACATGACGTCATCCACCGTGAGACGTTTCCGCTGTTTCATCGGTTCGGGGGTGTGCAAGCAATTTAGGGAAAGGGTTAATTAGGTCTTCTACCTTATATTGGACCCCTTGTGTAAGTTGGGATCCAATTACTAATTGGATGTTATTTGTGATTATAACACGGGGATTCCTAGCGGGCCAGCAGTCAGATTTTATGTAACACCGTAAATTTCAAGACAAAACTTTCATTTAAAATAATCATTTTATTCTTAGAAACGCTTGTTTAAAATCTCATTCATAGTCGAATTACAAAACATAACTCCATTTTCACTTGCATAGAAAACCAGGATCCTCCAAAATATGACTCTTTCTCTGGTGTGTACAATCAAGCTGGTGCCGTCCCGTGATACTGAAAGCAACCTGAAAAACATCACACAAAACACTGTAAGCACGAAGCTTAGTGAGTTCCCCAAAATACCACACATAACACATATTAGCCACTCGAGGCTATAACTCTATGGGTCCGTGCACCCAAAATCTGTGAACCCTCAGGTTCTAACTCTGGGAAACTTCCGGTTCCAACTCTATAAATATGCACAACATAAATCACATAGAAGTAATGCAGTACAACACATCACGTACATATAGCATACAAATACTCTGATGACATAACTCTGGTTACCTACTCGAGGTAAAGTATAGTGAGAAGACTCACCTGGCAAGCAGAAAGCAGATATCCCCACACTTAAATCTCAACTCGCCACCGCCTAACACATAAGGAAAATACTCTCATGAATATAACTCTCGAGACTAGAATCAATCCTCTCATGGCACCCTCTTAAGGGTAAAAGACTATTTTACCCCTCTCTTGGCCCAAATGCCACATCGCTGACCAAACCCTAAAAGTCAACGACCAACCCTTGGTCAAAATCAAAGTCCTCAGTCAAAGTCAACCCCTGACTGACCCTACTCGCCGAGTTAACCCTGTGACTCGTCGAGTTCCCATAATCAGAACTTCACTCAATCCGCAACCTAACTCGCCGAGTCACCCCGAGACTCGCCGAGTCCAACAACTCTGAGTCCACTCGCACACAACTCACCGAGTCATCCCTCGACTCACCGATTCTCGACTCAACCAGAGAATATCGGGACCCTTCGACAAGACTCGCCGAGTCCAAGAACAGACTCGCCAAGTCTAAGGCTATCATCAACCTACTCGCCGAGTTGTTCTTCCAACTCGCCGAGTCCCAGCTCATCTTCAAGCAACTCGTCGAGTACACCCATGTGACTCGCCGAGTACCACCGGTCTGAATCCATTCAGAAGCATTCCAGGCCATGCAACTGCTCCAAAACATAGGTCTAGCCTCCTACCACTCATCCATCACGTAAAGTGGCAAACTTTACGTGAATCCAAAGAGATCTAGGCCGTTTGCACATTGGGCTAGGGTTTGGGACATGTAAGCTTCACTAAACACTCCAACACAGGGACTTTCATGCTCTCTGATTCTTCTCCCTTCCAGATCTGAGGTAGCAACCTCAGATCTAACCTCTAGACTTCCCATTTCATCCATAGACAAATTCCCACAAACCCCAAAATGAAGAAACAACATAACAACAGCCCAATAACGAGATATTACCTCTAAGAGATGCCCCAACTGCAATGTAATTCGAATCCAAGCAAAGCCCCTTGCTCCAAGCCTTCAATCTCCTAAAATTCCTTCAACAATTACTTCTCCAAGCTCCAATCCACTCAACAATGGTGCTTCTCCGCGATTTAGGGTTTTCTGGGGCTCAAGGGGTGATAAAGAGGCTGGGAGGAAAACATAATGATCTTTATATAAGGCTCAACCCCGAGAATTAGGGTTTTCTCCACTCAGCACCTACTCGCCGAGTCCATCTCACTGACTCGCCGAGTCGGCTACTTAACACGCGACCAAGTCGCGACTCTACTCGCCGAGTCCATCCGTGGACTCGCCGAGTCACTCTTTCACAACTTACTCTTTTAGCCCCTTCAACTCTACTCTTGACATTTCGGGATGTTACTTTTCTCCCCCACTTAAATTAGGCTTCGTCCTCGAAGCCTACAGCAACTCAACTCCAGAAATACTCCCACAACGTGCCACCTGGCCTTAATCGGACCAGGTCTCACAAGGCATACCCATCGAAACTCGAACACACTTTCCCTTTCCTTACGGTGTCCTGACCACTGTCTCGAACCGAGCACCGGATGTACCCTCTGATAACCACACTCAACGATCCGAGAATTACCCACGAAGCATCACTGCCCCAAATCTCAACAATCACTCGATCCATAAGGGTTAGAAGCCATGAACCATCGGATCCCCGATCCGAATCCCACTCTATCCCATCTGTGACGACGGAAAGACCCACTCTTCAATCCCAGAGCAACTCCCATGAGTCCTCTTCTTGCAATCACACACCCATGCCGCACCAACCTTCGCACTCTCGGGTTAGGAAAACCCGTCACACTAATGACATCTCTAACATCCCCAGGAGAAACCACCACTACGCACACAACCCTTGATCAGAATCAAGCTGGGAGTCCCAGACTCCATCCCTGCATCCATCCTGAGACTCTTGGCTTTACACCCGCGGAATCCATTCCGCGTCCTCAGTAGACATCCCATCATGATGTCATTCCATACCACTGTCACAGACACAGTGTTCGACCACCATACTCTAAATCATCCATTCTCACTACAACTTCCACTTCCACGAATCAACACTTTCCCCAGCAAATGAGGGTCCGACACTTCCTCCCATACAACAACTAAAAGGGTGGCATACCAATGCACTAATGATGACTGTTTATATAGGATAACTCAACCAAGGATAAATACGTGCCGCAACTCCCTCCGAAATCTAATACACATGCCCGAAGCATGTCTTTGAGTGTCTGAATCGTTCGCTCCCTCTGAGGTTTCCTCAGACATCATCATGATAAGCTCTAGCTCATTTCTCATATCCCTCTTTGAGACTGAGCACCAGGTCAGCTTTTGACTCCACATCTGAGCCTCCAAAGGTCACCCATATCATGATCCAAATATCCCACTAACTTCCTCCCCGTGACCACTATCCCGGCCCCGTGACACGCAAGTCACAAAATTCTCTTTTCCTTATGCGAGAAAATACAATCCAACCGAGGATTATCTCAACTCTGATCTCTGGTTTCTGCTGCGCATATCCCTTGCGCATCTCACCACATTTCCCGATAGAGACGGGGACCCCAGTCTCGCCCCCGGTCCAACATCCAGGCTCCAAAAACTCAATACTAGGGCTACTCAAGCCCAAAACTCTTCCACATCATACACTGATCGGAGAACATTCCATCATCACACTCTCTTGCCATCTAGTGAGTACTGCGGCTCCCCGCGGTATCACAACACCCTCTGACTAGTGAGTACTACGGCTCCCCGCGGTATCACAACACCCTCTGACTAGTGAGTACTACGGCTCCCCGCAGTATCACAACACCCTCTGACTAGTGAGTACTACGGCTCCCCGCAGTATCACAACACCCTCTGACTAGTGAGTACTACGGATCTCCGCAGTATCACAACACCTTCTGACTAGTGAGTACTACAGCTCCCCGTAGTATCACAACACCCTCTGACCCCACTAGCTCGTGCTCCGCAGACTATCATAGGTGGCTACCCATACTCGTCTCGAATATTCATCACAGACTCTGGAGACAATCGACATAACAAATGCCCACCCTTGCGAAGATCCACTCTCTCAAATAATCTCCCTGGATGCCCATACTCGAAGGGCTCTCACTAGATCCATAGATACATGATATACCACAAGTCGTCTCAACTCAAGATTCACGAGTAACTCCGAAATAAAGATTATCATACCCGGATACCTCGGAATACCCCAACAGAACATCACAAAATCCTGCCACAACCACTGATCTCCTGCCCCAAGCATCATATAGACACAATAATACATTTCCTCTGAACCCCAGAAATAGATCGACATATATTTTTTTTTCCACATTGCAACTTTGGTGCATCCAATTTCTCAATTGGAATACGAGAAAACGCTAACGCTACGAAATACGCTGATAATTCTCCGAAACCCTTTTTCCCGCCGCTCAAAATCCAACAAGGATACGCATACCGACCCGGGAGTTGGCTGCCCAATCATTCTCTATCTACTTGCCCCAACACTGACCAATACCAGATTCCTGACCAATAAACACCTGTCGTGGAGACATTCATCCTTCTCAAACAAGTACTTCCCGCATTAACTCACTCTGACCCCTTTCCTCGATCACCGACATCTCTGGTCTCATGATTTCTTACCGCATATCTCTATACTCCACTTATAACTGCTCTTGACAAATCTCTGCTTTCTTACATACGGCACCAGGTTCTCCCCCACTTAGAGTTCGAACCATCACCAAATAGCACACAACTATCCCATAACTATATTCTCCAGCAAAATCGCACCTGCCCCTGGAAAGTGCTACACAACGCCCGATAATCCCCCTTAAGGAAATGAATCGACCTCATATACTCTGAACCTCTGATGAACTCCTCAAGAACTTCTCGTCACGTCTGCCTCTAGTCGTTCCAAATCTCGTACCAATCTAGTACCAAACAACTCAACTGCTCAATAACATCCCTGGCTCATAGACTGAACCATAAAATCATCGTACCCCTCACCTCAACTCATCAACCAACGCTCCAACACCGGGATCATCCCAAGAACAGGTACCCACTCCCAAATTCAACACCCCATGGATAGAAAACTCTCTGCACCGTTGAACTCGACTGAACTCCCCACTGATACCACTACAATACCTCCTACTATACTCAAATAGGTGTAGTGTGGTCCTTAACTATCTTAGTCCCAACTGACTATCTGCTCATGATAAATCACTGCCTCGCGGCACACATGCTACCTGATACTCTGGTGGGAAATCATCATCAATGACGACCTGCAGGGTTTACCCCTAAACCCAAAACTAAAACATCATGCTTCTCATATTTTTCACACGAACATAATCAGTACCTCCCAGATCATAGGAGGTGACATCTCCTTCATCGATTGATCGCTCAAATCAGATCGAAACTCTCACTTCTCACTGACTCCTTACTAAAATACTCTGAGGGGCTCTCGATCTCCCTCTCAAGGGACGCCTCTTCGAACTTACTCATGACCGGATAACCGGAGAACCACAAACATCATTCACTACGAACCATGGTACTCATTCCATGACATCTCTTCTCAATATGCCCCGGTGTATGGTACCTTAACCATAACATCACTCCCCAATCCGCTCCGATGTATGGTACCCGGACCATAACATCACTCCTCAATCCGCTCTGATGTATGGTACTCGAACCATAACATCACTCCTCACTCCGCT
Source organism: Lactuca saligna (assembly GCF_052625555.1). NCBI lineage: Eukaryota > Viridiplantae > Streptophyta > Magnoliopsida > Asterales > Asteraceae > Lactuca > Lactuca saligna. The sequence goes on along the minus strand of NC_136420.1, from coordinate 260,950,777 downwards.
CCGATGTATGGTACTCGAACCATAACATCACTCCTCAATCCGCTCCGATGTATGGTACTCGAACCATAACATCACTCCTCACTCCGCTCTGATGTATGGTACTCGAACCATAACATCACTCCTCAATCCGCTCCGATGTATGGTACTCGAACCATCACTCCTCAATCTGCTCTGATGTATGGTACCCGAACCATAACATCACTCCTCAATCTGCTCTGATGTATGGTACCCGAACCATAAGATCACTCCTCAATCCACTCCTTAGAACCTTCAGAATACTCCCTGTATCAAGTATGGGTCCTCTACTTTCAGTAGTACGGGCCCATACTACCTGCCACATCTACCCATACTTTCCACACGGACCATCCCAGAGCTTCTAAGTAGCTGCTCAACCTGCTCTTTCACCAATCCCATCGTGCGTGCTCGCTCCCCAGCGAAATTCTCTACTCTACAAGCGCACTCATCTGGCTAGGGTTACTCCCTAGGCTCTTTCGTTGTCCTCCCACTTCTTTGCTATCAGCTACTGAAGAGCTCCTAATGATGCCAGCCATCTACCTCCTGAATATCATCATATTCACTTGGTAGCTGACTCCCATCATCTAGAGTTCCACAAAGCACAAAGCAAGCAGCATTCGAGCATCGAAGAATACATAGGACTCCCTCTCTATGATAACTCCACTTTCTCGGCTCATCCTCGAAAGTACCACCGAACTCTGTAACTCTACCCCTCATGGGTTCTAACTGGATACTCTCACTCATCACATACTCAAAAGCATAACACATATAACAACGAGTCCTAGGCTAAGGCATCACAAATCAGGCCACTCTACTCCTAACATTTGAAATACCTAGCCTGTCTCTAACATGCAATAATATCTCATAAAGTGCATCATAAATATCTCATAACACAAAAGTAAGGGTATTTTGGGAAATCACCGTTCGGGCTCTGGCTGATTGTACACACTGCTCTTTCTTGCTTTCTCTTTGAACTCTTATTCACTTTTAGAAAATTATTTCCTTAAAAACTTTGCTTACTTCCTCAGTTTGAGTCCAGATTTACCCGAAGGCGCATCCGAATCCCTCAAACCAAGGCTCTGATACCAACTTGTAACACCGTAAATTTCAAGACAAAATTTTATTTAAAATAATCATTTTATTCTTAGAAACGCTTGTTTAAAATCTCATTCATAGTCGAATTACAAAACATAACTCCATTTTCACTTGCATAGAAAACCAGGATCCTCCAAAATATGACTCTTTCTCTGGTGTGTACAATCAAGCCGGTGCCGTCCCGTGATACTGAAAGAAACCTGAAAAACATCACACAAAACACTGTAAGCACGAAGCTTAGTGAGTTCCCTAAAATACCACACATAACACATATTAGCCACTCGAGGCTATAACTCTATAGGTCCGTGCACCCAAACTCTGTGAACCCTCAGGTTCTAACTCTTGGAACCTTCCGGTTCCAACTCTATAAACATGCACAACATAAATCACATAGAAGTAATGCAGTACAACACATCACGTACATATAGCATACAAATACTCTGATCACATAACTCTGGTTACCTACTGGAGGTAAAGTATAGTGAGAAGACTCACCTGGCAAGCAAAAAGCAGATATCCCCACACTTAAATCTCAACTCGCCACCGCCTAACACGTAAGGCAAATACTCTCATGAATATAACTCTCGAGACTAGAATCAATCCTCTCATGGCACCCTCTTAAGGGTAAAAGACTATTTTACCCCTCTCTTGGCCCAAATGCCACATCGCTGACCAAACCCTAAAAGTCAACGGCCAACCCTTGGTCAAAATCAAAGTTCTCAGTCAAAGTCAACCCCTGACTGACCCTACTCGCCGAGTCAACCCTGTGACTCGTCGAGTTCCCATAATCAGAACTTCACTCAATCCGCAACCTAACTCGCCGAGTCACCCCGAGACTCGCCGAGTCCAACAACTCTGAGTCCACTCGCACACAACTCACCGAGTCATCCCTCGACTCACCAATTCTCGACTCAGCCAGAGAATATCGGGACCCTTCGATAAGACTCGCCGAGTCCAAGAACAGACTCGCCAAGTCCAAGAACAGACTCGCCAAGTCTAAGGCTATCATCAACCTACTCACCGAGTTGTTCTTCCAACTCGCTGATTCCCAGCTCATCTTCAAGCAACTCGTCGAGTACACCCATGTGACTCGCCGAGTACCACCGGTCTGAATCCATTCAGAAGCATTCCAAGCCATGCAACTGCTCCAAAACATAGGTCTAGCCTCCTACCACTCATCCATCACGTAAAGTGGCAAACTTTACGTGAATCCAAAGAGATCTAGGCCGTTTTCACATTGGGCTAGGGTTTGGGACATGTAAGCTTCACTAAACACTCCAACACAGGGACTTTCATGCTCTCTGATTCTTCTCCCATCCAGATCTGAGGTAGCAAGCTCAGATCTAACCTCTAGACTTCCCATTTCATCCATAGACAAATTCCCACAAACCCCAAAATGAAGAAACAACATAACAACAGCCCAATAACGAGATATTACCTCTAAGAGATGCCCCAACTGCAATGTAATTCGAATCCAAGCAAAGCCCCTTACTCCAAGCCTTCAATCTCCTAAAATTCCTTCAACAATTACTTCTCCAAGCTCCAATCCACTCAACAATGGTGCTTCTCCGTGATTTAGGGTTTTCTGGGGCTCAAGGGGTGATAAAGAGGCTGGGAGGAAAACATAATGATCTTTATATAAGGCTCAACCCCGAGAATTAGGGTTTTCTCCACTCAGCGCCTACTCGCTGAGTCCATCTCACTGACTCGCCGAGTCGGCTACTTAACACGCGACCAAGTCGCGACTCTACTCGCCGAGTCCATCCATGGACTCGCCGAGTCACTCTTTCACAACTTACTCTTTTAGCCCCTTCAACTCTACTCTTGATATTTCGGGATGTTACATTTTATCTGTGAGATTAAGCAGCCTGAGGTGAGTTTCCTCACCATGTTTAACGGTATAAGGCACCAATGCCGACCCATGGTTTGATATTTTAGTATGCTAGACGTCTGCGTGACTCGTGCATGTATTATGTGCATATGTTTACCAGGCGAGGCTCAATGCCGGGCGGGGACCGATTTCTGTACTGTATGTTATTATCTTTTGATTATCGCATGTGTTTGTTTGATTATATGATTATATGTTTATATGTATACCAGGCGAGGCCTAATGACTGACATATTCATATACCGAGTGGGGCTCAATGCTGGGCGGATACCGATGACGGGCGAGGCCTATTATGTGTTTATTTATGTATGTATGGTATGTGGCATTTTGGGGAGCTTACTAAGCTTTATGCTTAAGGTTTCCAGTTTATGTTTCATATACTTTCAGATCGAAAGGGAAGAGCCCAAGATGATAGTAGAGCACACACCACCTTTTTCCGCACATTGAGATTTACTCTGATATATTCCGATGTATTGACATACTTTAACCTTTTGGGGTTGTATGACAATGTTTGAATTAATGTTTTTATTAAATTAAAAACGAAATTTTTGGGGTCTTATTTTTGGGAAGTTACTAGTTGGTATTAGAACCTTGGTTTGAGGGATTCAGACATACTCTCTGGTATGTCTGAACTCAAACTGAGGATTTGGTAAAGTTTTTTTTTTCAAAAAGAAATGTATTTTTAAGAAAAGGGTATTCTGAAACAAGGGTGTGGTGCATATAATCGATCGAGCTCAAGTAAGTTTTCCCAAAATACACACACATGTTATTTGATATGATTTGATCTGTGATTCTGTGAATCGCATGCTAGTTAGGGTTAAGCGTTTGCTTAATATTTGCATGATAGAATGCTAGGAGAGATGCCTTTGTATGCCTATTGAATGAGCTTGTAGACTTGCATGCTAGTACTATAACGCCTGGTTCATGGTATGAATTTAATCATAATTTATTCACTTTTGTAGAGCTACTCGATGAGTTGGGAGTCCCAGACTCGCCGAGTGGAAACCAGAATGGCCGCATGATTTTAAGTCGCCTACTCGACGAGTTGATAGCCTCGACTCGATGAGTAGGGCTGCCAGGATGAAACCCTAATTTTGAGGTTTTACACCCTATTTAAGCATCTTAATCCCCACTTGCTGGCCTCATTTCTAGCCTCCAAGTCCCAAACCCTAATCCACGAAACCCTAGTGCCTTGTATGAGCTTGTGGCTTGTTTTTGAGTGAATATTTTGTGTTTTGAAGTTTGTTGAAGAAGGAGGAGGTTGGGGAGTCAGAAGAAAGCTAGTAGATCTAGAAACAACATCTCATTCTCTTCATTTTCTGGTAAGCAAGTCTCAAACTTGCTTAATGACTTTTAGATCTCCTTGTTATCATTTTAGTGGGTTTTTGGTTCAAGAAACATGATCTTTGGGACATGGACATCCAAAGTGGATATACTTTCAGATCTATGAACTTCAGGGGCTACATGGCATAAAGGTGCAAACGTTATGGCCACGGAACCCCCATGCAAGCTATAAGTTATCATTAAGCCTTTTAAAACTCCAAAAGGCCATGCATAAGAGGAAAGTTAGGAACTTTACGTGCTCATGGACTGCTTAGAGTTTAGATCTTAGTGAATATGCCTTAGTTTGGAGTATGGATGGCTTGTGCACCAAGATCTAGGTTCTAAAGGGTTAACATTTGAGCTAAACCAATGAAATAGAAGTATTAACGGGTAAAGTTGGAAACTTTACCCTTAAAAGGAAGTTTTCAGTATGCATGAGAGCTAAGAAGCTTGGATTTGAAGAATAGGGGCTTAATACTTTAAGAAAGCCCAAAAAGACTAAGGAACTCGTCGAGTCCATAGAGGAACTCGACAAGTTGAGTTGTTTTGTTCCGATTCTATGCTGGGTAGAACTCGACGAGTCTAAAGAGGGACTCGATGAGTTGACTCATTTTATCATGACTACGAGTAGCAGAGGAACTCGGCGAGTCAGGTGGATGACTCGATGAGTTGGACCACAATTTTAGGACTTCTAATTTATAGAACTTGGCGAGTTGATGGGTCAACTGTGCGAGTTGGGTCAACCTAGAATGTTGACATTGACCAAGGGTAAAGCAGTCATTTTACCCTAAGAAAGATTTTGGATATTGACTAAGTGTTTTTGTGATAATGATAGTTGGGGATTCGTTGGAGCGATCATAGATTTATCATAGGAGACATCACAACTAGCTTACGAGGTGAGTTTCCTTCAGTAGGAACGGGTCGAAGGCACCAATGCTGGCCCGTGTAGAGTAGCTTAGTGTGGATCGGGCCCGTATCTTAGAACTGTTTATGATAAGTAGCTAAGTGTGGGCAGGGCCGTATCTTAGAATTGTTTATGATTAGTATCTAAGTGTGGGCAAGCCCGTATCTTAGAATTGTTTATGATTAGTAGATAAGTGCAGGCAGGGCCCACATCTTAGTATTATCTGTGTAGGTCTATAAATTGGGAGATTATGGTATACTTGATGTCTGCGTGAAACTTGTATGTATGTTTAGATAGCGGGGTGTGGGCGGGGGCCTATATCCTCCAGATAGTGGAGTGTGGGCGAGGACCGTACCTCCAAGCTATATGAGTGTGGGCAATTCCCGTGTCTCATAGACATCTGAGTGTGGGTGAGGCATGTATCTTATGTGTAGTTTAGTGTGGGCGAGGCCCATATCTCATAGTCAGTCGAGTGTGTGCGTGGGCACGTATCTCCTTGAGCGTGGGTGAGACTTGTATCTCATAGGTACATGTTATACTGTCACACCCCAAAACCGAGAACGACGGAAACAATCTGGGGCGGAGGACGTCATGTATAATATCAACAACAATGTAAAGTAGTAAACAAGCAACAACATCATCCATTGCATTAAATATATATAATTTTAATACAAGCGTGTTCTGTACAGTTTTAGACACCAAAATATAATGTAAATCAAAATAATATGATGAGTCTTGAATGCGCTCTATCTTCTCAAAAGCTGGCATCGGTACCTGTCTACTGATGACCTGAGAATACAAGATATTTTGAAAGAGTTTGTCAGCATTAAGCTGGTGAGTTCATAAGTATTTTAGTGTCGATGTTCGTTATCAAAACGTTTGAACCTGTCGTAAGTATAAGTTGTAAACCGTATGTAAATGTTTGTAAAAGTTTGAATCCCTCTGAAAAACCTATATTTTCTATTAAAGTAGCCTTCTACCAAGGCTTAACTGTTTTGTATGCTCGTTTGTTGTAAAAGTGTGTAATTTCCCAAGTGTAACTATCATTTAGCAAAATATAGTTTGTACATTAAAGTTTAAGTGAGGTTATCACTAAAATGTAATGGGTAAATCATTGTAGTACTGTAGTTTTGTTTTATAGGAACTACTGTTGTACCAACTACCTTAAACCGGATTTATATTAAGGTATAATGTGATAATTGCACCATACTATCGACTGATAACAACGACATAAGGAACGGTCGTAATAACGGAATGACGTTTGGCACCCGCAGACCTGCAGGTCCGGCTGTAGCTAGCAGCAAGGTGTAGGATTGTCAATCCAGTATAGATCTATACGCAAACTCAACGCTCTCCCTCCAAGAGAATTCTGGTAACAACGACAACGTATAGTCGAAAAATAAGGTATGACGTTTGGCACCCGCAGACCTGTCGGTCCCACTGTAGCTAGCAGCAAGGTGTAGGATAGTCAATCTAGTATAGATCTATACGCAAACTCAACGCTCTCCCTCCAAGAGAATTCTGGCTACAACTCGGTCCATGACATTTAAGGCATGCTCCGATACAGTGGATCACAATTGTTAACGTATTAATGTAAGGGTAATGTTTCTCGTTCTAATATAGTTGTATATGTTCTCGTCCTAGTATAGTTGTATATGTAATGTTCTAGAAAGTATTGACTCATGAATGAACTGACTCATTGTATGATATCGCGTTCTAGTAACGGTTCTAGTATCTTTCTAAACTACCCATATGGTAGTTTACTAGTAGTCTAACTGGTACGTATGGTCATGGATGTATACCCTTACTAACTAAGGGCATGTGATGAACTGGAAAGCCCTTTTATGACTATATATGTACACATGATATATAACTAATATTTAAACGACTTTCGGACGAATACCCGATATCCCACCAGACCACATCTCAAGGCGCGAAAAGGAAATAGGGTGGATAGCCTTCCTAAGTCTTTTAAACATTTCTTATATAACTATACATATAGAGGCATGCAATTTATAATATAAAAGCATAAATAAATTTTGTAAGACATTTGAAACATAAATATTATTTTAAGAAAAGATCGACTTGATGTCGATCTATAAAACAATTTGAAAGCATAAGTATGATAAAACAGTTTTGAGTATAAGGAAACATTTGATTGAAACACAGTTGTAAATAAGTTTGAAAGGTAATGTACCGAGTAAGATGTACATTGTAATAAGTAGTTTAAAACATATAAAATGTTTATAAAAATCATTTGAAGTAAACTATTTGGTAAAATGGCTAATGAGTAGCCAAATCTTTTGAATGCTGTATATTAATCACATGTGATTAATGTAATAGCTAGCGTAATTCTACTTATTAATCGCATGTGATTGATATAATACTAGCATGATTCTACTTGTATTCCCCCCCATTAAACATTTAAAAGTAGTTTAAAACATTAGTTACGGGGTATGAACTCACTTGATTGAAGTGGTTGATTTGAAGTAGTCGAGAGATGAATCGAGCAGAACTTCGACAGGAAGAGTTGAAAACGCGGGAAAATCTCGGGATTCTCGGGAATCTTGGGAATCTCGGGAACACAAAACCTTCCTTCGGGACATGAAGGTGAAAAACCGGGGCTTTGGGAGGGTATCGGGGGCTTAAACGCAGAGTTTCGGTGCGAGAAAGAGAAGAATGGAGCACCTAAACCCGGCACCCGAAGAGTTGTATTTATAGGGGCATTTCTGGTGTGCCACGTCGTGGCAAGTGATGGCCACGTCGTGGGGAGTCAAAATTATCCTCTTCCATTGATTGGACGCCCTCAGTCACTTTCCGGGTCGCGGCAAGCTTGTGCCACGTCGTGGCAAGCCTGACAGCCTCGGATTTCGGACCCCGAACTTGTAAAATCCGTAACTTTCGCATACGAGCTCCGTTTTCGACGTTCTTTATATGCACGCGTAGCTAAAAACATGATCTACAACTATCGTTTAGACTTCATTGGCAAATTCTGATTTATTTTTAATTATTTATTTTTAACGGGCTGGGACGCGATAATTCCGTTAAAAATCCATAACTTCTTCATCCGATGTCCGTTTTCGTCAGACTTTTCATCGTTGCGCTACTAATGTTGAGACCTTAGATTATCATTTAGGTTGTTTTGGTCAAAAGTATCTCGAGCTCTATTTCGAGTTTTTAGCTATCTACTGCTATACCCGAATCTTGGAAAAATCATAACTTCCTCATACGAAGTCAGATTTGGACGTTCTTTTTATGTATGCTCACGGTTTGAGGTTAGCTATAACTTTCATTTAGATACTTAAGGCTAAAAACTATTGTATTGAAACTTCACATTTTTCGTTTAATCGGTGTTGCCGGTTTTGCCGAGAATCTTCGATTGGTCATAACTTCTTCGTTATAACTCAGATTTTAGGGTTCTTTATATGTACGAAAACCTTGATACGATTCCTACTACTTTATTTAACCCAAATAAGATTTTAGGAAAGTTATATTTTGACCTAAATTTGATTGGTTTTACATTACATTGTCTCGAAATATCGGGTTGTCACATTATCCCCCCGTTAGAAGGAATTTCGTCCCGAAATTAGAATTTAAGCAAGGAAGTATGCACGAATGATCGAGTCGTGAGGAGGAAACTTCCTAATCGATTGGTTCTAGTGCACCTAAGTGATAACGGGTTCTCGGTTGGCATTCCAACGAACCTTCACTAACTAGCGATGGTGTTTCTTAGTCTGCTTGACCTCTCGGTCGAGGGTCACTACGATTCTAATACGAAGGCGAGGATCTCGACGAGTGGACTTGCAAGAGTCCTAACGGAGAGGTATGGTTTCACGAACGAGATGCAAAGAGTAGAAAGTACGTTACTGAGTTTGCGGAGTAGGTCTAGTTTGTGTGAGGCACATGACCGATTCTGATAAGATTCTCGGAGGTCCTGTCTACCTTGGATTTAGCTTTCCACGCTTTACGAAGCGTATTAAGCCATTCCCAGAGTGAGTTATCCTAAAGAACTTGGTCACTCACTTGGAATCTCAAAGGTTCCTTTTCTTGCGTAACTCCCCAGTCAAAGGCCATCCCTTGCTTGGTCAAAGTCGTAGGAGTTTCTGTAGCTTGCGAGGAGTTCTGAATGAACTAAGGCGGTAGGTCGGTAAGACCTAGAATCTGGCGAAAGACTGTCGGCGTCTCTGATGTCGATAAATGCTCAACGGTTTTGACAAATTGCAAGAGTGCTCATAATTTCTCACATTACTAACAATGTGTCTTTGGAAATTTGACTCTTCAATTTCAAAACTCGTGCTTTGAGAACATCGCTAAAAGTTCCTCTGAAGGAAATGTTTTCCCATGGGTTCCTTCTTACTACAAGGGTAGATAAGTAAGTCATTACATGGAGAAATGACGAACTGAACGAGGTAAGAAAGACGTACCCTACTCGTTTAGCTCATAAAAGCTATGGGCGTATTGGTCCTATCCGAAGGGTATCACTACGGACTCGAAGTGTCCGCATCGAGTTCAGGAGATAGTCTTCCGGACATCTTTCCCTAACACTCAAACTGGTGATATTCGGATCCCAGATCCATTCCTGGAAGTAGTTTCTTTCTTTGCGTTTGCTCAACCATTTTGTCTACGCGTGGCAGAGATAACGATTTCTAATGAAAAATCTCGACGGAGTCTTCGATAACCGAGGTACATGCAATGCAATCTGTCGATCTCTGGAAGAATATGACCGAGGTTCTCTAGGGTGAGAAACCTAGTCTTCTAATTCTATTTATGTGTAGTTCGCTAAGTTGTCCAAACTGTTCTTGTATCTCCGTGGGTGTTTAAACTATAAGGTGATCTGTTTACGGGAGTCGTACTGGGTTCTATGCTTGTTCTCATGACGATGTGATTACTCGTACTTAGGCAGTTCTCCATCCTGAAGTTCATATTAGAATTCATACCTAGTTTCACAATCACCCTTTCGTGTATACGAGTCATATATAATTAAGGTTGAAAAGGTAGTCGAATAACTGGTTCTTCTTTAAGTTCACATCCCATTGGGGAAAAAGAATTTAAAGTGGAATCATTAATTCTAAACCTGTAGAACCTTGATTATATATCACTCTTATGCATACATTCTTCAGTGATAGATCAACTGCATGAATCCATGGATTAAACTTGACGTACTGCACGAGTGGTACTTTGGGGATTTCTTCGGAAAGAAAATAACTAATAGGTACTCCTGGAATGAGTACTTCGGCGTTCTGATGTGACGGTTTCGCTGGAAAAGTGATCTAGAAGAAAGAGATGTACGTATGAAGCTGTTTTCGTGAGGATCAAACTGAATCAATTCGTATGATAATGTCGAAATCATACTGAAACATAAAGACATTGAATTTGAACATAAGACGTTTACAAACAAAGCACAACCGTGCAACCATGAACAGAGTTACGGTACTTTAGATTTACCATAAGACTATTGCTGCGAATAAGATATACTACAAAAGACAAGTATACGCAGCACGAGAATTCCTATACAGACAGGATCTCGCAAAAGGTAAGACTCTAGTTGCACTAGCTTTAGATAGTTTATAAGTCTGTTACAACGAAACGCCTAAATTACATTTAACGTGGTTCCGGAGCAGGCTCTCCTGTGGCTGTGATCCTGAGAATCTTCCCGTCTGCGCCAGAGTTTTGTGTTATTGGTCAATCCTTCTGGAGGTGTCCAATTTCACCCCATTGGTAACATATATGGACAGCACCCACATTGGTGGTGGAAGTGAAACGTCGAGTAGGAGTTATGGGGACGTGGGTTCTTTCCTTTTTCGGGCAATCTCTCTTATAGTGCCCAAACTCTCCACAATGATAGCAAGTGTGGTTCCCATCAGCGTTGGGCGAATTGTTGATCGGTTTTGATAGGCTCTTGCAGTAACGTTTGGTGTGCTCCTTTTTGTTGCAATTTTTGCATTGCAAGGCTCGGCAGATTCCCTCGTGGTGGTAATTGCACCGGTCGCACTTCGGGAGTGTTCCTTTGTATGGTCTGCTCGGTACTGGGATGGCAGAGGTTTCCGCTTGCTGTTGTTGCATGGAAAGTTTTCGGGGTTTCTCGCGTTCTTTCTTAGTTTGACGCTTCCGTTTCTTGTTCTTTGGCTTTGCGGGCCTGAGGCCGTTACCGTTTGGTGACTTCCTGGATGGATACCACGATTTGAAACTTCATTCCCATCAGTAGCATTGACTGTGCTGTTAGCGCTACGGTGCGCAAGAAACGCGGTTACGACAGCCACTGCGGCAGCTGTAACTGCCATTTGAAAGGTAGCGGCATCCATAGGAAAAGTAGAGGTCTCGTTGCTTGGCTGGTTGTTTTCGGATGATGACATGATTTTGTTAACACGAAAGAATAAAGATTTTGTGAGCGATTCTGGTTGACCCTTGATGTACTTAGATTGTTCTTGAAAAGAGTAAGAGTATGATCTCGAAAGTTTGACCTACATCCCTATGATGCAGTCCTAGTAAAGAATGAAAATATGTTCGCGAAGGTTTGAACTACATTCCTATGATGCAGTCCTAGTACGGAATGGGAGTATATTCGTAGAATGGTTGCAAGACGTTTGTCGTTCGAGCTGAGGTATCATGGGTTGGTGAATAACAAGATCCAACCACGGAAAGAGACTTGGAAGTGTCTCCGGAGATAAATCGCTATAGTCCAATGACTTGACTAAAGCATGTTTCATATAGACTCCAATTACTTGAATGAAGAATGACACAGAAGTTAGCCGGCTGTCAATATCTTTGATATTCACGATGTAAAGATTCTGGAAAATGACCTTGTAAAGGTCTTACATCATATCCGCAGAAGATAGTTCCTGACAGCATAAAGACCTAGCTAAAGTACTTACGGAACAAGAAAATTTCCTAGAAAATGCCACATCAGGTATAGACAGAAAATTACAATTCTTCTTTATAAGGAAATAAAGTAAAGCGTCTACTACTAGCAACGGTCATCACTCTGGTGAACTCTTAGTTCAGCCAATTGATGTTCCATGTCAAGTAGGTGTCTTTTGCACACCATCTGGCGTACTCGGAGCCCTATGACTTTGGCTCGTGATTCAGTCAGTGCTTGTAGCAGGGTTTCATGGTTTCTCTCTGACCTCTCGTGAGCATCTTCTAGACGAACAGTGCGGAGGGTATGCATTCTAGCATAGGCGACTACTTCTGTAATCTGATTTAGGGCTGTCCTGCCTTGAATCTCCTTTCGGGCCATTCTGCGGACCAAGATTGGCAAGACTCTATCTGCTGAGCCCCTATTGCTCAAGTCGGAAAAGCTTCGGTCGCCATCAAATAGCATAGATTGATCTTGTCCTTGGCTCCATATTTCCAAGCATTCCACTCACTCAGGGTCGGGCCATGAAAAAGCCGGACGAGGGTTAGGAATTGGAAAGGGAGCTGCTCGGGGTAGGTTTTCAACCTCTGCTTCGGAGTTAGCATCATACGAAAAGTCTTCATCATGGTGATCATTCAAGAGGAAAAGGATGATCATTCTCTGGTTATTCTCCAAACCAACCAGCTATGACTTCATTTGGAAGGTACTGGTTGTCGAGGGGATGAAGTCCAGTTATGTTATCTATGCAAGAATTTAAGGGTAAGAGAATAATTATTAGACGAGCTATCTAGATAATTATTTAGAAAACCTTCATTAGTTACATCGCTATTTGTGAAGTGCATACCAGCTATGTGTAATCTAAAGAGGATAGACCTTCGAATAAGTGACCTTAATTTCCCAATTCAAACAGAATAGGGGTAAGGCAAACTTATCACAGATTCTAAGTCTATGACATCCTAATTACATATAGCCTTAGTGTATCCACTTAGCAACTATCAACTTAGAAATGAAGATCCCATTTTAGTTCTCAAGTATAAAGTACTTCTAGTAACACCAAATACTCCTATAGTATTTTAAAAATTAATGTTATGTTCTATTGTTCTCATTGTGGTAGGGTTGGTAAGATTTTAGCATTGTTGCAACCACACACTTAAGCTTAGGCACATGCTAGTCAACCCTCGGATAATATAGGTGATCAGGCTATATCTTCCCAGTTTTGACCATATGTCTCTAAGCCCACTTGTGTTGTCCAACAATCGTAATTCTTTTGTACTGTCCTAGTGACACTGATTTTAGTATGAATGCAGCACGTATACTTACTTAAATATTTTACTATTTAAAGTATAAACTCTTGGTCAGAGTATTTTTAATCCCCTATGTATTTATAGTTAGTATATCTTTTATGGGTTGATATACTTAATTCACTATAAACAATGCTCTGATACCAATCTGTCACACCCCAAAACCGAGAACGGCGGAAACGTTCTGGGGCGGAGGACGTCATGTATAATATCAACAACAATGTAAAGTAGTAAACAAGCAACAACATCATCCATTGCGTTAAACATATATAATTTTAATACAAGCGTGTTCTGTACAGTTTTAGACACCAAAATATAATGTAAATCAAAATAATATGATGAGTCTTGAATGCGCTCTATCTTCTCAAAAGCTGGCATCGGTACCTGTCTACTGATGACCTGAGAATACAAGATATTTTGAAAGAGTTTGTCAGCATTAAGCTGGTGAGTTCATAAGTATTTTAGTGTCGATGTTCGTTATCAAAACGTTTGAACCTGTCGTAAGTATAAGTTGTAAACCGTATGTAAATGTTTGTAAAAGTTTGAATCTCTCTGAAAAACCTATATTTTCTATTAAAGTAGCCTTCTACCAAGGCTTAACTGTTTTGTATGCTCGTTTGTTGTAAAAGTGTGTAATTTCCCAAGTGTAACTATCATTTAGCAAAATATAGTTTGTACATTAAAGTTTAAGTGAGGTTATCACTAAAATGTAATGGGTAAATCATTGTAGTACTGTAGTTTTGTTTTATAGGAACTACTGTTGTACCAACTACCTTAAACCAGATTTATATTAAGGTATAATGTGATAATTGCACCATACTATCGACTGATAACAACGACATAAGGAACGGTCGTAATAACGGAATGACGTTTGGCACCCGCAGTCCTGCAGGTCCGGCTGTAGCTAGCAGCAAGGTGTAGGATTGTCAATCCAGTATAGATCTATACGCAAACTCAACGCTCTCCCTCCAAGAGAATTCTAGTAACAACGACAACGTATAGTCGAAAAATAAGGTATGACGTTTGGCACCCGCAGACCTGTCGGTCCCACTGTAGCTAGCAGCGAGGTGTAGGATAGTCAATCCAGTATAGATCTATACGCAAACTCAACGCTCTCCCTCCAAGAGAATTCTGGCTACAACTCGGGCCATGACATTTAAGGCATGCTCCGATACAGTGGATCACAATTGTTAACGTATTAATGTAAGGGTAATGTTTCTCGTTCTAATATAGTTGTATATGTTCTCGTCCTAGTATAGTTGTATATGTAATGTTCTAGAAAGTATTGACTCATGAATGAACTGACTCATTGTATGATATCGCATTCTAGTAACGGTTCTAGTATCTTTTTAAACTACCCATATGGTAGTTTACTAGTAGTCTAACTGGTACGTATGGTCATGGATGTATACCCTTACTAACTAAGGGCATGGGATGAACTGGAAAGCCCTTTTATGACTATATATGTACACATGATATATAACTAATATTTAAACGACTTTCGGACGAATACCCGATATCCCACCAGACCACATCTCATGGCGCGAAAAGGAAATAGGGTGGATAGCCTTCCTAAGTCTTTTAAACATTTCTTATATAACTATACATATAGAGGCATGCAAATTGTAATATAAAAGCATAAATAAATTTTGTAAGACATTTGAAACATAAATATTATTTTAAGAAAAGATCAACTTGATGTCGATCTATAAAACAATTTGAAAGCATAAGTATGATAAAACAGTTTTGAGTATAAGGAAACATTTGATTGAAACACAGTTGTAAATAAGTTTGAAAGGTAATGTACCGAGTAAGATGTACATTGTAATAAGTAGTTTAAAACATATAAAATGTTTATAAAAATCATTTGAAGTAAACTATTTGGTAAAATGGCTAATGAGTAGCCAAATCTTTTGAATGCTGTATATTAATCACATGTGATTGATGTAATAGCTAGCGTAATTCTACTTATTAATCGCATGTGATTGATATAATACTAGCATGATTCTACTTGTATTCCCCCCCATTAAACATTTAAAAGTAGTTTAAAACATTAGTTACGGGGTATGAACTCACTTGATTGAAGTGGTTGATTTGAAGTAGTCGAGAGAGGAATCGAGCAGAACTTCAACAGGAAGAGTTGAAAATGCGGGAAAATCTCGGGATTCTCGGGAATCTTGGGAATCTCGGGAACACAAAACCTTCCTTCGGGACATGAAGGTGAAAAACCGGGGCTTTGGGAGGGTATCGGGGGCTTAAACGCAGAGTTTCGGCGCGAGAAAGAGAAGAATGGAGCACCTAAACCCGGCACCCGAAGAGTTGTATTTATAGGGGCATTTCTGGTGTTCCACGTCATGGCAAGTGATGGCCATGTCGTGGGGAGTCAAACTTATCCTCTTCCATTGATTGGACGCCCTCAGTCACTTTCCGGGTCGCGGCAAGCTTGTGCCACGTCGTGGCAAGCCTGACAGCCTCGGATTTCGGACCCCGAACTTGTAAAATCCGTAACTTTCGCATACGAGCTCCGTTTTCGACGTTCTTTATATGCACGCGTAGCTAAAAACATGATCTACAACTATCATTTAGACTTCATTGGCAAATTCTGATTTATTTTTAATTATTTATTTTTAACGGGCCGGGACGCGATAATTCTGTTAAAAATCCATAACTTCTTCATCCGATGTCCGTTTTCGTCAAACTTTTCATCGTTGCACTACTAATGTTGAGACCTTAGATTCTCATTTAGGTTGTTTTGGTCAAAAGTATCTCGAGCTCTATTTCGAGTTTTTAGCTGTCTACTGCTATACCCGAATCTTGGAAAAATCATAACTTCCTCATACGAAGTCAGATTTGGACGTTCTTTTTATGTATGCTCATGGTTTGAGGTTATCTATAACTTTCATTTAGACACTTAAGGCTAAAAACTATTGTATTGAATCTTCACGTTTTTCGTTTAATCGGTGTTGCCGGTTTTGCCGAGAATCTTCGATTGGTCATAACTTCTTCGTTATAACTCAGATTTTAGGGTTCTTTATATGTACGAAAACCTTGATACGATTCCTACTACTTTATTTAACCCAAATAAGATTTTAGGAAAGTTATATTTTGACCTAAATTTGATTGGTTTTACATTACATTGTCTCGAAATATCGGGTTATCACATATACGTTATGTGTATGGTATGTGGTAGTTTAGGGACATTCACTAAGCTTCTTGCTTACAGTTTCCAGTTTTGGTTTTAGGTACTTGCAGTAGCAAAGGGAAGAGATCGGGATGACTGCATGGCAGACACCACAACTTTTAGCCTGGGATGATTTACTCTGATGCTTCGTCACATGATTTTGACATATTGACAGTTGTTATGATATTGCTGAGATACACGACTTATGATTTTGTATGAGGAATGATAATTATGGTTTTTAATTAAATTGTAAAATGAAACTTTTGGACCGTATTTTTGGGATGTTTCAAGTTGGTATCAGAGTCTTGGTTTGAGGGATTCGGACGCACTCTCGGGTGTGTCTGGACTCAAATTGAGGACTTAGTAAAAAAAATTTCAAAAGAAAAATCATTTTTATAAAAAGAACTTTAAAAAAGGAAACATTTTTTGAAAAGAGAAAAGAACTTTGAAAAGGTAAAAGGGTGTGGTGTATGCAATCAGCCGAGCTCAAATAAGTACTCCCAAATTACCCATACAAGTTTATGTTATGATATGTTTATGAGAATTGCATGCTAGATTAAGGATAAGGATCTTGGAATGATGCCTTATGTGTCTGTTATATATGTATGAACTTATACATTGCATTTTAGTACAGATTAGTTAGTGATATGATGGTCTGATTAGGATATGCTTGATTATGTTTAGTCGATGCTCGACTGCTGCTTGCTCTGTGCTTTTAGGAGTCATATTTATCTATTACTGACTAGTAAACAGATATGTTAAGTTACATATTGCAAGGACTAAATAATTTCAAAAGGTTAGGTCTAGTTGTATTTCACAGCTCTTGTTTTGAGTCCAACCAAGGTAGGATCTCTCATTCGAAGAGTTATCTATTTTTAGTGATATGTAATGGTATTCGCGAGCTAGTTAGGGGGAGATAGTAGGGACTTCTTATGAAACTGATGGCGGAGAGTGGGATGGTGATTAACCTAGGGCAAGCCTAGGATGTGATTAACGTGTGAAGCAGTAGTAGCAGAAGGGACTTGGTGAAGTCAAGGCAGTTCTTGAGGAAAGTATAGATAGATGTGGAAAGTAGTATGGGACCGTACTACTAAAAGCAGAGGATTTGTACTCGAATCAAGGAAGACTGAGAATCCTAGGAACTTTTAGTATATGTGATCCCTCGAGATATGATGAGTATTTTGATGTTTTTTATGATGTGTTTTTTAGTATGGTGGTACTGTGTACTAGGCCAGTCGGCGGTTCAGGCACCGATGAGGGATCGAGCTTGGGTTCTGGAGTCGGGAAACTAGATGATCTGATGAGGGAGTTCGCCTCATATGAGATCACGCGCATTATTTTGGATCAGAATCCTATGATCTTCGGCACTATCGAGGAAGGTATAATGGAGCTTTTGGATGAGAGACCGAGTGAATTCTGCTATGAGGTGGCGACCATGATGGGGTCGCGTATACTGACGTTCAGGGAGTTTAGAGCTTGTAGAGATCCAGACTATCTTGGGGCTTGGGACCCCATGGCCAGCACTAGATGGTTGGTTGATGTCGCCAAATCTTTCCGTACCAACAGATGTCTCGAAGGGGACAAGGTCCAACTTGCTTCATGTCTTCTGAAGGACAGGGCACATGATTGGTTGGAAGAGGTTGGATGAGCTAATTGAGATGATGCAGTTCTAGATGCGATGACCTGGAGTGATTTTTCGGCCAGGTTCAGGGTCGAGTTTGCACCTGTGATCGAGGTGCAACAACTTGCTAGGGAGTTTCAAGATCTCCAGCTGACGACTGAGATGGTGGCCGAGATCACTGCCATGTTCAGGGAGAGGGCCCTTCTCATTCCGTAGTATTTGGCGGACGAGGAGATGAAAAAGGCCCATATTATGAAATGTTATGGAGTGATATCCACCAGTTTGTGAGCCGATCCAGCTACAAGATACTGGAAGATATGATTGCTAGGGCGAGAGAGAGAGAGAGAGAGGAGAGAGAGAGAGAGAGATGGATTGTGAGATGGAGAGGAAGAGGAAATCAGATGCTTCATCTAGTATGGAGGGTTTCGGCAAGAATCCCAAGGGAAGGACCAGCAGGGCCGAGGCCACTGTGGCAAGTGTGGTAGGACACATGATGAGGTGTGCAGGGTAGGTAGTTTGGGTTGCTTTAAGTGCAGCCGAACTGGTTATGTTAGCATGGATTGTACTACTACGACCACACCACTGTAATCTATAGTCTGATTTGCTTGAAGTGCAATCATAGGGGACATAAGAAGGCCTAGTGTCTGAGTTTAGCAACATCAGCAAAATGAGTGGTGGCACCCGCTCTTGCTACATTGAGGATTACCGATGGCCGCTAGGGTTGGGCGGATACGCCAATGGCGAAGAGCAGAGACTTCCAGTTGACAGCGGAGGAGGCACGTGCAGCACCCGACGTGGTGACGAATATGTATCTTCTCCTTATCTTTTCATTTATACTGATTATTGCTTATGTTTATTGGTTTTGTTATAGGATCATTCTTAGTGAATGGTATATCATACTTGGTATTGTTTGATTCCGGTGCTACCCGATCGTTTGTGTCGCTTGCACTCAACAAGCGATTCGTAGGGGCTCCCAGGGTGTTGGATTGCCCACTTGATGTGGAGATAGCAAATGATAGGACTGTCAGGGTTGAGAGGGTTCACTGAGGATGTATACTGTAGTTGTTCGATGAGTAGTTTTCTGTGGATCTAGTCCTTATTCCCCTGTGAGGGAATAAGGTTATAGTTGGTATGGAGTGGATGAGACCTAATGAGACAGTGATCGATTATGAGCGGAAGCTAGTGAGAGTTCAGACTCCTAGTGGGGGAGGGTTAGGGATCCAGGGTGAGAGGCCGTAGGGTGGACTGACCCTATGGTCAGCAGCGAGAGCGAGACACTAGTTTCAGCAGGGTTGTGCAGGTTATGTCGCCTATGTTATGGATACCCAGGATAAGGGTAATGCAACAGTGGATGATGTACTGATTATGTGAGACTACCTGAACGTATTCCTAGAGGATTTGCCTGGGATACCTCTGGAGAGACAGGTTGATTTCAGGATTGACCAAGTCCCTGGTGCGGCTCTGATAGCCAAGGCACTATATTGGTTGGCTCCTCCCGAGATGTAGGAGTTGTCTACACAACTGCAGGAGTTGTTAGATAAAGGATTTATAAAACAGAGTAGTTCACCATGGGGAGCACCGATCCTATTTGTGGGGAAGGACGGGTCACATATGATGTGCATAAACTACCGGGAGCTGAATAAGGTAATGGTGAAGAACCGTTATGTAACGCCCGTAGATCTGGGCTAGTCCAATTAGAGACGATAAGCATCAAAAATGACTTTTTGATGGAAGATTATTTAGAAGGATTAATCTTAACCAAGTTGTATTATATGTCACAAGGTTTTCGTGCATATAAAGAATGCCAAAATCCGAGTTATAACGAAGAAGTTATGACCTGTCGAAGTTTCGTGACAGAACTGACATGACCCAGCGTGACGTAAATAGTGAATTTAAGGTAAATAGATATCTATCCTTAGTGATCTAAATGAGAGTCGAAGATTTCTTCTATAGTAGTCCAACGATAAAAAGACAGACGAAAACGGAGTTCAGATGAAGGAGTTATAAATTTCGAACGGAGTTTTCCTGTCCAGGCCTACTAAAGATAATATATAATCAATATACTTATAATATATTAAAAATAAATTCATAATTAGCCAATGGAGTCTAAACGAGAGTTGTAGAGCATAATCTCACCTTCGCGTCGATATAAAGAACGTCGAAAACGGAATTCGTATGCGAAAGTTATGAATTTCTGAAGTTTAGGGGGCGAACCCCAAAGCTGTGTCAGAGACCACGACGTGGAAAGCAGTGCCACGACGTAACAGGTCTTCTAACACCTCCATGAGTCCCCCAGATGCAACTTGAGATGACGCATGAAGTGACGGCCAAGCCCACGACGTGGCAAGGGCCAGTTTTGCCCTATAAATAGATTTGAAGGGCCAGCCGAGTTTGGTTGCTCATTCTCTCATTTCTCACCCATATTACCTCGATTTACATGCAAAGAAGTACCCCTAAAGCCCTGGTATCGATCCCGAGACCCGAAGCGAGTCCCGAAGTCCGAAGATCCCGAGAAGAAAAGAGTTTCCGAGTCGAAGCTCTGCCCGCGAGAAACCCAGTGTGTGAAGTGATCCCGGTTTCACCGAAGAATGTTACTTCTACAAGTCGTAGTGCTGTCCAATCATCTTCTGATCAAGTGAGTGTGTGGTCACTTTCTTCTAACACATATATATTAAGTATTTTCTATGAAATACGTGCTGTGTTTATACGTTGTTGTTTATTTGAGATGAGTGTGGAATGTATGTTTTATATAGGTGTTAAATGAGTTAATCTGTATATGTATTTTGTATCTACAAATATGTTGGGTAGGACATGGGTAGATGAGATAGTTGGTGTAGGATAAAAGATGAGTTGGATAATAAGATCAAAAGGTTAGCTTTAGATTCGTGAGTAGGCATCGGGAATAGAGATAAACCTGTTATTAATCAATTGGCATGTATTGCAAGAGGGATCTCGAGTATGATACTATCAATAAGCAAGATAAACCTGTTATTAATCAATTGGCATGTATTGTGAGAGGGATCTCGAGTATGATACTGTCAATAAGCAAGATAAACCTGTTAGTAATCCATTGGCATGTATTGCGAGAGGGATCTCGAGTATGATATTGTCAATAAGCAAGATAAACCTGTTAGTAATCCATTGGCATGTATTGCGAGAGGGATCTCGAGTGTGATACTATCAATAAGCAAGATAAACCTGTTAGTAATCCATTGGCATGTATTGCGAGAGGGATCTCGAGTATGATACTGTCAATGAACAAGATAAACCTTGGTAGCTATGGATTTAGTACCGTATAGACGAACGCTGGTAGCTATGGATTTAGTACTTATAGATAAACCTTGGTAGCTATGGATTTAGTACCGTATAGACGAACGCTGGTAGCTATAGATTTAGTACTGTTAGATAGATGATGATAGCTATGGACTTAGTACCTACACTGGTAGCTATAGATTTAGTACCCGATGAATGAACCATATCAACTATGGAATTAGTGCTCTAGGAAGGAGCCTTGGTAGCTATTGTCTTAGTGCCTAATAAAGAATCTTGGCAGCTATTGTCTTAGTTCCTAATACGGAGTGAATGAATAGATGATTCTTTGGGTAGACCCTTAAGAATAAGGAAGATAATTGGGTTGATTGTTTGATAATTAAATATAATAATTATATTATTGTGGGTTGAAAACCCTATATACTCACCAGGCTCCCAAGCCTGACCCACTCAGTTTAATTGTATCACAGGTATCGATACGAAGCTACTTTGCACTGAGAGATTAAAGGAGATGTAAATCACTAGAGTAAATGAATGTATGTTCTGTTTATGCTTATGTGTCTATATCGGAACATGGCATCCTGAGAGTTTGTTATATAATGAAAATACATTTCTTTAAAGGAATGCTTTGATAAATTCTTATCATCTTTTGTTTTGGGAGAAAATTCCGCAACTATCTTCTTTAAAAGATTACTCTGATTTTAAAAAAGAAAGCATAAACAAATCGGTCTTTTCTGGCCGTGAAATTGGGGATGTCACATGTTACCCTCTCCCGATGATTGATGATTTTTTTTTACCAGCTACAGGTTGCGTCCTGGTTCTCCAAGATTGATCTATGATCGGGTTATCACTAGATGTGAGTTAGAGATGACGATGTACAAAATATAACTTTTAGGACTCGCTATGGTTACTATGAGTTTGCGGTGATGCAATTTGGTCTCACCAATGCTCTTGCCGTGTTCATGGATGTCATGAACCGCATGTGCTGACCGATGCTGGATCGGTCTGTGATAGTCTTTATCGATGATATCTTGGTTAAATCCAAGATTCAGGGCAGCATGAGGAGCACCTGAGGGAGGTGCTGGAGACTCTGAGGAGGGATAGACTTTTCACAAATTTCTCCAAGTGTGAGTTCTGGTTGCGCGAGGTGCAATATCTGGGGCACCTTGTCAACCACTAGGGTATTATGGTCTATCCGGCCAAGAGAGAGGTCGTGATGCAGTGGGAGGTTTCGAGGTCTCCAACTGAGATTCAGAGTTTTCTTGGTCTAGCGGGTTACTACCGGAGATCCATCCAGGATTTCTCCAAAATTGTTGTTCCCTTGACCCGACTGACCAAGAAGTCGGTGACACTCCGCTGGGGGCATGAGCAGCAGGCAGCCTTCGAGACTCTCAGACAGTGTTTATGCGAGGCACTGATTCTAACCTTGCCAGAGGGAGTCGACGACTTCATGGTTTACTGTGATGATTCGATCACGGGCATGGGTGCGGTATTGATGTAGCGAGGTCACGTCATAGCTTACGCATTGAGGCAGTTGAAGCCTCATGAGGCGAACTATCCAACACATGACTTAGAGTAGGGGGATGTGGTTTTCACCCTTAATATTTGGTGGCATTACCTCTATGGGGTTCGTTATACCATTTACATGGACCACAAGAGCTTGAGATACCTCATGGGTCAGCCGAATCTGAACATGAGACAACATCAGTGGTTAGATGTGGTGAAGGACTACAACTGTGAGATCCTTTATCACCCAGGCAAGGCCAACATGGTAGTCGATGCCTTGAGCCGCAAGGCAGCGGCGGGCCCAATTCGAGACATATGTATGAGGATGACATTGATTACCCTATTACTAGAGGAGATTCGGGTGGTACAGGTTGAGGGCCTAAAGGAGAAGCGCCAGAAGTGCGAACGGATCAAAGGCCAGGTGGCCTCCTTTGATTATGAAAGTCGTGGGTTGTTGAACATGCATGGGAGGGTCTGGGTTCCATACTGGGGAAGAGTATGACATGTTCTGATGGATGAGGCCCACAAGTCGAGGTTCTCCATCCATCCCAGGGCGAAGAAGATGTATCAGGATCTTCGCCCTGATTACTGGTGGCCCTGCATGAAGCGGGACGTAGCATGGTATGTTGAGCGATGCTTGACTTGTAGGAAAGTCAAGGATAAAAACCAGCACCTACACGGAAAGATGCAGTCGTTAGACATTCTTGTGTGGAAATGGGAAGATATCATTATGGACTTCATCACGAAGCTTCCCAGGACCACACGTGGAGTAGATTCGATATGGGTCATCATGGATTGGTTGACCAAGAGTGCTCACTTCATCCTGATCCAGGAGAGTATATTAGCTTAGAAGTTAGCCTAGATATACGTACGTGAGATAGTGGCACGATATGGAGTGCCTGTTTCGGTTGTGTAAGATCGGGATGTCTGTTTCACTTCCTGATTTTGGAAGCGGTTCCAAGATAAGATGGGTACTTGTCTCCACTTCAGCACTGCTTTCCACCCTCAGACGGATAGACAGAGCAAGAGGACAATACAGACTCTTGAGGACATGCTTCATGCATGTGTCTTAGATTTTGGTGGCAATTGGGATATGTATCTTCCGTTAGCGGAGTTTTTGTATAGCAACAGTTACCATGCCAGCATATACCAACCTCCCTTCCAGATGCTCTACGGGAGGAAGTATAGGACCCCAATCTATTGGGGCGAGGTCGGTCAGAGAGTCATGGGGAGTACTGAGATAGTACTCAACACTACTGAGAGGATTCGGCAGGTTCGGAGTAGGCTCCAAACTACTTAGATTTGGAAGAAGAGTTATGCCGATAAACAACGTTCAGACTTGGAGTTTCAGGTGGGAATCATGGTCCTGCTGTAGGTGTCACCTTGGAAAGGTGTCATTTGGTTCAGGAAGCGGGGCAAGCTGGGGCCCAGACACATCGATCTGTTCAGGGTTTTGGCTCGGGGTGGGCTGGGTTGCTTATCGTTTGGATCTCCCAGCAGAGCTTATCCAGATCCACGACACTTTCCATGTCTCTTAGCTACATAAGTGCTTAGTGGATGACACAACGGTTGTTCCCCTAGAGGACATTCACATCAATGACAGCCTGAATTACATCGAGAGACCAGTAGCTCTGCTCAACAAGAAGATGAAGGAGCTAAGGAACAAGAGGGTTGAGCTAGTAAAGGTGTAGTGGCAGCACCGCAAGGGCTGAGAATGGACTTTGGAGCCCGAGGAGGAGATGAGGGAGCACTACCCAAAGTTGTTTCCAGATGCAACAACCTTCAAGGACGAAGTCTAAGATAAGTGGGAGAGAATTGTAACGCCTGGTTATTGGTATGCATTTAATCATATTTTATTCACTTTTGTAGAGATACTCATCGAGTTGGGAACCCTAAAATCGTTGAGTAGAAGCAAGAATGGCCGTAGGATTTTAAGTAGCCTACTCAACGAGTTGAGAGCCTCGACTTGACGAGTAGGACTGCCAGGATGAAACCCTAATTTTGGGGTTTTGCACGCTATTTAAGAATCCTAATCCCCACTTGCTGGCCCCATTTCTAGTCTCCAAGTCCCAAACCCTAATCCACAAAACCCTAGTGCCTTGTATGATATTGTGAGTTGTTTCTAGTGAATATTTTGTGTTTTGAAGCGTATTGAAGAAGGAGGAGCTTGGGGATTCAAAAGAAAGCTAGTAGATCCAAAAACAATATCTCATCCTCTTCATTTTCTGGTAAGCAGGTCTCAAACATTCATAATAGCTTGTTAGATCTCATTGTTATCATTTTAGTGGGTTTTAGGTTCAGAAACATGATCTTTGGGACATGGACGTCCCAAGTGGATATACTTTCCGATCTATGACCTTGAGGGGCTTACATGGCATAAAGGTGCAAAATTTATGGCCATGGAATGCCATGTAAGCAATAAGTTATCATTTATGCCTTTTAAAGCTCCAAAAGGCCATTCATGGGAGGAAAGTCAGGAACTTTACGTGCTTATGGAGTGCTTAGAATTTAGATCTTAGTGAATATGCCTTAGTTTGGAGTATGAATAACTTGTGCACCAAGATCTTGGGCTTGTGCACCGATTCTATACCAGGTAGAGACTCGACGAGTCTGAAGAGGGACTCGATGATTTAACTCATTTTATCGCGACTATGAGTAGCAGAGGAACTCGATGAGTCAGGGGGATGACTCGAAGAGTTGGATCGTGATTTCAGGACTTTTGATTTATAGAACTCGATGAGTTGGGTCAACCCAGAATGTTGACTTTGACCAGAACGTTGACTATGACCAGGGGTAAAGTAGTCATTTTACCCTAAGAAATATTTTGGATATTGACTAAGTGTTATTTTGATAATGATACCCGAGGAGTCGTTGGAGCAGCCATCAAAGATTCCTCACAGGACACTTCACACAGGTAGCTTACAGGACTAGTTTCCTTCAGTAGGAACGGGTTGAAGGCACC
This sequence comes from Lactuca saligna, assembly GCF_052625555.1. Classification (NCBI taxonomy): domain Eukaryota; kingdom Viridiplantae; phylum Streptophyta; class Magnoliopsida; order Asterales; family Asteraceae; genus Lactuca; species Lactuca saligna. Next base: position 260,924,855 of record NC_136420.1, on the reverse strand, counting down.
AATGTCGGCCCATGTAGAGTAGCTAAGTGTGGGCTGGGCTTGTATCTTAGAATTGTTTATGATTAGTAGCTAAGTGTGGGTAGGGTCCGTATCTTAGAATTGTTTATGATTAATAGCTAAGTGCGGACAAGGCCCGTATCTTAGAATTGTTTATGATTAGTAGATAAGTATGGGCAGGGCCTGTATCTTAGTATTATCTAAGTATGTTTATGAATTGTTAGATTATGGTATACTTGTTGTCTACGTGATACTAGTATATATGTTTAGATAGCGGGGTGTGGGAGGAGGCCCGTATCCTCCAGATAACGGAGCGTGGGCGAGGCCCGTACCTCGTAGCTAGCTGAGTGTGGGCAAGGTCCGTATCTCATAGCCATTTGAGTGTGGGTGAGGCTCGTATTTCATAAGTAGTTGAGTATGGGAGAGGCCTGTATCTCATAGGTAGTTGAGTGTGGGCGAGGCCCATATCTCCTTGAGCGTGGACAAGGCCCGTATCTCCTAGCTACATGTTATAAGTTATGTGTATGGTATATGGTAGTTTGGGGAGACTCAATAAGCTTCGTGCTTACAATTTCCACTTTTGGTTTCAGGTACTTCTGATAGCAAATGGAAGAGCTCGGGATGACTGTGTGGCATACACCACAACTTTTAGTATGGGATGATTTACTCTGATGCTCTGTCACATGATTTTGGCATATTGACAGTTGTTATGATATTATTGAGATACAAGACTTATGATTATGTATGAGGAATGATAATTATGGTTTTTAGTTATATCGTAAAAAAAGTTTTTTGGACTGTATTTTTGGGATGTTTCAAGTACTGATCGGTCAGGGATAGGATGGCCTAATTAGGTGATGCTTGGTTCTGATTACTTGATGCTCAAATGCTACTTTCTTTGTGCTTTTTAGGAGTTCTCACTAACTTCAGCTAACTAGTAAGTGAATATGCTAAGTTACATATTATGGGAACTAAATAATTTTAGAAGGTTAGGTTTTAACTCTATTGCACAACTCTTGTTTGAGTCCAACTGTTGTAGTGTGAGACCTCTCATCTAAGAATCTTATGGTTTTGGTGATATGTAATTGTATCAGTGAGCTAGTTAGAGGAAGTTAGCGTTCCTTCTGCAGTTGGTGGTGGAGATTGGTGTGGAGTTTGCCCTTGGAAAACCTAGGATGAGAGCTAGTGCTGGGAGCCTTATCTTGATGAGGGTTAATTATATGGATATAAGATGACTGGCCGGATTCATGACAATCCTTGAGGAAAGTACGAATAGATGTGGAAGGTAGTATGGTCCCGTACTACTGGAAGCAGAGGATCTTTACTCGAGTCAAGGACAACTGTGATGAATTCAGGGATCTTGTAGAGTATGAGACTCCTCGATACACACACACACAAACATATATATATATATATATATATATATATATTGATGCATATTCTGATGGTTTATATGATCTATTTTCAGTATGGTGACTCTTTGTGGCATATCGATTGGTGGTTTTGGTACTTGTGAGGGCTCAGGCTCAGGTTCAGGAGCTGAGCAGTTGGAAGATCAGATGTGGGGGTTCATTTCGTCTGGGATTACCTGCAACATACTTGAGAAGACTCCTGTGATCTTTGGTACGATCAAGGAGGGTATCATGGAGGTGTTGGAGGAGTGTTTGGGCTCTTTCCATTCAACGATGGTGGCTTTGATTGGGACACATTCACTGACCTTCAAGGAGTTCCAGGCATGTGGGACTCTGGATTACTATGAGAATAAGGACCCAATTATGAGCATGCGTTGGTTAGCGGATGTCACTAACGCCTTCCGCACCAGTAGTTGTCTTGATGGGACAAAGGTAAGAATTAGTTCCTGTCTTCTGAAGGACAGAGCTCGACACTGATGGGAGGAGGTAGGGCACTATGTTGGTGATGAGGCTGTTGATTCGATGACATGGGATGATTTTACAACCAGGTTCTGAGTTAAGTTCGTGCTAGTGATTGAGGTGTAACAGTTAGGAAGGGAGTTTTAGGACCTTCACCAGACTACTGAGACGGTGGAGATCACCACAATGTTCTGTGAGAGGGTACTATTGGTTTCACAGTATGTGGCGAATGAGGAGATGAAGCAGGCGAGCTAGCAAGGTACAATAAGATGCTGAGGAGTAACATTCCACTGCTTGTGATCCGATCCAGTTGCAGGACATTGGAGGATATGATCGCGAGGGCTAAGGAGAGGGAGATTGATTTTGTGATGGAGAGGAAGAGGAAGCTAGATTAGGCTTAGGTTTCAGGGAGTTCGGGAAAGAAACCCAAGGTATTTGATTCTAGATCGAGAGGCCATCAGGGCTGGAGCTGCTGTGGCAAGTGCGGCAAGACGCACGATGGGGTGTGTAGGGTGGGTTGGTCTGGCTACTTCAAGTGTGTTCGGATGGCTCATATTAGTAAGGATTGTATTGTTACCGCCACCACCACCCTAGTATCTAATATGATTTTCTTCCATTACAATCAGAGGGGCCACAAGATGGCCCATTGTACGAGTTTGGCAGTAGCCGGATCAGTGGTAGCACCTGCTACAGCAACGCATGCGGTGAAGAGCAGAGATTTTCAGTTGATGGCTGAGGAGGCTCTTGTGGCACCTGATATTTTTACGGGTATGTATCTTCTACTTACCTCTTTATTTATATTGAATTTCTGGCTTATATTTATGTGTTGTGTTTTAGGATCGTTCCTCATGAACAATATTTTTGCATTGGTATTGTTTGATTCAGGGGCTACCCGATCCTTTGTATGGCTTGTGCTTAGCAAACAGTTTTTCGAAGCTCCGGGGGAGCTAGATTTTCCTTAGACATCGATATTGCAGATGGTCGATCTGTTTGGGTAGAAAGGGTTCATCGGGGTTGTATTCTTCAGATGTTCAGTGAACAGTATCCGATTGATTTGGTTCCCATTCCTTTGCGCTAGAACAAGGTTATCTTAGGTATGGATTGGTTGAGCCCTAATGAGGAGGTGATAGATTGTGAGCACCAATTAGTTCAGATTCGAACCCCAAGTGGGGGAAAGTTAGTGGTTCAGGGAGAGAGAGAGCTCGGTGCGAGCTGATTTTGTGTTCACTAGCTAGGGCCAGATGCTATATTCAATAGGGTTGTTCCGGATTGTCTCCTATGTTATGGATACCCATGATAAGGGTAAGGTGATCGTGGATGATGTGCCGATTGTACGGGAGTACTCAGATGTGTTTCCGGAGGATTTGCCTGGGGTGCCTCTAGAGAGGCAGGTGGAGTTTAGGACTGACCTAGTTCCTGATGCAGCTTCGATAGACAAGGCTCCATATCAGTTAGCTCCTCTACAGATGCAGGAGTTGTCTACAGAGCTACATGAGTTCATTCGAACGAGCAGTTCACCATGGGAGCACCGATTCTATTTGTGAAGAAGAAGGATGGGTCTCATCGGATGTGTATCGATTACCTGGAGTTAAATAAGTTAACGGTGAAAAACCGTTATCCACTCCTGAGGATTGATGATTTTTTTGACCAACTTCAGGGTGCATCTTGGTTTTCCAAGATTGACCTGAGTTCGAGTTACCATCAGATTAGGGTCAGTGAGGAGGATATGTAGGAGACGACATTCCAGACTCGTTATGGTTATTACGAGTTTGTGGTCATCCCCTTCGGGCTCACCAATGCTCCAGCCACGTTCATGGACCTCATGAGCTGCATGAGGGGCACTTGAGAGAGGTTTTGGAGACTTTGAGAAATGAGAGACGTTTCACAAACTTCTCTAAGTGTGAGTTTTTGCTGTGAGATGTGTTTTTTCTGGGGCACCTTTTCAACTAGATTGATATTCTGGTCAATCCAGTCAAGGTCGAGGCCGTGATGAGGTGGGAGGTTCTGAGGTGAGATTTAGAGTTTCCTTTGGTTAATAGGTTACTATTAGAGATTCATTCAAGATTTCTCCAAGATAGTGGTACCCCTGACTCGTTTGATGAAGAAGACCATCACTTTCGGCTAGGGGCCTGACCAACAGGCAGCTTTTGAGACATTGAGATAGAAATTGTGTGAGGTGCTGATTTTGACCCTTCCGGAGGGTGTCGAGGATTTTGTGGTTTGTTTTGTAGCATTGATCACGGGTCTGGGTGCAATTTTGATGTAGATGGGTCGCGTGATTGTTATGCTTCGAGGCAGCTGAAGCCTCATGAGGTGAGCTACCCAACAAATGATTTAGAGCTGGGGGATGTGGTTTTCACCCTCAAGATTTGGCAACATTACCTCTATGGGGTCCACTGTACTATGTACATGAATCACAATATCTTGAAGTGTTTGATGGATCATCCGCATCTAAATATAAGGTAGCGTCGGTGGTTGGATGTGGTGAAGGATTATGATTGTGAGACCCTTTACCATCCCGGGAAGGCAAATGTGGTGGCTGATGCTCTCAGCCGCAAGGCAGTCGCGGCTCCGATCAAGGATATTTGTTTGATGATGACCTTGATTACTCAGCTATTGGAGCGGATTCGTGAGGCTCAAATCGAGGCTATGTAGAAAGAGTACTAGAAGAGTGAGCGCATTGTGGGTAAGATTACTTACTTTGATTTTGATAGCGTGAGTTATTGACTCCTCATCGGTGGGTGTGGGTTCCTTATTGGGGTGGTGTGCGTTGGGTTATGATGGAGGAGGCACACAAATCGAGGTTCTCCATTCATCCCCGGGAGATGAAAATGTATAGAGATCTTCGTCCTGATTATTGATGGTGCTACATGAAATGGGATGTAGCTTGGTGTGTGGAGAGGTGCTTGACATGCAGGAAAGTCATGGTTGAGTATGAATGATGTCATGACAAGATGCAACCGTTGGATATTCCTGTATAGAAATGGGAGGAGATTGCCATAGATTTTATTACAAAGTTGCCTCGGACTGCATGGGGGAGTGGATTCGATTTGGCTCATCGTGGATCGATTGACCAAAAGGACTCAACGTAAACATGAGAGGCCCAATAATATGAAATAATCTATTAATGGTTAATGAAAAAGCATCTAAACACTTATCTGACCCTAAATGATGTCTTAACACGTAAAGTTGGCAACTTTACTCCTTTGCATGACTTAATGTGACCAAATCCTTATTTTATCCTGATTAAGAATACAAACTCATGAATGCATCAACAAGAACCCTCAAGATAACATTTTTATGACTTAACAACTCAACAAGGACCAAATATGAGGCTCAAAGGTCCTAGAGTATCGCTTATTCACAAGACCAACAACCTTGGGACCAAAACAAGGAAAAATACCACCCAAGATAGATCTATATTATAGAGCCATAAAGTTTGAAGCTTTATACCTCCAGAAGGCAGATTAAGATGCACAAAGCCTAGATCCACAAACTTCAAGCAATCCCACACTTCTCCAAGAAGCTCCTTCTTCTTCAATGAGCACCAATATGCATGAAATCACACCAAAAGCTCAAGAACCACACCAAACGAGGCTAGGGTTTAATGGGGGTGGAGGCTAAAGATATGAGGGTTTGAAAATAAGTTAAGGAGCTTAAATATGGTCCAAGACCCTAAATTAGGGTTTGGGTATGACTGGAATACGCCCAACGTAATCATGGTACACCCAACGTACTCCATGAGGCATCCACGAACAACCTGCCTAGCACGCCCAATGTAATCCTATGTACGCCCAATGTACTAGGCTTAGCCTCAAACCCATCAAACTTTCGAAAGCCATAAATTCTTCATTCTAAGCCCGATTCTGATGGTCCTTATATCCACTAAAAGGTAACTAGAAGTTCTACAATTCCATCAACTCTCCTTTTCCTTAAAAGTTTCCGAACTTAAACCCAAATTCATAAAACGCTCGAACTAACATTTTACCAATATACCCTTAGGCTCGAAAACACAAACCGAACTCCCAGGTCATTCAAACTACATTTTCCACACCCAGAGGGGCTAATTATTTCTTTCCCAAAGGCCTTAAGCCTTATGATAATTGGTCTTCGGGGCACGGACCCGAACTTGGAAAAAATTTGGAACAGGGTGTTACAACTCTCCCCTAACTTAAATTAGATTTCGTCCATGAAATCACTCTTTAACACCTCCGCCCTCATAGAAACCAAACGCTCCGACCAACGCCTTCCTGATTCCCTCGATTCCCTGGAAAGGTTGACTCATACACATAGTGAATCTCCCAATCTACTATCGAACTCAACTTAATCAGAATTCATACTCCTGATAACGAACAACTCATTAGCCCCTCAACTAACACACTCGCAACTCACTGATCAAATTCCCAAAGTTTCCAAAATCTTGCTTAACCTTTATGCAGGTAGAACCATTCCGAAAACAGCTACCAAGACTTCTTATCACAACCCAAACTGGAAACCATCCTTATGAATCTTGAACCCTCCAACCGATACCTTTGCCATGCATTTACTTTACCATAACTTGCTGATGAAACGACCTTTTATATATACACAAATAACCCCTAACATAGCCCCGACCATTTTTTAACTCGGTTCATAATTCATATACTGAGATCTAAAGATTTCTACTTGTATTTCACCCGAAATATTCGGATGGAAGTGCAACCTTCCACTAAATTGAGATTTAAAATCCCCAATCCATTGCTAAGACTGGCAGCCTCACACATGGTCCAACCACGAGGCTCCTACTGAGAGTCTAGTTGATAAGGCTAGCCTAGCCTATGCATCACACATATTCAAATAACTGACCACAAAGTCATCCCACTCTAACCATAAACCTATACTAGATCCAACCGATTTCCACCGGGTCTCACTCGTACTGTCATAACCATACGAGCCTCACCCACGAGTCTCACCTAACCGAGTGCTACATAGGCCAAATCTTACCTCGGACCCCAATGGTCATCTTCTCATAACAAAGAGATTTATTTTTGACAAAACTACCCACCTCGCCCCATTCATGTGTTGATCCCTTTTCAGTCCAATACCCAATCCTAACATGGCTTACCTCAATCTAGTGATTGCTACGACTACATCGCAAACTTACAAAACTTCCCTGATAGCCCATCATCCTTGTGTATGTTACGGGTACACCCTAGTCTTACAACACTTCCACATTGCCATGGATCCAACCCATGGTTTTAACCTTAATCTACCATACCAATCATAATCATCAAGAGTCGAACCAATATTTGAATTTTCCAAATCAGGTGATTGGGTCATGCTTTGAACCCCATAACCTTAATTAGACAAGAACGGGCAGAGAAAATCTAACATAACCCTCATCTTGAATCCAATTCCCGGAAAGCTGAATGATTCTCCCCTCAGTTGGATTCGACTGCGTTCGTCCAATCCATAAAAGCTGATAGATTCCCAACCCATCTCTCATCCTCGCAATTCAAACTGTTAACAACCATGGCTTACTAAACTAGCATTTCATTACTAGCCAATCTCAGCTGTCACATATATTCCAAAACTAGATTAACACTTTCTGAATTCTCAAGAAGCTCAATAATCCCAAGTACTTCCCATGATACAACTCCAAATCCTTAAGCCACCTTAGATCTGCATATACTATAACCCTTAATCAGAACAGACATATCAAAAATTCAACAACTCTCCTGTCGAAGGATTGATGTATTCAAGGTTGCTAAAGGATACCATTCGATCTCTATTGATAATCACAATGGCTAAAAAAACCCACGCGAACAACACTTTCCCGTTACTTAATAGTAATACGTTACCACTGCTTAATCCCTACTGATGGTAGCAATTTACATCCTGAGCTTTACCTCAACTATTCTTCCTTGACCAACCAAGCCTAGAGTTAATACATTCCAAGACCAGATGATCATTCCCAATGCCTTAATGACATTCAAGATCCCAAGGCACTTCTTATAGAATCCACTACAAGTCCTTGGCGACTGATCAGTTAATGAAGAACAACATTTCAATATCACACAAGTATCCAATCCGTTTAACCACTTACTTCCGATTAGAGCAATTTCTCATGTTATCTGCAATTGACCTCGGTCCCAAGGTGTGAACTTGAAAACTACCAATCTTACACCTGTAACCAAACCAATTCCTTACTACTTTGTGACCATGAACACCACTACACATCCTATATGCAACCCAACACGCCTATCATGCGGAATGCTCATGCCTATTCTAAACACAACCCACAGTACGCAAAATGACATACAAAATTTCTTTTACTGATGACTTAGTCAATCATAGTGGACCCCCAAACCTTAGGGGGGGGGGGGGGTTATTGGAAGCTTCCCAATGACACAACTTCAAGCCTATCCAGAGTGATCCATACACCTCTAAAATACGAAGCGCCCATGACCAAATCTCATCCTGAAGAAATTGTACCAATTCCAATATGGTCCTAACAATTCTATCATATAAAAGGTTTCTGACCCAACGAGACAACCCTGGACAGGAACATACTTACTCTAGATACATATATCATTAAAGAACTAGAGATCAACAAATAGACGAGTGATTTCTTGTGGCTCGATCTTGACCTCTGGTGGGACGATGGGTGTCGAGGCCTGCACCTCGCCTCTACCCATGCAGGACATCTGTACTTGAAGTAACTTGGTTGGTGGCAATGAAAACATATATGTTCCTTCTTGCAATCTCGGTGCACATGCCCTCTTTCTCCACATTTGAAACACCTAAACTTGTGGCAAGAAAACTCATGAGTTCCCCCACACTTGCCACATACCTCATAGTTCTCCAGACTTCTAGTACTCAGGTCAGCTACATCGAACCCTCCACCTTCCTCCAAATTTTCTAAATCGTGAGTTCACCTTCTCTTTCTTGGCCATACTTCCACATCAACATTGTCTTCTCTAGTAGCATCAACAATTTATCTAGTAGCTTGCAAGATTGTGGTTTGCTCCTCAAATTTGACAATCAACCTGTCAGTGATCCGACCAATGATACCGGGAAACTCCTCTAGTAACACTTTTGAAACCTCCGCGACAATCTAGTAATGAAATGTAGCGTCGTCTGTACCCATCTCAGAAAACTCTGCTCCCCACCCATACATTGACATATCCTACAATAAGACCAAATTGTTATCTCAAAACCCAAATGTTATCATCAATCCATAACACTTTTGTTACTTCTTAAAATTCGTGCACTTCCTCCCTCGACTCAAGTATGGATCTTCTGCTTTCAGTAGTATGGGCCCAATACCAGCTTCCACACCTATCCATACTTCCCTAAAGAATTATCTCGAATCCTCTAAGTCACCTTGTCAAAATGATACTCCAAATATACGCTAAACAACACAACCAACTCACTACCGCACACCCTAGGCTTTCCTAGGTTCCCGACCTCACCCTGCCATCAGCTACTGAAGAACTCCCCATAATAACAGTTAACTACTTTGTGAATAAAATCACATATAACAAGGCTTAGATAATCCTTCGAGTAAAAAACTTATCCCTCCAACAGTTGGACTCAAACAAGAGCTTTGCAGTAGGGCCAAATCAATCACTATGAGATTATCCAACCTATGTAGCACGTGACTTAACATATTCACTTAATAGTTAATTCATATCATCAAGAGTCCCACAAAGCACAAAGCAAGCAGATTCATGCAATAATCTCTAAACCACAAACCCATAGAGGACATCTCAAGCTCACTTGCTACCAAAAAGATTTCAAATCTAATATAACATCCGATTACTATTAGGCTACAAGGCATAACATATCAGGACAATCCATACAATCATCCGAAATCCATACTAGCATGCAACAATAAAATCTCAAACAATTAGACATATAAAAGCATCCATCCTAGCATGAAATCGTGAGCAGATCCTTAGCCCTTATCTAGCATGCAATTCTCATAGCATATTATCATAACAAACATATATGGGTATTTTGGGAAAACTTACTTAATCTTTGTCAATCGTATGCACCACACCCCTTTACTTTTATTAGAAAACCCTTTTATAAAACATTTCATTTTAAAAAATCCACCAAACCCTCAATTTTAGTTCAGACACCCCCGAGAGTATGCATGAATCCTTCACACTAAGGCTCTAATACCAACTTGTAACGTCCAAAAAATTACAACTAAAATTTTGAATTTTAATAAAACCATTATCCAAAACAACATCATAGAAACCATGGTGAATCAAAGTGAATCAGTAAACATCCAAGAATGTTAGAGTAACATAAGATGCGGAACGATGTGGTGTGTGCAATGCAATCATCCCGTAATCTTCCTCTTCGATCCAGAAGTACCTGAAACATAAACTGAAATCTGTAAGCACAAATCTTAGTGAGTTCCCCAAGATACCGCATATCATACATATCAAACATGTAGTGGGTCCAACCCATCATGGGGCCCCACCTGGCATTGAGCTCAGCTCTGTAAACATATTTGTCAGTCATCAGGCCCCACCCGGTATACATATAAACATATAATCATACAAATACATGTAATAATCAGAAGGATAAATAGAATACATGATAGTTATTGGGCCCCGCCCGATAAACATATAAACACATAACATATGCAAGAGTCATGCAGACAATTAGCATCCTAACATATGAAACCATGGGTTGAAATTGGTGCCTTCGAGCCGCTAAACATAATGAGGAAACTCATCTCTAGTTGATGAATCTCTCAAATAATTCTCGGTTTGCTGGTCCGGATAATCCCCGCGCTAACATCATCAAATAATATCCAATTAATAACTGGATCTCGACCCATAAACAATAATCTAAGCTACTTGACCAATCTCCAGGGTAAAATACCATTTTTACCCTTTTTCTTACTTGGCCCAAAACCAAGGCCCAACCCATTTTCTCAAAAGTCTCAAATTCCTAGATGGAATCCCAAGGCCCAATAAGACCCAACTTCCAAATTGGGCCCAAAAATCATTGTGGACCTAATCCCAAGAAATTCCATAGTCTATCCATGCCCAAAAGTCAGAAGTTTAATGGCCTAACAAGGCCCAAACCATAAAAGGCCCAAAATAGACATCCTAGGGAGTATGCCCTGCGTACTTGAAATGTACACCCCACGTACTGACTGTTGAAGCACTACGTACACGTTGCCAATGCACGAAACCTGCATTACGGTTAACGTACTCTCCTACATACGCCCAACGTATGCATGAGAGGCCCAAGAATCCGAATAAACTCTTAATGGTTAAGACAAAAGCATTCAAACACTTATCTAGCCCTAAATGATGTCTTAACATGTAAAGTTGGCAACTTCACTTTTTGCGTGACTTAATGGGACCAAATCCTTGTTTTATCCAATTTAAGAATACCAACTCATGCATGCATCAACAAGAGCCCTCAAGATAACATATTTATGACTCAACAACTCAACAAGGACCAAATATGAGGTTCAAAGGTCCTGGAGTAGCTCCTACTCATAAGACCAAGAACCTTGGTACCAAAACATGGAAACACACCACCCAAAGCTAGATGTATACTATAAAGACATAAAGTTTGAAGCTTTATACCTATAGAAGGTAGATCAAGGTGCAAAAATCCTGGATCAAAAAACTTCAAGCAATCCCACACTTCTCCAAGAAGCTCCATCTTCTTCAATGAGCACCAAAATACATGAAACCACACCAAAATCTCAAGAACCACACCAAAGGAGGTTAGGGTTTTGTTTCTAGGGTTTAATGGGATGGAGACTGAAGATAAGAGGGTTCACAAGTTAAGTAGCCTAAATAGGGTCCAAGAAGCTAAATTAGTGCTTGGGTCTGACTGGAGTACGCACAACGTACTCATGGTACGCCCAACGTACTCCTATGTACGCCTAGCGTACTTGGCGTAGCATCAAACCAATGAAACTTCCGATAGCCATAACTTCTTTGTTCTAAGCCCGATTCTGACGATCCTTATATCCAAAGAAAGGTAACGAGAAGTTTTGCATTCCTATCAACTCTCCCTTGCATCAAAGTTTTCTGAACTTAAACCCAAAATTCATAAAAGGCTCAAACTGACAGTTTACCGATGTACATGTGGGGCTCCAAGACACAAAACGAACTTCCGGGTCATCTAAACTACATTTTCCACACCTAAAGGGGATAATTATTTCTTTCCCAAAGGTCCTAAGCCTTATGATAACTGGTATTTGGGTCACATCCCCGAACTAGGAAACAATTCAGAACATGGTGCTACAATTATGTCACTATAGTCCGTCCAAACTAATATCATACTTCTAATTGTCCATAAGCAACAAGTCTTTTGGTATAACCTTAGAATGTTCTTGACAGTTGTTTGATATCTTTAGTCACAAAAATTCTAGTCCTTTTTTCTTATAATTCTCTGAGCATTTGAATAATTAAAATAAATGAATATTATAGCATATGTAATCGATCCTATATCTGAAGTATATAGGACTCGATTCATTATCTTTCACATAAGGATTTGATATAGTTTAGTCTCTTGCTATAATATTTCCATATATCGAATTTCCTATGTTGAATCATTTCAACATGATACTCATATATGTCTATGAATAAGTTCTATTAAAATATACAATCCAAACCTTTATATCTGAAAAGAAGTTCAAGTGCCTTCTCCCTTAAGTCTAGTATAGCGAAACAATTCCTAAACTTTGCAATTTTCAAATTAGAAACATTGTTCCACACAAACAATATTGTCAGCATGAAATACCATAATAACAATTATGTTCCCAATAGCTTTGACATGTACCCAGAAATCAATTAGACTTCTAAAATCAATACTCTTGAAATTCTTACAAAAGTATAGATTTCTGTTACACAATGCTTCGTTAAGTCTCCAACTAGACTTCTTAGGATTATACACCTTAATTGGATATCATATGTGTGTTAAAACCCTTCAAGACTGATAGAGATATCTCTTGAAAGTTCAAACAATTTCATGTCATTCCTTACAATTTGAAATACGAAGAGGGATGCCATGATCAATGTAGTTTCATTGACCAATGAGCTTAAATGAAAACATAGAACTCACAAGCATTGGCAACTCAACTTGAAGGGCAAAGAAATAAGAATATGCCAACCAAACATGATAGGTTATTAACCTCAGGTCGCATGCTAGTGATAACTAAAAGGTTTATTGTCGATTGCCTCTTGAAACTCTCAAGATTATTACGACTCCTACTTACTTCTTGACATATAAGTTTTCTCTCAAGGAAGATTCCTTGACAAGCTAAAACAAATATGCAAGAGTTCATGTGGATTCCTGATAAGAAAACACTTCATCGAATAGGTCTCAGTTTATCTTTTGTTTCTCAATTAACGAAAACATCAAATCTCCAATTTAATATGTGCTAGAATAAGAAAAGAATTTTACTCCACATATTTCGAGGTGTTTTCAACCTTCTTAGTTTGAAAAGATTTTCAAGATATGATTCATAGTTACTAGAGAATTTCTTTACAACTTGATTTGGAATGAAGTATGACTTATCTCTTAATCGAACTATTTCCAACAATATCCAGTTCTTCTTCTTAATCATACATTTTCACTAAGATGTTCTTCAAGGATTAATTGTGACATAAATCCAAAATCACTAAGATGATCATAAAACATGATAAAGTACTCTATTTTCCTTTTAGATTGGAGAAAATTTTATCTCTCTGCCTATAGATTCTTCTTATTCGTTCTGCTACTCTTTGAATCTTTTCAAAGTATTGGAATTATGTTTAATCTTATAAATGCAACAATATTTATTGAAACATCAGAAAGTCATGACAAATAGAGTTATCATCCTTTGTAGTGGACCTGCATAATCCATGTCAACATGTACTGGATCCATCGGTCCTTTACTTTCCTTACATAAACATGTGATCAATGAATTAGTCATAATTCTCCAATGACCCAGATTCTCATGCATCACACAATTTGAATTGCATGACTCCAAGTTTCTGTACAATTTGAAACTTGGTGATGATAATTTTTTTCACTTTTTTCAATTATGAAAACACCATAAGCGATATCAAAAGAATCAAATCCATGATTAATATTGTCAATATGAGAAACATAACCAACACTTTCAGAAATTTCGTTGCAAGGAAATATAAAAATAAGGGAACTGGATAAACCAATATTTCACTTTTATTGACAATAAATGAAAATTTGGAACTTGTCCTTATAATGCCTAAAATTAAGAACTATGTTTCCAGACATCTCCTAAGAGTAATATCAATCTATTAAATTATCCTAACTCCTTAAAAGTAGCTCCAAATTTTGATCATCAAACCATGTGACAAAAGTCCATTTCTCACGATCAAATTTAGCTTGCTCTGCTCAAGCTTTATTGTTTATCTTATATCATGCAATATAATAAAAAATGTGACCATCATATCATGTATTAGGAAGTTATGAATAATAACTTATAAAACAATGGAGTCAGATAATGGATGCACCTGAAGTAGAGTCACACAACTTGACTTTACTATCTCTAAGACCTTTCAGGTATTTTTTGCAACTTCATTTCCTATATCCCTTTAATTAGTAATAGAAACAAATATACTCTTTGGGTTTAACGCATGGAATGATCCCAAAACTAGATATCCTTTTACCATATGATCAAACAATTTGATCTTGGATCACCCATTTCCATTGGAAAGAGAAATATTTTTTGGACCACCATTGTCACCATTGTTAATGTCCATGGAAACCTTTGAATTAGAACCAATAAGCATCTCTGCTTTAGAAGTGCTCGTAAGCATTTCTCCTTCACCAACAATCAACATTTGGAAGTGAAAGAAGAACTAAATCAATCTCTTCCTCCCTTGGGAAAACAACACCCATTCTATCCAACTTGTCAATGTATAATTTCATTTACAAAACATGTGCACACACATAGTTTCCATCTTGATGTTTACATGCGAATATGGATTGAGTTGTCTCATATCTTTCATCTGAGGAAAATATGAAGTTGGGATATGAGTAGGAGGTGGAAGAGTTGAAGAAGCTTGATGTCAAGTTCCACCAATTCCCAAAGAAGGGAAAACATTTTCACCTTGATCAGAAAGTGAAATATCATCTTTAGAAGGAAGAGGAAAACCATTTCCAAAAGAACAAGGAAGACAATTTCTACCTTCATAAGACATCTAAACTTAGGAGAAAAGAGAATTCAAGTTAGCTGATTTTAGTCCTTAATTATTAACCTAAATTTTAAATTAAGGCTAGGATCCATATTTTCGATTCAAACTTTAAAGAGGGATGCCATAATCGAATTCAAATCTATTTTAGTTAGGTAAGGATTTTACCAATTTCAATTTTATGAAACTCCTAGATCTTTTGATATTCATTGAATCTTATCAATGACATGTTTAATATCGGATTATGCTCTTACTTTTGTGACCGGGATACCGATGATCACAAACGGGATGTGAATAACCATGTAAACCTGCTTGAAAACTATGGTTCTCATATCACTGATAGATTTTATAAGTTATAACTAAAACATGTGGCGGAAAAAAAGCTTAACCCATAAATTCACATGCAACCTATTTTGATCTAAGTTTTCTCTATTGACAACAATAACCTATAAAAATCAAGAATCGTAAGGGAACTCTATAATAATAAAAAATTACATAGTGTTAGGGTTTACTTAACTCTATGTTATCGTAGAAAATAATCACACCAATATCCTTCTTCAAAACCTTGGAAAGCAAGCACCAGAAATCTAATGCCTCTAATGGCTCATACACAAAATCCTAGAGACCCTAGATGAAGAGGGGGGTGAGGAGAGAGGAACATTTCGTTCCAATGCTTCTTAGGAAGGTCATGAATAGAATTTGATGTCCTTGGGGTCCTATTTATAGTTTAGGTAACTTGCAAGCAAAACAAAATTTGAATCGATTAAATAATAGATTTCATCCAAATTCAAATCATTTCCTTTTATGCAACCAGGAGGCTTCTAGAAACCCTAAAGGAGCCTCCAAAAATGTCCATGCGATTAAGGTTTCTAGAATTGCTTTCTTTTTTTGTTTAACTGTTGAACAACTATAATTCATCCCTTGCAGTTTTAATTAATTCCAATTAATCTGAAATTAATTCCAGATTAATTCTGAATAATGATTAATTAATGCTAATTGATTTCTTATCTTCCTATTCTAATAAAAGAATAATTTTAATCTCATATTGACAAGTGTCATGTAATTAGAACCTCTTATTAATATTATATATCAATTATAATATCACTTGTCAACCTATTAATTATTCATTTCAAACTTCAAATTTCAAAATTTAAATTTCCCACTCTAATTTTATTAAATTAATAATTGATTCTTCATTTTAAATTTCAAAATTTAAAATTTCTCCCTTTAATTATATTAAATTAATAACATTAGATTAAAAAATAAAATAAAATCAATATAAATTATAAAATGATATAACTCCACGTATTTATTTAATTCAATGATTATAATTTTATATAACTAAAAAATATCTCTTAAGTAATAATTTATTTAAAATAATTTATTAATGATTTTGATTTTTTTAATACGAAAGTTTAATTAATTTTATAACCGTGGTTATCACGGGTTATAAACTAGTTACTTTAATAACCATATAAGTTAACAAATCAACTATTTAACTATTGATCTCATGTTAATTTATTAATCATATAATATAAAACATTTCTCTCTCTCTGTCTCTCTCTCTCTCTCTCTATATATATATATATATATATATATATATATATATATATATATATATATATATATATATATATATATATACTAGGTTATAACCCGTGGAAACCACGATTGATATTTTTATAGTTATTATAAAGACAAAAACAAAATATATCAACAAAAAATATAGCATAATATTTATTGTAAGAAAACATTAAATAAAACATTAAATAATGTGAAAAGTAAGATAATAGTTGAACATATATTTTGAAATATTTCTTTGTATATTACATTGGAAGTCTTTTTTATTCGAATTATCATATTTATCTAAAATTAACAACTTCAATCTTTTTCTACTTTATACTTTGGATAAAGCAATCACATAATTGCCCGTGTGTGATCAATGTTCTTGCAAAAACAAACTTATATTTGACAATGATTGGGATTAACTTTCATTTATAGTCATAACAAAACAAACAGCTAAGAAAAATTGTATTCTTTTGAATTTGAATGAAAACTTTGTGTTTGAAAGCGTTAAAGACAATCCTGAAATAAAACAACAATGTTTGATATTTCTTGCCGTTAGGACTACTGTTTCAATACACATGTTTTGAAAATGTATAATATATGAATTTTGAGGTATCAATGGATATTTTTGGAATTTTATTTTATCCAAATATAATTTTTGAATTTTTCTCCTCTCATTAGCAAAGTTTTATGAATCTGCAAAACAGTAGTATTTAATAAAAAAAATTAAAATTAAAATATCTTATATTATAATGAATCATCTTTTTATTATAAAAATGAAAGAATATGCAATAGAATATCATACTAATGAGATTTTGTTAATTTATTTAAGTTTGATATTTTTTGGTAATCATTTTTAATTTTTTTTTTATCTAAGTTGTGTAAACATTTGTAATGTTTTTTAATTGGTCGTAAGTCAATTTGTTTACCACTACCATTAAAAGATACTTGTATAGTCTATGTGTAGATCACATAAATGTTTATATTTATTTATGTAAAAAATATATTATATGAATAAACCATCTAAGTTACCCTACCAATGTACTTTGTATTGATAACTATCAATTAATTTATTATTATTTGTAAGTAATTAGTTATTTAAAATTTGAATTGTTGTTGGTCATATAACATGCGAGTGATGAATCATAGCAATGTTTTAAATAAAATTTTATATTAAGAAGGATTTTTTTGTTAAATAAATATTAAAAACATATTTGTGGTTCACATAAAATTAATATGATCTTACATAACCACGAAATGTTATTTTAGTAGTATATTTATAAAAACTATCCAAATTATACTTGCTAAATACAAACTAAACACTTAGTTATGGTTGAACTTAAAATAATTTATTCTAAATTAACATACAGGAAAAAGCATTGTTAAGGTGACTTCGCTAGAAACAACTACATTCTTATTGTTTAAAAATCAATAAAAGAGAGGGAATAAAATAATATAACCTAAAATTTACAGGGACTAAACTATATGTTAGATTTAGGAATTTCATTCATAGGGTGATATTAAAATCTACACCATTCAGGTGAGAAATTAAGACGAAGAAATCATGCCGACAATGAGATCGAACTCCCTTCAAAGAGTTACGAAGCAAAAATGGCGCATAGGCTTCCCTTGTGATCTGATTTTGCAACTTATTGGCGGTAATGTTGGATATTCAAGAATGAAGTGTCGACGACGACTAAGAATAGGTAAATAAATAGGGTTTTCTCTGGAGAAGATGAAAAGCTTATGGAATCAAGAGCTTCAAGATTATGCTTTGACATAAATCAATTTTTAATTAGGATCTTGTGAGTAATTTCGAAAAAAATGGATTTTTTATGTACTTAAGTGGTTTGGTACATACTTTAGGTAAAAATCGGGGTTTACATATGATAAATGGGTGTTTGTTTAATTTTGGAAATCATGAACAAACTCAAAGTGCATTGCTATTTCCTACATCTAACATTCAAAGTGAAGATGGCAGCCATATATGCAGAAAGGACAGGTTGTAATATTGTTTCAGCTTAAAAAGATAAAGCCAAAGCATAATCAAGTAGATAGGTAAATAAAAAATAATGAAGCTCAACAGTATTTTCAATACTTTAGCGGCTACTAACATGTGATATTGAAGTTCTTTTTGTGTAGTTCTGTGACAGAGTTCATTAAGAATGTGAAAGATCAGACATTATTTTAGTCAACATATAATGAGGGAATTTTGGTATAATTAATAAAACTAAAGAAGAATGGAATGGAATTCCTTTCTTCAATACCTTAGGCTATAGTGAAATCCATAGCAATTTGAAATCTATCGATTTTGCAACCAAACATTACATTGAATGGAAACTCAAATTCCAATTCAATGGGATTCCCCTAGAATGGAAGAAATCAAGAAAGACAATTTAATTATCATTAGCGAGGGCTCTTTTTTTCTATAGGTTTATAGTTTTTGAAGTTTCTATAAACAATCTCTCTAAGTTGTTCTGTAACTCAAATTCCAATCCTTTCAAAAAGTAAAAAAGGAATGGAATCATAGGATGGAATTGCTGAGAAAGGAAAGCAAATTGAGGATGTAAATCTAAAACATTCACTACTTGTGAGTTGTGACAAACAGAGAAAAAAATCAATCCAAATGCGAAAGGATATATATATATATATATATATATATATATTCCAATATCATGTATAGTTTGCTTATGAAAAGTTAATTTTAATCATTATACCCATTGGTTTTTATTGACTTTATTTCTCAGGTGAAAATACTAAAAACTTGCAGGGCGTTAAGTAGAGAAATGGAGGTTTTTACCAACCTAGGATTGATGATGGAGCAATACTACATTTAAAAATGATGTGTCTTTCTAGGAATTGGTTTCGTTAGAGTAGTAAGTACGTTGATACAAAACCAATTGATTCAATAAAAACAAAGTAAGATGATATAAGTAATATTTTTTTGTAGCATAATGATATCATATAAAAAATCACTTCAAAACAAAGTAGGATGCCATATTATGACAAATGCATAAAAAAGGACATAATGACATGCTTAAAAAAAAGTTAAAGGAAAAAAAAATCATAATTTATCATGCGTGATAATTGTTTTCAAAAGCAAAGTAGAATGTTTACTTGCCTTTTGAACAATTCTCTTTATCATCTATAAAAGTATGCAATTGCAAGAAAAAAGTAAGATGGTTAATGGTGATTGAATATGAACTAATGTGATTTCTATTTACTCTGTATTGCAGAATTGTTGAACTCGCTGTGATGAAGATGATAAAGAAAATTAGCGGTGTATTCTTGGTAAAGGAAGGGGTTGGCGTATATAGGTATAAGAATTAAACTGAAGATCAGATAATTAAGGTAAATACCAGAATGTATCCCTTAATTAATGGAATCCATTAAAATCAATAGCTAGTTTTTAGGGATATCATATATGCATTATCTATATTAAAATGCATGTAAATTTGTAACATTAAAACTGATTTACTGAATTTTAGGATCTGATTATGAAATCAAATCGTATTGACGTTGAGTTTTGGAAGTTTATTAAGCATACACGTGGCAGGTAAGAATGCGACACATGGCAGGTTTAGATTAAAGCTATTTATTTATTAGAAATGGATATATATATATATATATATATATATATATATATATATATATATATATATATATATATATATCATTTCAAGCTATTTTTGGTTACCAGGGCACCCCAAAATGACTTTTCTTTTATTTTCAAGTTTATACCAATTTAATTATGGGCTTAGACACATTAATTCAACAATAAAGTATAAAAGGTTAGTTGGTTCTCTAAAGAAGCTAAACATAGTATTAAAGGTGTTACTAGCTGAAGAAGAAAAGTAGGAGCTTGAAGAAGACTCGTCTACTAATGAGGAAGTCTAAAATAATGATGTTTGTCTGATGGATAAAGAATAAGAATCCAGTGGTGATAGCTTAAGCACTTTTGAAGTTTATCTTACTAACGGAACTAAAGATAATTCATTCTCTATTTGGGATCCTTCTATTGGATCTATATGCTTAAGAATCAATATTGAGTGATATTTCTAATAACATATTATCCTATACGGTCACACCATTATCAAGTTGGCACATTTTATATATTTATTATTAATATGATTATTAATAAATAATATCAATTCTTGTATTTATTTAGGGAATAATTGTTTTTTTTTTGTGAAAATAATAGTTAAAAGAGAGTATAACTAGTTATTATACCATATGATATGATTTAATAAGTCATGTACAAAGTTTTGGACACTTTGGTTAACCATGATTAAGATAAAGAGTTAAGGTATCATGGTTAATAAACTAGAAAACACATTCTTCTTTAGAAGACCATGTCCAAAACTTTTTG
Source organism: Lactuca saligna (assembly GCF_052625555.1). NCBI lineage: Eukaryota > Viridiplantae > Streptophyta > Magnoliopsida > Asterales > Asteraceae > Lactuca > Lactuca saligna. Next base: position 260,903,865 of record NC_136420.1, on the reverse strand, counting down.
AAGGCATGGAGGTTGCTTGTCAACCTCCATACCTTGTCTCTCGTGCTCCTTCTACTAGCCATTACTTTAAAATATTGTAATGATTAGGCTTTACTTTGCATGGAGTATTTAAAGGAGTGTCTTGCATGAGTTTTTGGCTAGTTTTTTGTGCAATTTTTCTCTCTTAATGATAGTGGTTGAATCCACTCTTCTTCCTACACCTTTGTCTCTTTTAAATCTAGTTTGGTGAATTAAAGCTTCCTTGAGTTGTCTCCTTTAGTGCTTATTTTATTTAAGTTCTTAAAGGCTTAATATACTTAATAATACAATAAGGAACTAGCATTCTAAGTGTCTTAATCTTGATGGTAAATACTTGTAGAGAAGATCATTCGCTTTGATCCTTATATCTTCATCAATACCCCAAACCCAAGTGGGTTAAAAGGCTCAAAAGTTTGTCATTTTAAAACAATCTATGAGTGTTTTTAATATTATTCTAACCTCTATAAATGAACCCTACATGTTTTGGTTTTGTTATAAACTCGAAAATAAAGCTGTTATTTTAAAGCTCCCGTTGTCCGATTTTTATGTGAACTAACTTATAATTTGTATCAATATCCATGAGTTGTATTAGAGTAATTTTTTATTTGTTAGAATGAGTTTTTATGTTTGATAATATTTGGTTTTTTGAAAAAAAACATGAATTTCTTTTGGTTAAGAAATGCCCATGTTTGTTTTCTTTGGCAACTTGTAGTGTAAAATTGTTTATTTTTATAAATAACCATTTTTCATACATTTTGGTTATATAAAACTTGCTTTAGAAAAAACAAAAAGTTGTTTGTTATTATATTTGATATGCTGTTGTGTATAAAAGTTGCACTTTGTGTTGTGTTTGGTTGATATTTATTTATTCATAAAATTTGACTTAACCACTTGAGACCATAATCCCAACCATGAGTTTCTACTCTTGGTTTTGGGCTTAATTATGTCTTAATGGTTTAAGTGTTACAAACTTTACCACATGAAGATTTGGAGTTATTTTGCAAGAAAGAGTTGTTTTGGCAAGTAGGAGCTTGAAGATCTTTTGAAGTGTCACTTAAGTCCTTAAGGAAAGACTTACTAAATTTTTTGATGACTCAAAAAAATTATTATTAGATGTGGCTTGGTTTATATATATTTTAATGGATGCATGTGATTGTTATTTTATGATTGTTGTTTGTTATGTTTGATGTATGAAAATGATTTTTACAAGCTAAATCGAACTTTTTCTTAAAATAATATTACTTGAAGTTTGAGTAAAAAATATTTAAAAGGTAACATACGATGTTCAGAAATGACTATTTATAAAAATGTTTTACAAGTTACTGGTTACTGGTTAAAAATTGATTTTTTGTTAAAAATAGTTTATTGTAAAACTTATAAATAGTCGACTTTAAAATATTTAAAATAGTTTAAAATGTGTTTAAACATTATATATACTCCATATCTTTATAATAAATAAAGAGTTTTTATTAAGAAGACTAAAATAGGTTTATAGCATTATAACGACAAATAATAAAACTAGTGACTATTTTTTATGTCAAAACTTAATATATTATATTAGTTTTTTAAATATAACACAACATGTTGATATTATAGTCTATGCATGCCAAATGAGATTTAAAACATAAGTATCATCACTTAAGTTTTGGTTTGTCAAAATATGATTTTTATCATAAGATGTATAAAATTTGGTTTGTCATAAGATTTTGATTATTAAAAGGAGATTTAGAATAGTGATTTTAGAATTATTCCAAAACTTAAAGTCTTAAGTATAAAATGGAACTTTTATTAAAGACTATAACTGGTTCTTAAGTGCTCTACGACTAAAATCTTAAATATTGAATTTTAGTTTATAACTGATCGCGACTAATGGTAAGTAAAGTAAAGTTTTATTTGGTACCTAAAGAACCTTATAAAAAGTTATATAATTTTTACAAAAGGGTACATTAATTGTTGGATTCATACAATATTCATGAGACCATGTTTTTATAACAATATTTGTAAAACATGTATAAGACCTTTTCTTAAAATTCAAGTCATTGTCGTCCTTTTGAAGAACAGTCAGATATTATTTGTATGGTCTTAGTGGGCGATGGGTTACCTAACCACCAGGACTGTCTTATGATGATTCGTGGTAGTTTTGTATATTATAGTGACATAAGGGTCACCTAGTCATCAGTTAGTTGTAATGCTACAAGTTGTTTCAAGTATGAAGACTTAATCTAAATCTTGTATGATAAAGGTCTCCTATGATGGGATTTATGCAAAACAAATAAACTTAAACTCTTAAGTGTGCATGCAACCCTAATAACAATCTATGTTTTCTCTATTGAACCTATAACTAAGAACATCAAAAAGAAACCGTAAGAACCCTAGGTAATTTTCGAATTTAATAAAGAAAAGGTTTAGGGTTACATACATTTTAGTTGTTATAGAAAACAACTAAAATCATCCTTTGTTGATCTCTTAGAAGCAAGCACCACAAGTGTCGTGCTCTAATGAAATCACACCTAAGCTAGCAAGAGGAAAACTATAGAGAGAGGAGAAGAGAGCCAAGATTTCGTCCAAGGCTTGTAGAGGGAAGGGATGGATGAAATTAAGGGGATAGGGACTCCTTATATAGCTGAGGAACTTGGTGCCAAAGCTAGGGTTAAGGGGATATGCCCTAGATCCTTTGCTTGATGACCAAGCAACCCATTCCCCTTATCCAAGGGGGGTGGACGAAAACTATTGGGCTTAACCAAGTGATTTTTGTTCACCTCATCCAATGAGGTCCTTGGGCCTTCCTTCTTCAACTTTCAATAAATAACCAAACAGTCCATACACATTTAATTAATCTAGTTAATCCCAAAATTAATTGCAATTAATTATTAATTAAAATATATGATTTCTAATTATTATATTATTTTCACAATACATTAATAAATCATTTATTTCGGTTTATTAATCATATAATAAATTAATTTCTCCCTCTAAAAGTCATCCTATCTAATTGCTAGGTTTGAGGGTAACCTAAAAGGACCGTGCTACTATCAATTCAAGTTTATACCAATTATAGTTGTGGGCTTAAACACCTAATCCAACAGTCTCCCACTTGGATAAGTTTAATAACTATAACTGCTAGTAAAACTTTTGAATCAATCAGAAAACTGTAGCTTCCAAAAGCCACTACCGAACTCTGACCCAGTTAGTTACGTGTCCTAAGATAAGTGATCAAATATTCCTCCGTTCTACAAGATATCATACGAACACGAGACATGGATTATAATCAATCTCGTTGTCCAAATTTTGTTTCCCGATTTCTGATTTGTGATGAGGACATAAGACTTCTAATTGAACACATCAATTTACTCTTGGCTAGGCCTAGCACTTATAAGTCAACACCAAATCCCCGAGGAGCTCAAATATATCGCTTTTTCAGTTAGGGCAAAAGGAACAAATAAACTTTGAATTATATGCTTGCACTATTCACTTATTAGATCATGAACAACAATATGTTTTATTACACCAAGTTACTTATGCCTTTATGTATTATTAATGCAAAATTGACTTGTAAACCATAACTCATATATCTCTGTTTCAAGAATATATGATATTAACGCCTCAAAAGTACTCGTCATAAAATCCATGAAGTAATTCTCTGAGTGTGGTTTTATCCAATACTTAAAATCCCAATTTTCTATGTACTCATGAATATTGTAGCAACCATTGCAATGTCTAATATCCATGGACAATCTACAATTCAATTCATGACAGTATTATTCACTACCTACTTTCAAAAGTATGAGCGACTATTGAGTTTCGAATAACCAAATTATTCAGGAAGTAAAACATGCAAAGTGAAACACAATAATAAGCTAATTAACTATGGTCTCAAAACTATCGAATATAAATAAAACTCTAATTATTTAATCACCATATTAATTAAGACTTTACTCATTGTATAATGTTTCAAGTAATCAACTAATCACTTGAATTAAACATCAATCATGCCATTTTATCAACATGCATACTATGTCTCTGTAACAACGTGAATTTTCAAAACAAATTTTCATTTTTCAAACAACATAAACCATCATTTAATATTCTGAAATCACATTTATAACAAATGTCATCATAACAAAATACATCCCAAGATCATAAAACAATTCTTCCGTCAGTGTGTACAGATCACACCGGCACCTTCCCCCGGTCCTTGCTAGTACCTGAAACACATAACACAACAACTGCAAGCATAAATGCTTAGTAAGTTCCCCAAAATACTACTTACACACATACGCCCTTCCGGTCCATGGGTCTCAGGGGACTTCCGTCCCGACTCGGTAAACCTTCCGGTCCTACCTGCGTCGACCTTCCGGTCCACATCACAATGCCTTCCGGCCCATCACATAATGCCTTCCGGTCCATATCAAACATAGCATACATAGCACATACAAACGGTTAACTTAATCACATACAATGGATACAACTTATAACATATCCGACCTTCTGGTCATACATCGAAACCCTTCCGGGTACAGTATAGTGAGAAGACTCACCTCGTGGAAAGTCTAGAATCTCCCATGCTCGTTATCTCCGAAACCCAACCCCACCTAATCATAACAAAATATCATTTAATTAATATAGACTTCCATGACTAGACTTCACCCTTATTAACATTCCTCAGAGGGGTAAAAGACCATTTTACCCTTCCTTGACTCAAAGTCCACATGTTGACCAAAACCCTAAAAGTCAACAAAAGTCAACATTCACAGTACGCGGGGTGTACATCGCTGATCCACAGTCGGGGTCTCCATCCAGTACGCTGCGCGTACTGGGAGTTACGCCCAACGTAACACCCAGATTCAGCCACTCTTCATTCCTGGTCTTAAATAGTTAAGATACTTCTTCAACTTCTAGATCCGGCTCTCTTTAAGCCTCCTTACCCATAAAGTTGAAACCTTTAAGCCTTGGAATGGCTGTAAAGGCTTCTACAATCCTTAATACCTTTCCATTTCAACTCAAAAGATCTAGATCTCATGCATGGCTAATCATTCACGTCCAAGATTACATTTTTATGAATCCACAACTCAAATGGACCAGAAATATGATGGATCTACGCCAATGGAGGCTACATGCTCATAAAGTCTCCATCTTTGGGACCAAAACCCTAGAAAATGGTCCATAAAGCATACCAAAAGAACTACAACTCAAGATTCGAACTTTTACCTTGGAAAGAAGCTCCAACCTTTGCTATTCACGGATCTACACTTGAACACCAACTTCTAGCCTCCACAATGGACTCCTCTTCTCTTTTGCTACCTTGAAATGACACCACCAAGCTTAGAACTTTCACAAACAAGCTATGAACGAAGGAACAACTCTCTTAGGGTTTCTTTCTGAAGGATGGTGGCTGAGGAACCAAGCCATCTCATTTCTTTTATAGCCAACCACTAAATTAGGGTTTTTGGGTCTAGACCGGTTACGCCCAGCGTAACCTTGGGTACACCCAGTGTACCCGCATGATGGTGCGTTTAAATGAGGCGCGCGAGTACGCGCAACGTACTCCTTGTACGCCTAGCGTACTCGCCCAACACATAAGTCCAAAATGACAACATAAGGAAAGATGAAGGGCTAATTAAAGGTACCTGGATTTCGGGCTGTTACAATTCTGCCCTACTAGAACCAGACTTCATCCCCGAAGTCTTATACCGAAAACAATTCCGGATACTGCTCTCGCATCTCAGACTCGGACTCCCATGTCAGCTTGGACCCCTTCCGATGTTGCCACTGCACTTGCACCAAGGGTACTTCCTTGTTCCTCAGAAACTTAACCTTTCGATCCCTAATTGCCACTGGTCTCTCAACATAGTTCAGGCGTTCATCCACCTGAATATCGTCTAATGGTACCACTGCCGACTCATCGGCAATACATTTCCTCAACTGCGACACATGAAAGGTGTCGTGGATCTGGCCCAACTCAGCAGGTAGATCCAACCGGTAGGCTACCCTGCCTACCCTAGCGATTACCCTGAAAGGTCCAATATATCGAGGTCCCAACTTACCCCTCTTCCTGAATCGAGTCACTCCTTTCCAAGGAGAGACCTTTAAGAGCACAAGGTCACCAACCTGAAACTCGAGCTCGGACCGACGCCTGTCCGCATAACTCTTCTAGAGACTCTGAGCGGTCAACAATCTCTACCCGACCTGCTGTATCTGCTCGGTATCCTGAAGCATAATCTCCGTACTACCCATTACCCGCTGCCCCACTTCTCCCCAGCAGATGGGGGTTCGACACCTCCTCCCATACAACAGCTCAAAGGGTGGCATACCAATGCTCGGATGATGGTTGTTGTTGTACGAATACTCTGCTAATGGTAAATAAGTGTCCCAACTCCCTCCAAAATCCAAAACACACGCTCGGAGCATATCCTCGAGCATCTGAATTGTTCGCTCGCTCTGCCCGTCCGTCTGTGGGTGGTATGCGGTACTGAAATGCAGCCTCGTACCCAACTCCTCGTGAAAATTCTTCCAAATCCTGGAAGTAAATCGTACGTCCTGATCTGAACCGATCGACATCGGAATCCCGTGCCGCGATACCACCTCTCTCACATATAACTCTGCTGCTCTCTCCGCAGAAGAGCTTTCACTGATAGCAAGAAAATGAGTGCTCTTCATCAATCTATCCACAATCACCCAAATTGCATCGACCCCTCTCGTAGTCCTTGGAAATTTGGTGATAAAATCCATGGTAATCTGTTCGCACTTCCACTCGGGAATCTCCAGCATCTGCAACTTACCATGCGGACGCTGGTGCTCGGCCTTAACCTGACGACAAGTCAGGCACCTCTCAACGAACCATGCAACATCCCTCTTCATACAGGGCCACCAATACTTCTTCTTTAGGTCCAAATACATCTTAGTAGCCCCGGGATGGATCGAGAATTTCGATCGATGCGCTTCTTCCATCAAAATGGTATGCGTCCCGCCCACAAACGATACCCAAATCCGACCCTGAAATGTCATCAGTCCCCGACCATCAGTAACGAATTCTGATACCTGCCCGACAACCCGCTCCCTCTTTCGGTTTTCTGGTCTCGCAGCCTCAGCTTGGGCCCCTCGGATGGTGTCCAAAATCGGAGTGATCACCGTCAACCTCATATAAACGTCTCGGATCGGGGCGCTCTCCGCCGTACGGCTCAACGCATCGGCTACGACATTCACCTTGCCCGGGTGGTACAGGATTTCACAATCATAATCCTTCACCACATCCAACCATTTCCTCTGGCGCATATTCAGATTAGGCTGATCCATCAAGTACTTCAGACTCTTGTGGTCCATGTATATGGTACATTGAACCCCATATAGATAGTGTCGCCAGATCTTGAGGACAAACACCACAGCCCCCAGTTCCAGGTCGTGGGTGGGATATCTCGACTCATGACGCTTCAGCTACCTCGATGCATACGCTATAACGTGTCCCCTCTGCATAAGCACTGCCCCTAATCAAGATATGGATGTATCACAATATACCACAAAATCCTCCATCCCTTTCGGGAGTGCGAGCACCGGGGCCTCGCACAAATTTATGACGAAGGGTCTCAAATGAGGACTGCTGCTCCGGACCCCATGAAAATGCAACACCCTTCCGGGTCATCTTGGTAAGTGTCACGGCGATCTTGGAGAAATCCTTGATAAACCTCCGATAATAGTCGGCCAATCCCAGAAAGCTCCTGATCTCAGTGGGCGATCTCGGCACTTCCCATCTCATCACCACCTCAATCTTGGCCGGATTGACCAATATCCCCTTCTGGTTAATAAGGTGCCGTAGGAACTGGACCTCTCGTAACCAGAAATCACACTTGGAGAATTTGGCATACAACCACTCCGATCTCAGAACTCCAAGAATCTCCCTCAAATGTTCCTCATGCTGCTCTCTAGATCTCGAATATACCAAGATATCATCAATGAATACGATTACCGACCGCTCCAGCATCGACCTGCACACCCTGTTTATAAGATCCATGAACACAGCCGGGGCATTGGTGAGCCTAAAAGGCATCACCACAAACTCGTAATGCCCATAATGAGTTCTAAATGCAGTCTTTTGGATATCTTCATTCCAAACCCTCATCTGATGATAACCCGACCTCAAGTCTATCTTAGAGAACCAAGATGACCCCTGCAACTGATCGAACAGATCATCGATCCTAGGTAACGGATACCGGTTTTTAACCGTCAACTTGTTCAACTCCCGGTAATCGATACACATTCGGTGTGAACCATCCTTTTTCTTGACAAAAAGAATCGGCGCTCCCCAAGGTGAGCTACTCGGTCGAATGAATCCCTTTCCCAACAACTCCTGAAGCTGCGAGGATAACTCCTGCATTTCCGGTGGAGCGAGGCGATAAGGCGCCTTGGCGATGGGTGCCGCTCCCGGAACCAGATCGATACGTAACTCCACTTGCCTCTCCAGAGGCACGCCCGACAGTTCTTCGGGAAACACATCCGAAAACTCGCACACTATTAGAACCTCATCAACCGAAATTGGCCTCCCCGTGGCCACTCGTGTGTCCATCACATAAGCTATGAATCCACTGCAGCCCTGCTTCAAACTCTGTCTCGCCCTGGTAGCCGAACAAAACGCTAACCCACACCGGGTCCCCTCGCCATACACCGTAAGCACTCCCCCACTAGGGTCTCGTATAGTCACCAGCTGTCTCTCGTAGTCAATGACTGCTTCAAACTTACTCAACCAGTCCATGCCCACGATGACACAGACATCTCCCATCGCTATAGGAACCAGATCTATAGGGAACTTGACACCAAAAATCTTGAGCACACATCCTCGAATCACGTCAGTGGCATATACCGCTTTCTCATCGGCTATGGAAACCCTCAGAGGTCGACTCATCACCTCCCGATCAATACCGATGTGCTGACTAAAAGCCAAAGATACAAAAGACCGACTCGCACCCGAGTCAAATAATACCAAGGCAGGTACAAAATTCACAGGAAAAGTACCTACGCATATCACAATATAAGCACAATATCTCAACATAAAAGTAAATACACGAAAGAATACATACCAGCCACGACATCGGGCGCCGTACGGACCTCCTCCGCAGTCAACTGAAAAGCTCTCCAACGAGCCTTCGGAGCCTCGGCTTTCACCGACCGAGTCTCAATAACCCTAGCAGTAGGCGCAGACCCCTGTGCTGATCCGTGGTGAAGCTGAGGACACTCAGCCTTCCGATGGCCGGTCTGGTTGCAATGGAAGCAAACCATAAATCCCTTGGGGCAATCCCTAGCAATGTGCCCCTCCTTGCCACACTTGTAGCAAGCACCTGATCGACAGTCCCCCTCATGACCCTTGCCGCACTTGCGCAAGTGCGGCCATTCTGACCTCCCGTCCTCGAGTCGGCGGACTTGGTCCGCTTGGCTGCCGGCTGGGACTAAGCCGACCGCCGATCCACCCGCTGAGACTCGGCCTCCTCCCTAGCTTGAGTCTCCAACTCGATCTCCCTCTCCCGGGCATTTTCCTGGAGCTCAGCAAATGTCCGGTATGTCGAGTTCGATACGAACTCCCGAATGTCCCTCCTCAATATACCCAAATATTGGCTCATCCGAGCCTGCTCATTGGACACCTGCTCAGGGCAGAACATCGCCCTCTCATGAAACATCCGGGTGATCACAGTAACTGAATCGTTACCCTGCTTGAGGGTCAAGAACTCCTGAATCAACTGTTCCCTCTCCACCGGGGGAACATACTCGTCTCTAAACATAGTAGTAAATCTCTCCCAAGTCACGGCCGAAATCTCCACAAGAGTGAAGTTCGCCGTCACGAACTTCCACCAATCCTTTGCTCCTAAGCGGAGCTGGTTCAAAGCGAACCGTACCTTCAGATGCTCCAGACATGAACATGCGTAGAAGCATCCCTCAATGTCAGCAATCCATCTCATCGCATCGATCGGATCCTGTGTCCCATCAAACTCGGGTGGCTTCGTGTTGCTGAACTCCCGAAATAGCAACGAGTCACCTCCATGTGGTCTGGCAGCAGCCACAATTGTGGTAGCTGCAGCTGTTGCGGCCTCAGTCACTGCGGCGTACTGCTCATCGAAAGTCTCCATCAGTGTGGTCTTGATAGACCCAAACATCTCCGGGATCTCGGCCCGGATCGCCACAGCCACCTCATCGTGGATCATCTGACGAAGCTCCTCATCACTCACACCGCTCGTCCCAGGTCTGTGGCGTGGCCCAACCATAATGCCTCTGAAATACAACATAAAAATATCAGAGACTCAATTGAGCATACTCGCACTCGATAACGCAACCCTACTCGGCCTCCGATACCCAAAGGATTCTTACTTGGGTTTCCCACTGATCCGGTGTTTTTGGTAGTACGGGCCCTATACTACCAACTACACCGCATCAGTATTCACCCCAAGTCCTCCTCCTTGGATCCCGGATCACGAATACTCTATTCTTGCTATGCACTGGCTATCTACTCGCTCTAAAAGCATCTCATAGCAGCAGGTTCCCCTAGACTAAGGCATCACAAATCAGGCCACTCTATTCCTAACATGAATACCTAGTCTACTCTAGCATGAATAACATATCATAACATATCTCATAACACATATTGTAAGGGTATTTTGGGGATTTTACCGTTCAGGCACTGGCTGACCGTACACACTTCTTCTCCTTTGGTTATTACAAAATTTCTTATAAAATATTTATGCCTTTATTAATTGAAATTTTTTCTCAAATCCTCGGTTTGAGTTCAGTTACACCCGAAGGTGCATCCGAATCCCTCAAACCAAGGCTCTGATACCAACTTGCAACAACGTGAATTTTCAAAACAATTTTTCATTTTTCAAACAACATAAACCATCATTTAATATTCTGAAATCACATGTATAACAAATGTCATCGTAACAAAATACACCCCAAGATCATAAAACAATTCTCCCGTCAGTGTGTACAGATCATGCCGGCGCCTTCCCACGGTCCTCGCTAGTACCTGAAACACATAACACAACAACTGTAAGCATAAATGCTTAGTGAGTTCCCCAAAATACTACTTACGCACATACGCCCTTCCGGGCCCTGACCTTCCGGTCCATGTGTCTCAGGGGACTTCCGTCCCGACTCGGTAAACCTTTCGGTCCTACCTGCGTCGACCTTCCGGTCCACATCACAATGCCTTTCGGCCCATAACATAATGCCTTCCGGCCCATATCAAACATAGCATACATAGCACATACAAACGGTTAACTTAATCACATACAATGCATACAACTTATAACATATCCGACCTTCCGGTCACACATTGAAACCCTTCCAGGTACAATATAGTGAGAAGACTCACCTCATGGAATGTCTAGAATGTCCCGTGCTCACTATATCTGAAACCCAACCCCGCCTAATCATAATGAAATATCATTTAATTAATATAGACTTCCACAACTAGACTTCACCCTTATTAACATTCCTCAGAGGGGTTAAAGACCATTTTAGCCTTCCTTGACTCAAAGTCCACATGTTGACCAAAACCCTAAAAGTCAACAAAAGTCAACATTCACAGTACGCAGGGCGTACAGACTCATGTACGCGGGGTGTACATCGCTGATCCACAGTCGGGGTCTCCATCCAGTACGCTGCGCGTACTGGGAGTTATGCCCAGCGTAACACCCAGATTTAGCCACTCTTCATTCCTGGTCTTAAATGGTTAAGACACTTCTTCAACTTCTAGATCCGGCTCTCTTTAAGCCTCCTTACCCATAAAGTTGAAACCTTTAAGCCTTGGAATGGCTGTAAAGGCTTCTACAATCCTTAATACCTTTCCATTTCAACTCAAAAGATCTAGATCTCATGCATGACTAATCCAACACATAAGTCCAAAATGACAACATAAGGAAAGATGAAGGGCTAATTAAAGGTACCTGGATTTCAGGTTGTTACAGTCTCTCTATGGTCCTTCCTTTGTGAACAGATGGACTGGACACTATTCCAATGATGCTTATTTCACAATTCCAAATTCTTGTCACTACTAAAATGTGTTATAATTTCAACCTTACATGTATTGACCTTCTGTGATATCAAGGCTTCAAAGTCACAGATACTTAGCCAACGATATTACAAAATGTTCCATTGGAACTTTGTTACTAAAAACAATTCTATGGAAAGAAGTCTCAAATTCAAGGTACACTCCTTTAACACCTTTCTTGCACTAAAGTTTCCAACTCACATGTAGATTTTAATAATCAAATCCTACTATGAAAACATTTCCATATTTCTATATGACTACCAACTCTGATCAAGAATCATATCCATCCAGAATTATGTCAATATGGTCCATCCAAATTAATACTATACTTTCCAACTATCCACAAGCAACCAATCTTTAGCAAACCTTAGAACGATCTTGATAGTTGTTTAGTAACTTTAGTCACACAAAGTTCTAGTCCTTTTTCCCTCTCACTGCCCAAGGCATTTGGAAAATCAAAACAAGTGAACATTATAGCATATGGAATTGATCTTATATTTAAAGCATATGAGATTCGATTAATTATGTATTACATAAGGACCTTGTATTTATTGCTATAATATTTCCATATATGAAATTTCCTATAATGTAATTCAGTGCCTAATAGGATTTTTTTAGTTTCTCTTTGTTTTCTTGAAGCGAGTTATCAGTCCTAAGTCCCTAATAAAGCGCATTATCAGTCCTAAGTCCCTAATAAAGCGAGTTATCAGTCTTAGGTCCTTTCAAATTTCCATACATTATAGGACTGATAACTCGCTTTATTTCCTGTTCCTTGTTTGGTTGTGGACTTAGAGTATCCGGTTGTTTGTCCGAGCGTCGTTTGAACCTTAGTTATATATTATGTATATGAATATAGATATAAAAGCTTTTATCTTAGTTCAACACACTCATTCATACAAACAACATTACTAGTAAACTATAATAGGTATAGTTTAGGAAGTCACTAATACTATTACTACAACAATGAAACATACAAAGAGTCACTTCATACATGAGTCAATACTCACTATAAAGAGAAACAGATAGAGAATACTATAACGAGAAACAATACCCACTATCAAGAGAAACAGACAGAGAACACTGTAACGAGAAACAATACATACTACACACTTGTATTAAATTATACTATTAATTCAACAGATGATGTTGTTGCTTGTTTACTATTATGCATTGTTGCGATACTGTATATGACGTCATCCGCTCCAGAATGTTTCCGTCATTCCGGTTTTGGGGTGTGACATCTGAAAATGGTAATTATATGGATGGTGTGTTCTTCCTCACTACATATCATAGGACTACATATAGGATGTATTTTAATGGTCATAAGTAACATCCTTTTATATAATTTATTTGTTTAATTTGAATTCATGCCACATGATCGATTCAAGATGCTCCTTTATAATGTTTCATATTCATTTAAATCATTGTTGAACATTTTACCTTTTTCTTTATTTGAAAAGTATACATTGGTATGCTTATCAATATACAAAGTTGAATCCAAATTGTTCAGGGGATCATTTAGGGGTGCAACTTTATTATAAGTTATAATAGTTTTATGTAAACCTGTTGGCTTTTTACATGTTGGAATTCCATGAGCAGACAAATGTATGTATACGTCAGTGTATTTAGTGAGCATACTAATGTAATGAATCTTATACTTTCAACATCGTTGTACTTTGTGAACATACCAATCTTATAGCAACATAGGAAAAATTCGACCGAGTATATGTAAATCATTCTTAAGTTTGTTGTTATTTCATGTTTTTTAATAAAAGACTATGAAATACCCTCCAACTCCCGCAACTCCAACACCCGCAACACAGGATTCTTTCCTAGTTTATTATAAAAAAGCTCATTAATACTATTTAGTGTTAAAATATGTACTAAACTTAGGCATAATTTGAAGTGTCGTATGAAGAAAAATGATGTGTATTTTTAATGCAGTAACAATTGGCCAGGTTTTTAAAATTTATAGATCCTTAATCTATCATTACTTAACCCATACACACACATCCGGTGAACTTGATTAAGTATAATGTAGTTCCGGAAAATAAGGGCGTCAAACTCTCGGGGAACATGTACGACTAGTAACGTATGAAATTAAGTAAAACGGAAAATAAAATCAAAGAAACAAAGAATTAAATTAAAAAAATAGTAAGATTAAAGCACCTCTACTTAGAATTAAAATCCTCTTTTCCTAAGGTGATTTGTTAATAGTGCAATAAAATTTTAAAGTGATTACCGATAAATAAGACGATTAGCAATTAAATTCTAATTAATAGAACTAGTGATTAATAAGCAATTAATTTAATGTTCATGAAACTAGCAACCTAGAAACCAATTAACTTCAATGAATTACTTAAATCAATTGAATTAAATTTACCGATTTACTTAGGAATCAATTGAATGTCTAATCTTAATTATAATAAAATTAAACCTAGCATAGTTGGTTAAACTAATGCCCTATTAAATGCCAAAATTACCTATTATATTACTTAACTCCTAGGATTTGTTACCTAACAATTTATCGTCAAAAATCATTAAGATTCAAGTTACAATAATAAGATTGATAGTCCAAATCATATCCAGCTTAGTTGTAAGCAATACAAATATAAACTTTAATTAACATGATAAAATAATTAATCTAAAAAGTAATAAATATCAAGTTTATATCTTCAAATCAACATATAGATCTAAGCAAAAGAGAGTGTTTTTAGCCTCTAATGTTTACATAGTAGAAAAACATATAAAGAAATTGCTAGACATTGCAAACCTAATGAGTTCTTCAATTTTCTTCAACAAATCTTCAATAGAACTCCTTCTTCGAATTCTTCTACCATTAGAACGAGAATAGGGTTTGTTTTTCATACTAAATAAAGTTTCTTTTCTACAAACCAAATTGCAATGTGAAAATCTTGTATTTATAGGAAATAAAACTTAGCAGCACTAAGCCTTCGTCTTTGCTTCGGTAAGCGTGATCTTCGTAGATTGTTCCTGAATTTCTTCTTTATTTATTCCATATTTGCTTCAATCTTCTCATTTTAGCCTCAAATCTGGATTTTGACCATACTTATGCAATATTAAACATTTATATCATATTTATCCTTAAATTACAACATTCTTATCAAATATTAAAATAATTACCTAGATTATATAAATAATATATGCAATATTAATAAAGCTTTTATGTATTAACCACATTTATTTCAAATTTTGTAGAAATATGTTGATCAGATGAACCATAATCGGGAAAATTTTGAGATTCTAAGTAGAGGAGGCTCTTGATCGATAGCATATCATAAATTCAACATGGTAACTATCGAATTAATTCATAATTCTATTGATATAGTCATCTAACACCAACTATACATTTTCTTATAGTAATATTTATTATTACAGAAAATTAAAGAGACTCAATTGCTCCTAAGTCCAATCGAATTATATCTAAAATTGCATTTTCATTCTACAAAGGAATGGATTAATGACGAGTCATACATTCAATATGTAAGAAAGATTTCCTCACTAATTTTAATTTTCAGTTTTGATAGATTAATGTTAGTGTTCTATATAAGTTATTATAATATGTTTTTATGTTGTTTTAGTAAAATATTATCTAAATGAAAGAGGAAAAATGTGCCAAATTAGTTTCAAGATGCACAATCATTACTCTAGAAATTGAATATTATATAGAGAAAAATGTCGTTAAAACCGTTTGTGCCAAACACAAAAAGTTATTATCTAGACGGTTGACTTCAAGTGGACCTTCTATGATGAAGAAAGATATGTATATCTTATCAGCAATGAAAATGTCTCAATCATTCTCAAAAGATAAAGTTGAATTGAAAAGTCAAGTTGCAACACTCGAGGAGGAGCTTCAAGAAAACAAAGAGAAACTAAGAAAAGGTAAGGAGAAATATGAATAAATGTTTCAAGGATCGAATGACATTGCATCCAAGACTGATATTCAATCATTAAAAATCATGCTAGGGACCAAATGGAATTGAATCTTAATATGATATTCTGTCACTAAAAAAAATCCTATTAGGGACTGAATTACATTATATCCTAGACAAATATTTAGTCACTAAAAACGCATTTTAGGGATTAAGGGAAATTGTATCCAAGACTAATATCCAATCCTTGAAAAATTAGATCAAAGACTAAATCACATTCTATCTGAGACTGAGACTGGTACTCAGTCCTTGAAAAATCAATTTAGGACCGGATAAAAATGTATCTAAGACTGATCTTCAGTCGCTGAATAATAACAATAGAGATTACATTAGATAATTTAAAAGACTAATATTCAGTCCTAAAATGATAACACCACAGACTAATATGATATAACTGGGCCTTGAAGGAAAGATATTGGAGACTGAACATGATAGTATCAAAGACTAATATTTATTCGTTGAAAGATAGTATCAAGGACTAATATGACATGGAATAGAGATTTCCATGAAACATATCAGAGATTGAATGATATATTATAAAGGGCTGATATTCAGTCACTGGATGATAATATTTGTGACTAACACGACATCATATTGGGGATTTGAAGGAAAAAAATTAGAGACTCAATGATATATTATTAAAGACTGATTTTCTATCTTTGATACTTTGATGTATTAGAGACTGATTTTCAATCTCATATACATAAAAAATTAAGTATCTAGGACTAAGTCTCAGAGACTTGCTAAAATAGTCCCTGATTCTCATGAGAGATTGATTATTGACCACTGCAGACTGATTATGTTAGTCTCTGATACCCCTTTTTCTTGTAGTTCTTTTTAAATGAATAAGATCCTTGGTGATCAATATCAAGTAATTGAGGAAAAACTTGAATCAATAAAGAAGAAAACCATCTTTTCAAACTCAAAAGATGATTAAGATTATTAACCAGGGTTTGTTATATCCAGATAGTCAAAAGATGGATAACTCATAAAAATACACCTCTGTCAAAATAAGCATGGACAAATCAAAGTTTTTAGCTCATTAAGCTATGATGATTAGTCTGTCAGAAGTTAGTTCCAAGAATACATATCATTGATGTTAAAATCAAAACCTAGTTTCCTATATTAAATAGTGAAGTACATTATGTTTTAAATATGGTTCATGAAAAGCCTGGTGTTATAATTGTCAAGCTGATGACTAGTTGGCTAACTCACCAGCACCAGCCCATGCTAAAAGACAACCGACCAACTCATCAATCAACTTGAAAAATAAAAAGGATAATTCATATTTCTCTTTTCCAAAATTGAAAAAAAAATTTAAAATCTAAAATCTCACTGGAAGATTATAACACCCAAGACCAAAAATAATAAAATCGGTTTCTTATCTTTAAAGAAATATAAAAGATAGTGTCAAACTCGTAATGAAAAGATGAATCAGGAAACTGAGTGTCCTTGTGAACAAGATGCTAGACTCTCTAAAAATATCAAAGTAATAAAAAAGTAGATAAAAAAAGAAAACTGTTTAAACTATTTACATGTTTAATGCTATCGTATTTTCTCACATTCTTCATCTATCTCAGTCAAACCCATTTCTAAATAGGTTCAGGAAGGAACTAATCTTTTTTCTTGTTTTGTCACAGAGGAAAGAGCAGATATGGTGTGTACACAAGGTGTGTTCCAGATACATGATAGGTTCAAAATCCCTACATAATGATTATGTCAAAGAAGATGTAGCCTAAGTAACTTTTTGTGACAACATTAAAGGCCAAACAAAAGGACATGGAACTCTTCAATGCAACTCCGTAAAGTTCTCCAAGGTTTAATATGTAAAGGTTCTTAAACACAACTTGATATCAACCATCTAGCCATTTGATGCTTATTATAAGGTCCATTTCACAAAGAAAGTCGGAAAAATCATTGATATAGACAAGAAAGTGGTTCTTAATGCAAACAAAAGTAAAGAAACCTATGTTTTTACATGTTTTTAGCTAAAAAAATCTATGAATATGTGTTTTCTGTAGAGATCTCAATCCAATGTGAATTTTCTATGACACACAAGGCTTTCTCATATGAACTTCAAGGAATTTCATAATCTATCAAATAATGAGCTTGTAAGGGGAATTCCTAAGAAGGACAAGTTGTGCTAAACTTGTGAAAGTGGAAAGCATCACAAAAACTTATTTCACTCCAAAGAATGCTCATTTGTTGACTCTCATCTGACCTTACTATACATGGACTTGTTTGGACATGTTTTTGTCCAAAGTATAATTGGAAAATAATACTCTTTGGTTATTGTGGATGTATTCTCAAGGTATACCTATGTAATGTTTATGAGAAATAAATTGATGTAGCCGATGAGATTATGTACTTTGTAAAGAGAATGGAGCTGGCCTTGGACAATAAAGTATGAAAGCTTAGAAGTGATCATTATATAAAATTCAAGAATTCAACCACTAAAAACTTGTATGATGAGAAAGGGATTTCATAAAACTTTTCACATTTTAAAACTCCACAACAAAATGGAGTAGTTGAAAGAATAAATATAACTATAACTGAAACTGATAGAACCATGCTTGTTGAAGCTAGCATGTCATCAAAGTCCTTAGATGAAGCTGTCAACTCAACATGTTACGCTGAAAATATGTATATTTTGGTTAAAAGACATTCAAAGACTACACATGAAGTAATAAAAGAAAGAAATCTCATTATATCCTATTTCCATATCATTGAATGTATATGTTTTATTATGAATCAAAGTGACTATCAAAATTTGAAACCAAAGCTAATGAAGGCAAGTTTTTAGGATATTCTCAAATATCAAAAGGCTTTAGCTAGGGTGTTCAATTGAAAGATAAAAAATTATAGAATAGACAATCCATGTCTAGTTTGATGAAAACTCTACTTCCAATTATCCTTCTGAATTCTTTAATGATCATCAATGTTACATTTTGATGAACATATATCACACACCTTTTGAGCTAATCAGATCAGTAATGAACTCCTAAGATATAAATGCCCACTTGCCACACATGATCAACCCATTAATGCATTCCATATATATATATATATATATATATATATATATATATATATATATATATATATATATATATATATATATATATATATATATATATATATATATATATATATAGGCTTAGGTTATTTTGTTTCTATTAACTATTGTGTGCCAAAATTCACAGATCTGGACAATCGGATTTAATAGAATCAAAGGTCACGATCTGAGAGTCTATGATATTATAATAGGGTAACATGCACCATATAATCACACAATTTTCAACATAAGGCTATTTTGGTCAATTTACCTATATTAAAAATGGAAATTTCCAGAATTTAAGGGATAATTAATTCCTCTATTTTTAAAAAAAATCTGAATATTTTAAATCAATTCAAATTTAAAAATCCGATTTTATTATGTCAGAATGATAGAATGCCAACCATAAACTAATAAATATATTTTCGGTTCTATTTTTGCAGAATACATTTCCAATGCAGTTATATTTGATAATTGACCTGATTTAAGAATAAGATATTATTCATATACGTATACATCCAAAATTAAATACAAATTCATACATATTCTTACAGACTAATATCCTTATACATTTTAATATAGTTATACATATTCTAACAAAATATCATCGAAAATGAATAAAATTCTTAAACAATCGCATTCTTGCATATATAATTATTGAACAAATACACTTGATCCTCTTCAATTGTCCATATAATCAACTTGATCTTCACATATATTTGTTGTTGAACTCGATTCCAAATATTTCTCTTGTATGATCAGCATTGAATTCCTTCTCCATACAATTATGATAGAATAAGACACATTACTTGTTAGTATTACCAGTTAAACAAATATATTTGTTGTTAACAAATATTCTCAAAGACATTCTAAACATAATGCATTTATATAAATAAATTCTAACAGAATACATTACAGAATGTACTTAAAACATAGTCTTTTCTTCTATATGCATAAACATTCTAAAGCATGTATAAATGTATTTTGTCATAATTACTAGCAAACCATGTTTTATGTAATATTTATATTCTCATAGAATGATAGTTGTGAAATGCACCAAAATCCATAAGTGAAAATTGAAGAAAATGCAAAAACCAATGAGTAAGTGCAGAAAAATAACAAGTTTTAGACATGATAGCTCATACAAAATTCAATGCTTAGGTTGAATTAGAACTTAAGCATTGGAATCCAAGATTTCATTCTAACAGAATTGGAATTCGTGATTCCATTCTGGCAGAATTACCCTCATCATATTAGATACTAAGGCGATTTTGCTACTGCAACTAATTGAAGATTATTCCTTTGGTGCTTGATATTCATGAGGAAGATAAGAGATAAATTTTTCACCAATGTCTTTTTCAAATATCAAATTCTACAAGATAGAATACAAACATGATAAAGTAATTGTTTTATATGTTATCTGAAACTATTCTATAATTCTATGTGCCTGAAGTCGGAAGACTCCACCATCTGATTTTTTGATGTAGTGGTAAAATTCAAGTTGAGCAAGTGAATCATTGACTGAAGACTTCACCATCTTTATATAATGGATCTCAAAAAAATCCAGAATATAGTATCAAATGGGTAAATAAAATTATGGAAAATCAAACACTTACATATAGTGTTAGAACAACGTCCATGACAAAGCCCTTGAATGCAACTCCAATGGGTTCGCCGGTGGCTGTACAGAACGGAAGGAAGGGAGATCTAATCTCCGACAGGCTTCCCTTGGTTCATTATCTCCTTCTCCGTCAGCCACCAATCGTGAAAATGAAAGGAACGGAAGCAACAGTGTTGTTGTCAAGTGGCAACGAAGGCTATTCCATCTATCCGACAACAATCACGCAGGGAGGGAAATACTTCGGTCCTTTGTTGATCGGAGAAGAAAGAAACACAAAAATAGTCAGAAAATGGCCAATGAATCTTAATCGATCGCAAGGAAGGGATGCAATTGGTAGTGGGAAGTCGCTAATTTTCTTCTCTTTAGTGGTGATGTTCCAGGCATGAAACGAAGGTGAATGCTGTCGTAAATTGTGATGAACTGGTTATGGGTTTTGGCAAAATGGGTCAATGATATATAGGGTTTTAAAACTGATTTTACTAAATTAAAGGGATATTAAAAGGTTTAAATATTTACTATACTTAGATATAACCAAGTGTAACACCCCGAGTTCAGAAGTGCCAGTTCAGGGTTCTTAGTGTAAATAAGAAAGGCCGACTCGGCGAGTCGATGGATAGACTCGGCGAGTCGAGTCGCGATTCTGGTCACACGTTAAGTGACCAACTCGACGAGTCGTAGGATGGACTCGGCGAGTTTGTGTTGAAGAGAGAAACCCTAATCTCGGGGGTTGTGCCCTGTATAAAGAACATAACACCTCTTCCTCAGCTTCTTTACCTTCCCTTTGAGTTCTAGAAGCCGTAGATTCGTGTGAGCTTTCCTTTGTGAGAAATTAGAGCCTTGGAGGAGGGAATCTTGGAGGGGAATTGAAGAGCAAGAAGATTTGGAGCAAAGGGCTTTGCAGAGATTTGGTTCATTCTTCAGTGGGAGCTTGCATTGGAGGTAATAGATCTGTTCTTGAGCATTTGTGCATCTAGATTTATCAATTGTGGGGTTTTTGGGGCATAAATGAGGTCCATCTCGAGTTTGGTGTAAGATTTAAGGTTGTTACCTCAGATATAGGCTTTTAATGACCCTAGGAGCCATAAAGTCTATGATCAAGAGATGTAGGTCAAGTTCTTTTGTCCCAAGCCTTATCCCAAGGGCGTATTATGATTAGATCTTTTAGGATTCACGTAAAGTTTGCAACTTTACATGAGGAATAGCTTGTAGAAGGATAAATCTATGGATTGGAGCCCCTGCATAGCTTGGAAAGCCACTATATGGATTAAGAGATAGAGGTACTCGGCGAGTCACATGGGTGTCCTCGAAGATAGGCAGGAACTCGACGAGTTGGAAGAACAACTAGGCGAGTTAGATGAATGTTGCCTTGGACTCGGCGAGTTTGGTCGAGAAATCCTAACCTTTTCTGGTTAAGTCATGAATCGGTGAGTCGAAGGATGACTCGGTGAGTTGAGCATGAAGGGACTCAGAGTTCGTGGGACTCGTCGAATCTTGGGGCGACTCGGCGAGTTGGGTTTCGATATGGGATTTTTAGAGCATAGGGACTCGACGAGTCAGCGGGCTGACTCGGCGAGTAGAGGCAGTCAGGAAGTTTGACTTTGGCTTTGACCAAGAGTTGACCAGTTGACTTCCAGGGGTAATTTGGTAATTATTGGTATTTATTGAGTTCATTCTTTTGGTATTGATCAGTGGTGGAGTTCGTGTCCGAGGTTGGAGCAGCGTGATCTTAACTCTTCAGTCAGCAGTTGCGAGGTGAGTTATCCTTACTATATCGACAGGGTCTAAGGCACCAAGGCCGGCCCTTTATCGGATGGAAATCTAGGTAGTTGTTATGTGCTATGTTATTGCTTTGCAATATGCTTGCATCTTGGTAGTTAGGATGGTATATGTTATGGACCTGGTTAAGGTCGGAATCCTGGTACATAGGGGATGATGCTATATTAGTGACCGTTTGGGTCAGTATCCTGGTTAGAGTATGCTATGTATGTGATCTGCTAGATCGATTGATTGATGATTAATTGTTATATGGTTATATATTTATGTGCACATGGTTGGTTGACTGGGGTTGGGTTGAGGCGGGTCCTGCTTTGTGCTGTAGGCTAACATACCCAGGGTGGACCGGATATTCTGAAGGCCCAGCGAGCGGTCGGGATAGGCTGTACGTCCCACGAGGGCGGACCAGACGTGCCGAGGCTCGGAGAGTGGACCAGGATGAATAAAGGTCCGGTACGGGCAGACCAACCACACTGCAGACTCGATGGATATGGCTAGTCTCGGAGGGTGGACCAGGTGGACTGAAGGCCAGGTGCGGCGGACCAGTCACATAGTAGACCCGAAGTGCATGGCTGTTCTGTTATGATATGTTATGTGTATGGTATATGTGGTTGGTATTTTGGGGGTATCTCACTAAGATTTCGGGTTTACAGTTGTGGTTTAATGTTTTAGGTACTTCAAGAGACCGTGGCAAGGTGAAGGCGTGATCGTACCGCTCCTCATGTTCTTGTTTTATGATATGGTTCTGGGAATACTCTGATAATAAATGTATTGAAAAGATTTTTGTAATGAATTAATGAAATTGGGTTGGTTTTGAAAAGTTTGAAATTGGTTGAAAATTTTTGGACGTTACAATTTGGTATCAGAGCCTTGGTTTGAGTGAATTGGAGGAACATTCGTGTGAATCCAGTCTCAAATCAAGGAGAGTTTTCAAAAGAGAATTCAAAATAGTTTTCAAAAATGAGTAAAATAGGACGCGGAGGTACGATCAGCCGGAGCCAGTAAGTAACCCCAAAATACCATACAAGTTATTTGTTTATGAGATATGATAGAACAACATGCTAGTACTAGGCTAGGGATCTTCAGGAATTTCATGATAGAGTTGCTTGATTTATGATGCCTGCTAGCCTAGGGTTTCTTTCTGTATGAGATTTCCAGTGTTCCTCTAGGAGTGAGGGTTGAGTGCTTGTTATGCATGTACATCACTAGGGTGTTGTGGTGATACTTGATATAAATATGGGTAGGTGTGGAAGGTAGTATGGGCCCGTACTACTAAAAGCACAGGACCCATATGTGTATCAAGGAAGTCACAATCCCTAGGGTTGGGTTGGGGGTTGATTCCCGGGTTAGTGGGAGGTATCTGATGTTTTGCGGTGTTTTTCAGTATGGTGGTTACGAGGCATGCTGGGAGTGGATCTGGGTCGGGATCGGGAGCAGGAGAGGGCGGTTAGGGTGGATGAGCACCACCCGAGGTTATCGGTCAGATGAGCACAGACAAGTTGGATGCTAGGATTTGTGAGATCCTGCATGATGAGGTTGCTGCTATGTTCCGGGCCGAGTTTTCAGAACTGTTTGGGTCGATCAAGACCGCTATGGTCGAGTATTTTGATAAGCGCTATGCAGCTCTTACAGAGATGGTTGCCGCGGCAGCTACAGCGGCTGTAGCAGCAGTAGGGGGAAGAGCTGGTAGAGGTTTTCAGTATTGGGACTTCGATAATACGAAGCCCCTACCTACGATGGAGTTCAGGACCCGATTGTTGCTATGAGATGGTTGTCAAATGTGGAGGGGTGTTTCTTCACGTGTTCATGCCCTGCTGATCAGAGAGTGAGGTGTGCTCTGAACCTGTTGAGGCTCGGGGCGAAGGATTTGTGGAGATTGACCACAGGGTCATATTCGGATGTGCAGCGGGCTACGGTTACATGGGATCAGTTTCGGGATATGTTCAACACTCGTTATGTTCCAAGGGTTGAGAGAGAGAGGTTGGCTCAGGAGTTCTTGGAGCTGAAGTAGGATACATAGTTAGTGATGGAGATCACTAGAATGTTTATTGAGAGTGAAATGTTTTGCCTTGAGTTTGCTTTGGAGTAGGCTCAGATGTCCCCATACCTGAGTATGCTCAAGAGGGACATCAGGCAGTTTGTGTCCACGTAGAGATGTGATACCTTGCTGGAGTTGCAGGAGGCCGCTCGGCGGCGTGAGTTGGAGATTGAGTTACAGTTGAGGGAGCAGAGGCAAGCCCCGACACAGTTGCAGTCGGTGCCGAAATGGTCTAAGGCCGTTGATACTAGGTTGGGAGATCAGAGCAGCCACACTTGTGGGAAGTGTAGGAAAGGTCACACTGGAGTTTGTAGGTCTGGTGGTGCGTGCCGCAAGTGCGGGAGAGAGGGGCACTACATAAGGGATTGCCGTCAGACAGCCCAGTACAGGATATGAGGATTTGTTATCAGTGCCATCAGGTTGGCCACATGAGGGCCAACTGTCCACAGCTTACTGCAGGACCGGTGCAGGCTCCAGCACCGGCCTATTTGAGGATTACAGGTGGAGGTCAGGATGGAGCAGAGCCCCCGAGGGCTCAGGGGCGTGCTTTTCAGCTTATAGCAGAGGAGGTTAGGGCAGAGCCGGATGCAGCTGCGGGTATGTTTCCTTCTTGATATCTTGTTATCTTATGGTTGTTATGGAGTATTATATCTGCTAGTCTTGTTCGCATAATTTATGGTATTGTATCCGTTTGGTCTTTCAGGTATATGGTATTATTAAGGTGTCTGTAGTTAGGGGTTGAAATCAGTTAGCATCCAAGGGATTGATGGTCAAATTTTGGTTGATTGGTCTTGTTGTCGGGTATAACAATTGCGATTTGAGAAGTATTCAGTGAAGATTCGAACTCCCTTAGAGTTCGAGATGTGCGATGACGAAGGAGTGATTTTTGTGGAGGTTGCTCGTTTTGATTCAGTTCAAGTAAAAGAGAATTTGTTGAGTAAGAATGTTTAAGTGATGTTGGTTGGGTCACCAATGGTTGGTAGTCAGTGCTCTAAGTGGGGAGAATTGGAAAATTCTTAGGAGGATCAACAACATGAGAGGTTAATTAGCTGTGTGGGTTTCAACATCGTTTCAGTCAGCCAAGAACGTGGGCTGGTATGAGTAGGTGGCAGATGGTTGGGGCGGCATACAGACGAAGGTTGGGCCTGAGATTAGGCCGGGATTTGAGGATATGGAATGGAGTAAGAGTTCGGAACCCCAAGAGGGCTAGAACAGTATGTACGAGAGAGATTCCCAGAATGAATGGTTCAGGGTGACGTAAGACAGTTTTGAGCGGTCCGGACAGACTGAAGGCCGGAAAGCGTACCAGTCAGACCGAAGGCTCAGGGAACGGTCCAGATAGGCTGAAGGCCCAGGAGGGTGGTCCAGATATGATGAAGGTTCCGAGAGTGGTCCAGATAGACTGAAGGCCTGGTAAGGCGGTCTAGTCATGCTGAAGACTCTGTATGTGTTAGTGGGTCGGTGGGAGGAGAATGAGGAAAAAGTGTCATCAGGGGATGATAATTGATATGGTCTGGCCCCAAGCATTGATCATGTTAGTGGAAAACGGTGCTCGGACCCGAGAGTCCTTGCGAGTAGGTTCAGGGTATATGGAAGTGCGAGAATAGCAGTTGCTCTACATGGATAATGTAGAGTGAAGTGTAGCTCAGTGGCATGTGCAGGTGCAGTAAGGGTTGTGGAGTGGATTTCCTGGAAAGGAAAGGCATGTAGCTCCGGAAGGAGCGTGGGTACTCCAAAAGACGAGGAAGTGGAGTAAGTGGATTATCGACAATGCTTCAGCTATTGATAGTAAGTATTGGGATTGTACCAGTGGTGTGGAAACACATCCGGGTTGAGTGTCTGTTGAGGTTGCGGAAGGATTTCGGTAGTGTAGAACCATAAGAGTTCGGAGGGGATGCAGGGAGGGAGTCTTGGATTTTCCAGTATGGTTGTGATCAGGAAGTTGTATGTAGCGGTAATTCATCATGGGGGGTGGTTGAAAGTATCGTCAGTGTGACGGGTTTTCCAGCCCGAGGATATTGGATCAGGTACAACATGTGTATGTGATTTCATAGGGGAGCTCATGGGAGCGCTTAGGAGCTGAAGGATGTGTCATCCTATCATCTCGGGAAAGAACGAATTGGATTCGGAAAGGGAAGCGGGATAAGTCCCAGCAACCGGTACCGGGTCAGACGCCGGTGGATCAGGGTGATATCTAGCTCGTCAGAGCCAAGTGATTGTGGTGTATTAGATTACTTGAAGTGTCATCGGGAGGTACTTGGTTGATAATTGATATTATCTGAGGAAGAAGCCGGTGGCCGGCTTAAGGGAGATGTCAGGATACTGCAAGGGAGGAGTTGGGTTTATAGGGTTTCAGTTGTAGTGATTGGAGAAACCTGGATCAGTTAATGCCATGAGGTGCATTGAAAGAGTAGTTTCTGGAATTGTGCTGCCGCAGGCTTCCAGTACGAAGCCTAATTTAAGTGGGGGAGAATTGTAACACCCCAAGTTCAGAAGTGCGAGTTCAGGGTTCTTAGTGTAAATAAGAAAGGCCAACTCGGTGAGTCGATGGATAGACTCAGCGAGTCGAGTCGCGATTATGGTCACACGTTAAGTGACCAACTCGGCGAGTCGGAGGATGGACTCGGCGAGTTGGTGCTGAAGAGAGAAAACCCTAACCCCGGGGGTTGAGCCCTATATAAAGAACATAATACCTCTTCCTCGGCCTCTTTACCTTCCCTTTGAGTTCTAGAAGCCCTAGATTCGTGTGAGCTTTCCTTTGTGATAAATTAGAGCCTTGGAGGAGGGAATCTTGGAGGGGAATTGAAGAGCAAGAAGATTTAGAGCAAAGGGCTTTGTAGATATTTGGTTCATTCTTCAGTGGGAGCTTGCATTGGAGGTAATAGATCTGTTCTTGAGCTTTTGTGCATCTAGATTTATCAATTGTGGGGTTTTTGGGGCATAAATGAGGTCCATCTCGAGTTTGGTGTAAGATTTGAGGTTTTTACCTCAGATCTAGGCATGTAATGACCCTAGGAGCCATAAAGTCTATGATCAAGAGATGTAGGTCAAGTTCTTTTGTCCCAAGCCTTATCCCAAGGGTGTATTATGCTTAGATCTTTTTGGATTCACGTAAAGTTTGCAACTTTACGTGAGGAATAGCTTGTAGAATGATAGATCTATGGATTGGATCCCCTGCATGGCTTGGAAAGCCACTGTATGGATTAAGAGATAGAGGAACTCGACGAGTCACATAGGTGTACTCGGCGAGTTGGATGAAGATAGGCAGGAACTCGACAAGTTGGAAGAACAACTCGGCGAGTCTGATGAATGTTTCCTTGGACTCAGCGAGTCTGTTCTTGGACTCGGCGAGTCTGGTCGAGTAATCCAAACCTTTTCTGTTTAAGTCGTGACTCAGTGAGTCGAAGGACGACTCGGTGAGTTGAGCATGAAGGGACTCAGAGTTCATGGGACTCGGCGAATCTTAGGGTGACTCGGTGAGTTGGGTCGCGATATGGGAGTTTTCAGAGCATAGGGACACGACGAGTCAGTGGGTTGACTCGGCGAGTAGAGGCAGTCAGGAAGTTTGACTTTGGCTTAGGACTTTGACTTTGACTTTGACCAAGAGTTGACCAGTTGACTTCTAGGGATAATTTGGTAATTATTGGTATTTATTGAGTTCAGTCTTTTGGTATTGATCAGTGGTGGAGTTCGTGTCGGAGGTTGGAGCAGCGTGATCTTATCTCTTCAGTCAGCAGTTGCGAAGTGAGTTATCCTCACTATATCGAAAGGGTCTAAGGCACCAAGGCAGACCCTTTATCGGATGGAAATCCAAGTAGTTGTTATGTGCTATGTTATTGCTTTGCCATATGCTTGCATCCTGGTAGTTAGGATGGTATATGTTAGGGACCTGGTTAAGGTCGGAATCCTGGTACATAGGGGATGATGCTATATTATTGACCGTTTAGGTCAGTATCCTGGTTATAGTATGCTATGTATGTGATATGCTAGATCGGTTGATTGATGATTAATTGATATATGGTTATATGTTTATGTGCACTGGTTGGTTGATTGGGGTTGGGTTGAGGCGGGTCCTGCTTTATGCTGTAGGCCATCATACCCAGGGCAGACCGGATATTCCGAAGGCCCAGCGAGCGGTCCGGATACGTTGTAGGCCCCACGAGGGCGGACCAGACGTGCCGAGGATCGGAGAGTAGGCTAGGCCGACTGAAGGCTCGGTGCGCGCGGACCAACCACACTGCAGACTCGATGGATATGGCTAGACTCGGAGGCTGGAGCAGGTGGACTGAAGGCCCGGTGCGGCGGACCAATCACACAGTAGACCCGAAGTGCATGGCTATTCTGTTATGATATGGTATGTGTATGGTATATGTGGTTGGTATTTTGGGGTATCTCACTAAGGTTTCGGGCTTACAATTGTGGTTTAATGTTTCAGGTACTTCAGGAGACCGTGGCAAGGCGAAGGCGTGATCGTACCGCTCCTCATGGTCTTGTTTTATGATATGGTTCTGCGAATACTCTCATAATAAGTGTATTGAAAACATTTTTCTAATGAATTAATGAAATTGGGTTGTTTTTGAAAAATTTAAAATTGGTTGAAAATTTTTGGACATTACACCAAGATTACTATCATACAATTATATTAATTAATAATGATTTAATTTTTCTTAATTTCTAATTGGTGCATTTTGGCACACAATATTTGTTGAAAACATTTGAACCGATATATATATATATATATATATATATATATATAGTGTTAGAACAACTTCTATGACAAAGCCCTTGAATGCAGCTCCAATGGGTTCGCCGGTGGTTGAACAGATCAGAAGGAAGGGAGATCTAATCTCCGACAGGCTTCCCTTGGTTCATTATCTACGTCTCCGTTAGCCACCAATCGTGAAAAGGAAAGGAACGGAGGCAACGGTGCTGCCGTCAAGTGGCAACGAAGGCTGCTCCTTCTATCTGACAACAATCACGCAGGGGGGGGAGACTTCGGTCCTCTTTGATCGGAGAAGAAAGAAACACAAAAATAGTCAGAAAATGGCCGGTGAATCATAATCGGTCGCAAGGAAGGGCTGCAATCGGTAGTGGGAAGTCGCTGATTTTCTTCTCTTTAGTGGTGATGTTTCAGGCATGAAACGAAGGTGAATGCTGCCGGAAATTGTGATGAACTGGTTATGGGTTTCAGCAAAAGGGGTCGATGATATATAGGGTTTTAAAACTGATTTTACTAAATTAAAGGGATATTAAAAGGTTTAAATATTTAGTATAATTATAGATAACCAAGATTACTATCATACCCTTATATTAATTAATAATGATTTAATTTTTCTTAATTTCTAATTGGTGCATTTAGGCACACAATATTTTTTGGAAACATTTGAATATATATATATATATATATATATATATATATATATATATATATATATATATATATATATATATATATATATATATATAGGAGTAGGATCAAATGAGAACACCTAAAAGGTTGAGAACGCGAGAACACTTCTAGACCATTTAAAAAACTAAATCTAAGGCTATTATTGAATGGGCCATTTATGTAAATTTTTAAAATTAAAAGAATTAAAGTGTAACTTTAAAATTGGGATAAGGGTATAACAGTAATTAGCACTTTAGATAACTCCTAAAATTCCTCAACTCTCGTCTATTTCCTTTCATATTCTCGTCTCTTTCTTTCTCCCTTGGATTCCTAGGGCTTCAACAATAGTTCCGCCTGCATCGTCCATACACCACCCGATTCTATTCATCATCGCATCTCATGTTGCAGCCACCATCATTATCTTCAATCCTCGTTCGTGTCTTTGCCCTTCTTTCTCATTAACTTAAGTCGACATCCTCTTCAATCGATTCGTTTCTTAGCCCTTCTTCTCATCAACTTCAGTCGGCATCCATTTCAATCGACATCTTCAATCTACGTAGTCTGCAATAGTCACCGCCACTCGCTGCCGACGGATCTTCAAACGACACTAAAACACCGCCAACCGATCTTCTGTCACCATCGCTAATTGCCGCCTTCTGATCTTCAATCGATTTCGGATCCACCATCAACCTACAGGTATAGTAGTTATTTCTTTATTCATTTTTTTTTGAACCTCATAACTTCATTAAATGCCATGTGTTTGAAGAAGGTTTTTATTTGTCTTTTGGGTTGGGAAACCAGCAAAGCGACTAGCTGATTATTGGATTTTATGTTGTAATAGGACCAAAGATATTCATTTGTTCCGCAAGATTTAGGTCATTGTTTTAATGGGTTAGAGTTACTGCAGCTTCGATTGAATAAACAACGAATGATTATTGGGGTAGAGTATATATGTGATCTATTAGAAAAGGGACATATGACACATAATCATGGTAATCATCTATGAATGTATAATGTTTCATCACATATCAATTGTATGTTTAAACTATATATTGTTAGTATCATGGTTCTTATGTTTACACTATTGTTAGTATCATGTTGATGTCGCATGGTATTGGGTGACCCTAGTTGCTGAAAGTTGTGATTATTATACTAATATGTACTGTTCTTTTTCTGTTTGTCTGTGTTTTGATTTTCTGATATTTTTTTGATTATCATCAAAACAAAGATCAAAAATAAATTTGTTTTGGTTTCTTTTGATCATCTGTATGTGCAACCAAGTTCAAGCAGAGGGAGAAGGAGAGTTAAAGTGGAAACTTCTTGTGGTTTTGTGTGGGTTTGAAGTCTGAAAGCAGAAGAAAGCAAGGATATCATACATAATCAAGGTATTTGTAATTTGTGACCCATTTCTTTGTTAAAAAGAATGTTTGAATGATTTCATTACAATTATAAAGTTATAATCTTTTATGATTATAAACATGGTTGTACATCTGATTAAAAGACACTGGTAGCAATCATTTATAATTATAACTATCAACAATATAAATGATTAGAAAATCAATTATATACATGTCATTTATGATTATAACACTACATGATTTTGCTACTAATCATTCATTTTAATACTTTGTTGATATTTTTAGTGTATTTACATGTTTTTGGCATTTTGTAGGTAATTATAAAGAGAAAGGGATGCTATCACTTTTTAGATATCACTGGTTCTCGTTACACAAGCAACCAATTGATCCAAATAGAAGAATGAGATTGCAACCGATTCAAGAAAATGACCGACATATGGATGAATTTTTCATTTTTTTTTTCCATTTGGAGTGGTGTAATCATTGTTGAATATAATCATGTATAAATGTATGAAACTAGTATTGACATATTCATTTATGAATATAAGTATATAAATATATAAACCCAATCTTTGGAAATTTTATTTTTGAATATGTTTAAATTGTGTTTTATTCATTTACGATTACTACTTTATAGTTATAATTACAAATGTGTTTTACTCATTTATAAATAATAATATCTGATGAAAGATAAATTATAAAAAAATGAATTTTTTAACAAAAATCAATTAAAATTATTTTTATTATATATTAATAAAAACAAAATGAAAATCAGTTAATCTCTAATTTTAAGTAACTGTAATTAATATTGCTAAAATTTAGGAGATTAAGATTTGTTATATTTTGAATTAAATACGCAATTACTAATATACCCTTGTAAAATGATTGGTCTAAAAGTGTTCTCGCGTTCTCAACCTTTTAGGTGTTCTCATTTGATCATTTCCCTATATATATATATATATATATATATATATATATATATATATATATATATATATATATATATATATATATATATATATATATATATATATATATATATATATATATCGTCAATTGTTATCGAAACAAAATTTGAAACCACACTACCCTAGCCGAAGTTGATAACCACTCTCATGCAGTGGCGGAGCCAGGTTCAAAGTAAAGGGGTATCCCAAAAAAATTTCGGATGGCCTAATTTTTTTTCGAGGTACTTCGGTTTCAGTTTTAAACCTAAACCTTAATCGAATCCTTAGATAACCTAAAGTCATATTATATAAACATGAAGTCGAAGTATCTTTTGATACTTGAAGCGATGTGGGAATAAAAGTAGATATCAAATGAAGAATCAAGATAACAAGTTAATATAATAGACGAAATTGGCTAAATTTACATGTGTTTGGCGATGTGGGATTGATTAGCTGGGAAAATAAAAATAAAAGGTAAACAAAGAAAATGTAAGGAGGGAGATTTGATCCTTAGATCTCTACTTTAATATGCTAGCGCCTTATCTAGCAGACCACATGTTTGTTTGGGTTTATAAGTGAAGGGAAACATATATATACAGTATGTAAAACGAAATTTTGCTAAAAAGAATTACACTACCGAAAAAAAAAAATTTGAGGGGTATCCCGGGCTACCCCGGGCTCTACATTGGATCCGCCCATGCTCTCATGATGATCATGACTAAATTTCCGTTGCTTGAACTCTAAGAAATCACCGAGTTAGTCAGATTATTGGAAATTTACAGTCATGAGCTCCTACAAAAACCATATTTCAAATATTTTTATTGTTGTTTGTATTCTAGACTAGGTTTGCACATTCCACAATACATTTTTTAGTATAAAACACCATAATGTTGAAATAAATAAATAAGGAAGCAAAACCATATTCGTAAAACTAGTAGAGAACCAGGAATTTGGATATGGGGTACAAACATTATCAATATATTATATGTAGTTGTCTAATATCAGATCTTAAAAAGTATGCTATAATTTCTTTGGTTGAGAGTATAATAACACAAAACATGTTTACAAATAATATTTTATATATATAAAAAAAAACAATTTTTTTAGAGGTACTGTAGTACCTCCAACGCCCCACCTAACTCCGCCACTGCATAAAACCACAATATCTTTGAAGCATTTTTTCCAAGTTCTTTAATTTGGGATACTTAGTTGTTTTGATAAAAGGTTATAAGCAGGGTGGTAACCGAGCCAAATTCGGGTCCAAAATGACTTGTTTTGGACAATGTTGGTTATTTTACCAATTAAGAATATTATGAATTATTACTTATTTTCATTAAAGTTAATTTAAATTGTGTTCATTATTATCAATATATATCCCTAAAATGTTTTTCTTATGTTAGTAATTCTATAACTTTCATATATGTACTTAGGTTAGGTTTAAACACGTTTTTCTCACAAGTCAAAATGTAATCAATTTAAAATGTTTTAAGTTTTTACCCAAATCAATTAATTGACTATATTAGAACGTTTAAATGCGTTTTTCTCACAAGTCAAAATGTAATCAATTTAAAATGTTTTAAGTTTTTACCCAAATCAACTAATTGACTATAAATTCGCCGATATGTTTAATATGTTTATAAATAGATAAGAGAAAATTAGAAATACGATTAATACCAAACTTAAATTTAAAAATAATATATTGAATAAAAGGAAATTTTATGAATGTGTAATTACGTCAACAAAAGTCGAAGTCCAAGTCCAACTCCAACTCTAATGTAATCCCTACGTCGTCTTCTTCCTCAAAAAATCTGTGTTTTATAAATAAGCCTACACTGCCCTCCCAATAAACCACAGTTTGACCTCATTCGTACAATCATACCTAATGGCAATGGAGCACATGCAGTCATCCTTCATCTCAAAGCTGCCAATAGTCATGGCGACCATCGGAGAAAAGAAAGAACAGCTTGCTGCAAAGAAGCAAGAGCTCTTGGAAATAAAGCGTATAGGAAGAGGTACGGAGCAGTTGACGTATGAACTTGGAATCCAATGGGGGACTCTGGAAGTGGAGATTGATCTGCTTGAGCACACGGCTAATGTGATGAAAAAGGATTTGATTCAGAGGGGATTGCTTGTCAATGGGAAACTTTAGGTGGATGATGATTTTTTTTCTTATTCTATTTGGTTTTAGTTTCTTTTGTCTTGAACTAGTCGATGGTGTTTATTACGTGGTTTAAAACTTTTAAACTGCCAAAACTTCGTAATGGAAACCCATGCACCTTTGTTTCGAATCGATTGATCAATCTTAATTATATAATTCTTTTTTCTTTTACTATTTTGAATAAAGCTAAGGATATGCATTGTGTAGGTTTCAGAACTTGCAAGTTTGAATGAAACATGTTAGGTTTATATGTCAACTGATTTCATAAATTTTATCCCACTGCATCAATAGTTCAATTGTAAAAGAAAAAGTTTCGAGAAGTGGGTAATTGTGGAAAATATTGTTCATATTTTTTTCTTAAATATAAATTTTTTTTGCCTAATAGTATCGAATATATTTGTTTATTTAACTTTTATGTAAAATTTAAATTTAACATGTTTACCTTCTAGCTCTAGTTTACGTAAAGCATAATTAAAATTGATTTTTAATGACATGAAATTGATAGATATAAACCAAAACAAAATTAGATATAATACTAATTTTAATGAAATAAGTGTTTAGTATTGAAGGACATTTGGTATAACCCGTATTAGGTGTGTTGGAAAATGTCTTTCTCAAAATGGAAATGGTTGATGGTTTAAGTATTGTTATGGACAAAAATAATATATTTAAAAATATGGTTAAATCTCCTATCCTATTATAAGAATATCAATTTGCCATGTGTCAATTGTTCAGCCTACCTCTCAATGTTTTCCCCGCTCATTTCACAATACGCTTATTTATTGAAATACCCTTCTATTGCTTTGAAATGGGAATTGCCTTATCTCAGTTGTTTATATTTGATCCTTAAATCCTTAAATCTCGCCAAAGTTATAAGCATAGCTCATTTCAAGTGCATTCAGTTTAAGGAACTTGATTGTATTTCCAAATGAATTAGGGTTACTTTTTCCGATGTGCTTCAATATCAATCAATCAACAAAGTTTGAATCGTAGTAGGATACAAGTAATGGTCATATTTATCGAGGATACAATGAAACATTCTTGGGGAATAAAAATGTATATGAAGGTATATATGGATGGAAACTTATTTTTATAAGATTTTTCACTTTGACTCCTGCTTTTTTAGAGTTCGAAAAAACACCTCCAATTCTTCTTTTTCATTAATGAAGGTACTTTTCTAAATCCAGAGAATACCCTATCTACTTATCTTATTTTAGTTTCAGTAACTTTTATCAAAATTTATTTGCATTTATTTTTTTCATTGCGACAATTTATGCCTTGTGATAATTTCTACCTGACATCGGGTCGTGCCCGGTAAGCAAACCATCACATAACCAATAGAGTTGCAAACTTTACTCACATACATGCCTTAATGGGACTCAACACTTAGAAAAGGAACTTAATAAGGGTCTTCATTCTTTCATGGACCAACAACTCCGATGAACTTTCCATTTTTATTAGTAAGGGACCTTATTGGAGCTTAGATCTAACATCCACTACTTTTGGGGTAGATCAAAAGCTCACCTTCACTTCAAGGGACTCAACATATCTAAGAAACACCACAAAGTAGATCCAAAAAAATGATCATCAAGGTATAAGCTTTTTACCTTAGAAAGCTTGCAAACAGGAAGATACCCCCAGATCTATAGGCTCAAGCCACTCCTCCAAGTGTTCATCTTCCTCTTCTTCACCACAAATCACCTTCCAAGCTCAAAATCACCAAAATGCACTTAGGGTTTGAATCTAAGGTTAAAAAGGGATGGATGCTAAATGTATTAGGGTTTGGTGAAGAGATAATGAGCTTAAATAGGATCCAACACCCTCATTTAGGGTTTGTATGAATCTGGAGTACGCCCTGCGTACTCCCATTACGCATAGCATACTCCCCATAAGTGTCCTGATCCAACAATTTATTACTCCTAGTGTACACGAATGTATGCCCTGCATACTGACCTTTGCACTAGTAAGCCCCCATATTCCCTATGTACGCCCCATATACCAGGGTTAGCCTTAAACCTTACAATCTTCCGAAGGCCATAACTTTTTCGTTATAAGTCTGTTTCCGACAATCCTTATATCCACGAAGAGGTAACAAGATACTCTACACTTCTATCAACTCATACTTTCCTTATAACTTCTCGAACAAAAATCTAATTTCCATAAAAGCCCTAATTGACACTTTATCAAAATACCCCTTGGCTCAATAACACAAACTGAACTCCAGGATCATACAAATTACATCACCCACACCTAAATGGGTCTAAATTTCATTCCCTCAATGCCCCCAACCCTGATGAAACCCGATCTACGGGTCACCTCCCCATATTAGGAAACGATTCTAAACAAGACGTTACAACTCTCCCCCATATAAATTAGATTTCATCCTCAAAATCGTTCATTACCACCCTCCTGGAAACCAACACTCTAAACAAAACCTTCTAGTTCTAAACAAAACATTGATCCCATAACTATTGATCCAACACGATACTGCTAAAATTCCAGAATCCCATCACTTGTCTAACCTCCAAACAGATGAAACAAATCCGAAACATAATCATAGGATTCTTGACCAAAAGCCAACTCGATACATAACTCATAACCTGAGATCCAAGGATTTACACTTGCATTTCACTTGAAACCTTCTGATTTACTACATCCATTCACCAAACTAGGATATCAATATCCCCAAACTACCGCTGCGACTACTAGGCTCACACCTAGTCCAACAACCAGGTTCTTAAGAATCCAACCTATAAGGCTATCCTCGCCTATGCAACACACCATGCCACTCCATGGCCATATAATCATCCTACTAAAGCCATAATCCAATTCCCTAACCCAATCGGTCTCTACTAGGTCTCACCTGTATTGCTATAAACACACGAGCCTTACCCACAGGTCCCACCCAGTCTATACCAATGAACGGTCCATGTCCACAGGTCTTACCCCATCGAGAGCTACATAGTTCCAACCTTGCCTTAAACCCCAATGGACCTCTTCCCATATGTAATACCTCGTTTATTTATTTAATAAATAAATAAAGTAATAAATACATAATAGCCCTAAAAGCATAATAGTGTAGCAAGAAGTTAGTTACGGGGGTTAAAAAGTCATAATTGAAAGTTTAAGGGTACCATTTTCTGATTAATTTATAAAGGATTTTGAAGTCAGGGGCTGAAAGGTAAGTATTGTATTAAGGTGAAAAGATTTTATGGAGTAAGGGGCTAAAAGTAAATTCTAAACTTAAAATGTAAAAGATTTCAGAATTGGGGTTTAAAGTGTAAATTACAGAGTGATATTGAAAGAAAATTGGATGGGAGGGACCTATCCTGATAATATAGCAATATGTTTGTTTGTGTCGGATATATATATATATATATATATATATATATATATATATATATATATATATATATATATATATATATATATGCATGCGCTATAAAACCCTAACCCTATTTTGACTATTCTAGCCGTCATCCTCCTCTTCTTCACTTTCAGCTGCCACCCTACCCTGTGGCTCCGATCATACGACTCCAGCAAGCATGTTGTTTCCCCAAATGGCACCATCTTTCCTCCGCCACCTTCTCTTCCACTTCTGGCATCGTTCTGCGGTCGTTGAAGTCGTTAGCCGCCATGTCGTTCTCAATCAGCGAAGACGACGAGGACCACCAGCATCCACCTCTCCGTTCGACTATGACCATTCTCCGGAGCTCTCTCAAATGCCACTTCTAGGCCACTTTTTGCTCCCCCATCGTTGCTATAAGACGACGTGTGTAACCAAGGAAACCCACCGAAAACGGTCAAAGGCAGCTGTATCAGCCGAAGGTCGGAGATGTTTTCGTTGCCTTCCTGTTATGCACGACGTCTCTTTGTCGGTGTTGCATCTCAGCCCCGTTGGCATCTAGATTTCGATCAAAGTCGTGTAGGGGTGTGTTGATGCTTGACTGAGAACCAAAAAGGAATCACCGCCACCACCATATGGTGGTGGCTGTCGTCCTAAAATTGTTGTTGGCACCACCGTGAGCCACCAGGTGGGTGGCTGGGGTACATCTCGCAATCAGAAGCATGTATGGGTGTGTTGTGTATGGTTGTGTTTGATCGGAAAATTGAGGAAGGCCAACACCACCACCGTGAGGTGGTTGCTGCCACCACTTACCACCATTGGCCACCATTAGGTAGTTGTGTGTGTGCTTACTTTGCTTAGTGTAGTGTGTGTGCGTTTAGTTTTGGTATTTTTCTTTGTAAATTGTAAAATGGAATAATGAAAGGAAATTCCACCACCTTAGGGTGGTGGCTGCCGCCACCGGCCACCATGTCAGGTGGCGGTGTGCTTTGCCTCGTGGTGTTGATTCGTTTGGGGTGCTTGAAACCCTAATGGGTCCAATGAAGCTTAATGGACTCTAATGGACCCAATATAACCCTAATGGGCTTAATAATATTTTAGTGGGCTTAATAGGCCCATTAAAGCCCTAATTGATCTAAAAGCCCAACAAATTAATAAATAGGCTAGTATTTGTGTTGGAAACCCTAATTAGGGTTTGGAAAACCCTAATGCCATTGAAACCCTAATTTTGGGGAATTAATCGAGACACACATGAATTATTAATAACTTGGAATATTAAATAATAATCATTGGCGGAAATTAATCTAAGCAATATTGGACTTAATGGATTAAGTCCTTAATGGGTTAAGTAGGAAACTTAACCCTAATCATCATTTTATGTGAAACCCTACTTTCACTTGGGTTTATTGTTGGGCCTTTCTATTGGGCCTTGATGATTGGGTTATTAAATGGGCTATCCAAGATCAAGAAAATGGTCTAGAGAAAATTAATAGGCCTAGGGTAAGGTCTATGTAAGGGGCTTCGGCCTAATTTGGAAAATTAGGCCATAGATGGGCTATAGTTTGGGCCTTAATGATTATATGATGTTGGGCCTTAGATTGAGACCATGTATAGGCCTAAGCCCAATTTGGAAAATTAGGCCATGTGTTGGGCTTTGATTCCTAATTGACTTTGGGCCTATGGATTGGGACTTGGGCTTGAATAATCCAAGCTAGGGGTAATGTAGTAATTACCCAAAGAATGTATTTATGGTTATTAATTGGGTGTTATTTTGTTGTTAACAGTTCAGGAGTCTGTCAGCCAGCAGCTGGGGTCAAGTCTGTGGGACTTCAGCAAGTGTGGGATTGTGTCTTCGGTACTTCAATAGTGTAAGGTGAGTTACCTTCCAGTAGTGGTGGGTCTACGGCCACAATGCCGGCCCACCAGTAGGAGTTGTATGTTAGATGATTGTCTTTGTGATATCATCTAGGTTTGCTACTACCTTATATGTTATATACTGGCATGGCATGTTATATGTGATAGTAGTAGAGTTCGGTTGTTAAGACCAAAGGGTAGGTCAGACACCCCAGATATGTCTGACAGTATGTAATGATATGTTTATATGCTGGCATGATATGTTATATGTGATAGTGGTAGTAGGAGGGGAATAGGCCCCAAGTTTGGGTGTTAGGACCGAAGGGTAGTTCGGACACCCCAGATATGTCTGATAGTATGTTTATGTTATGATATATGTGATAGTAGCAGTAGAGGTGGTATAGTCCCCGAGGGTCGGTTGTTAGGACCGATGGGTAAGTCAGCACCCCAGAATGGCTTGACACAGGTACGTCGGCACCCCAGAATGGTCGTACCGGGTAGGTCGGGACCCCAGAATTACCCGACAGTATGCATGCTTTGTGATTGTATGGTATGTGTTATGATGGGAGAACTCACTAAGCTTCGTGCTTATGGTTTTCAGTTTTGGTTTCAGGTACTTCGTGTTTCAAGGAAAGGAGTCGGCTTGATCGCAGTGCGTCACACTGTGTTTTCCGCACATGATATCCTTGGGATTACACTCTAATATGGTTTTATGATAATATGTTTTGATTACTGACACTTTGGTTTGACACGAGATATTATTGTGAATGTTTTTACACTGATGGTTTTATGTAATAACTTATTTAAAAATGAAATTTTTAGCCTTGAAAATTGGGATGTTACACCATAACATAGATATGATCTTCGACCCTACTGTACGCCTTGACCAAGGCATGAGCTAAATCCTCCTTTATACTCATGACCACCCCAATGATGGTCTACCTCAATCTGATGAATGCTATGATCCTATCACAGACTTACAACACTTCCATACTATCTACAAATCCAGTGAATGTTACGACCACCCCGCGGTCTTATGACATGTCTATCCTACAATGGTCACCATCCATGGTCTTACCACTCCTCTACCATATCAACCACAATCATCCTACGTCAAACCCGCATCTGATTGTATCCCAATCCGGTGTTTGATTCATGCTTTGAACCTCAAATCCTTCATCAAACAAGAATAGGCATCGAGGCTCTAACACAACCCTCAACCTGGATCCATCCACATGCTTGATATCCATCACAACGAAGACGACAACCAGCTGTTTGAAGGTTCTTGAATTCCCAACCTACACAACTTCAATCCAGACGACCACTTGAGTCGTCTTCCCTCCCGACTGGGATGTGAACCCTAGTTTCACACCTGATTTAGCTTCCAGAAATCTGAATGATCCCCCCCACTGGGATTCATCGAAGCTCTCCCAACCCATAAAATTTGATGGATTCCCAACCTATCTTATTTCCTTATATCTCGAACCGACAACGACCTGAGCTTACCAAGAACTAGCATTCCATTACTAGCCAATCCCGTTGATCGCACAAATTTTGAAATCCCGATGAATACTCCCTGAAATCCCAGCAAGCCTGATAATCCCAATCGATTCTCATGATACAACACCAATCCTTAAGTCCTTTATGTTAGTGACAAAGACCATAACCCTTGCTCTGAACTGGTGAATCTTCACTCTAACTTCCCATCCTCAAAAGAATCTCTAAATTCTAACAATCTTCAACCCTTACGATAATAAAATTCCCTGACACCTCTAATGACCAAACAAACTCATGCAGCTGCCACCACCATCTTCTTGCTACCGCTCCTTCCATAGAAACAGTAGTGATTGAACCCAAAGGTTCTTCCATGCATGACTGTCAATTCTACCAGAACAAATGCAAACATGACTGAACTTTGACTTCATTAAAGAACTAACCAACTAATTCGACCATAGACCTTCCAAACAACACCCCTGAATTGGACCATTAAAGAACTAGAACAACAACCATACATACTGAATTCCTCTTAGCAAGATATAACCCACTAATGACTCTTGGCATGAAAAATGGCATGTAACAATTCTTGATGATACAACCCAGGAAATAATAGAGGACTAAACCAAAGATAATGCTTACACAACCCAATACAAGGTTTGAAAGTAATAAAAATACTAATAATAATCAAGAAGTGAGCAAATATTACATACCTGCAATAGCACCTGATGAAACCGTGGCCTCCCATTCCTGAAACTGTAATGCTCGTCTCCTCACTACTATAGCTCCTGCCCTACCCTCATAACCATCAGTTTTCCTCACCCGATTGCAGTGAAAACACGTCGGATCTGACCCACGGGGGCAATCCCGACTAAAATGACCCATCTGAACACAACTGAAACATCCTCGACCTGTCTCCCAATATCCTTCCTCATGGGTCCTCCCACACTTTGCAAAACGGCCACGACCATGATGGCCTCTCGAATGTAAATACTGAGTCCTGGGCCTCTTCATGTGGCCCATTGAAATCTGAGTATTCTCTGGCTTCCTATTCCCGAGGTGGTCCAAGTCAATCTCACACTCTCGGGCACTAGCAATCATATCATTCAGGGTCTCACACATTGACGGATTCATGAATTATGTGATGTCATCCCTCAGCATGTCATGATACCTTACCTTCTTCATCTCCTTCTCTACTGCATATTGCAGAATCAACAAATCCCTCTCCCTGAACTTTACGGTGATCTCTTCCACAGTCTCAGTCGTCTGGCGAAGATCCTGAAGGTCACTCGCCAACTGCTGCACATCAATAGCTAGTGCAAACTCGACCCTAAACCGGATCACAAACTCATCCCAAGTCATCGTCTCTAGGGATTTGCCTCCCAAAGTTAAGTCTACATCCTCCCACCAATCTTGGGCTCTGTCCTTCAGAAGATAGGAGGCAAATCTTACCTTCGACCCCTCGGAGCAGAAACTCGTGTTAGTTGGCCATATCCTCTAACCATCTCCTATTGTCAATTTGATCCTTCTCCCCAACGAATTCGGGAGCTCCACAAGCACGAAAATCATGGAAGGAAAGAGTGCGAGCTGGAAAAAAGCTATTACCTCAATACAGAATGCACACATACGCTCATCCAAAATCTCTAAAATTCCCTCCCTGACTGAACCAAAGACCGTAGGAGTCTTCTCCAAAATACCGCGGGTAATCTTTCACGAGATGAAATCTTGCATCTGCTCATCGATCGGCTCAGTACCCACACATGAGCCTGAACCTAAACCTCTTCCTAGTGTGCTCATTTCCACACCAAGACAAAAAACAATCATACCAATAATCAGAACATACCCAAGAATCCACATCTCACAGGCTTCCTAGATTCTCCAAGACTCTCCTTGATTTGAGGATGGGTCCTATGCTTTCAGTAGTACGGGCCTAATACTACCTTTTGCACCTATCCATACTTTACTCAAGAATCATCCCAAATCCTCTAAGTCACCTTCTTAAACCGATACTCCAAATGCTCGCTAAGCAGCGCAACTAAACCCATTGAATCACTTCTTAGGCTTTCCTAGGTTTCCGACCTCACCCTGCCAACAGTTGCTGAAGAACTCCCCATAATGTCAGTTACCACCTCACGAATACAATCAAATGCAAGAAAGCTTAGATAATCCTTCGAGTAAAAGTCTCATCCTTAGAATGGTTACTCTCAAACAAGAGCTGCACAATAGGATCAAATCCATCACTCTGAGATTATTCAACCTTTGTCACATGTGATTTAACATATTCACTTAATAGCTAAGTCACATCACCTAAGGGTTCCACAACGCACAAAGCAAGTAGCATTTGTGCAGTAGCACTCCAATCAATAGAATGACCAAGAACATTAAAACTCACATACTACAACTCATGCTAGGAACTTCCATTCTCGCTCCGATTGCTTTATGCATGCAAATTATACACAATACAGGATCAAATAGATTGTCGAATAAAAGACTCTACCCTAGGACCACAACCAAGTGAGGAATAGGAAATAAGGCCAAATCAATCATTGTATGGCTATATGATGCTGACCGTATACAACTTTTAAAGCATACACCTAGCAATTATGGGTATCAATACATATTCCCAATCTAACATAGAATCCAATGCTTCTTAGGCTACAAGTCATCACATATTAGGCCAATCTATCATGCAAAAGTATCCCTAGCATCATCCTAGCATGCAATTCTCATAACAAGTTATCATAACAAACATGTATGGGTATTCTGGGAATCACTTATTTGAGCTCATTCGATTGCACGCATCACATCCCCTT
Organism: Lactuca saligna; assembly: GCF_052625555.1. Taxonomy (NCBI): domain Eukaryota; kingdom Viridiplantae; phylum Streptophyta; class Magnoliopsida; order Asterales; family Asteraceae; genus Lactuca; species Lactuca saligna. Next base: position 260,860,020 of record NC_136420.1, on the reverse strand, counting down.
TTTTCTTTACAAGAATCCTTTTAGAAATTTCTTTCCTTTTACAAAAATCTATTTAGAACTCGTTTTATTTTTAAGAAAAATCATCAATTCCTCATTTTGAGTTCAGTCACACCCGAGAGTGTGCCCAAATCCCTCAAACCAATGCTCTGATACTAACTTGTAACAACCTAAAATTATGAAGTAAAAATTTTATTTTTACTTTAACTAAAACATTAATTATTTGTGAGTCAACATTCACTATCTTTTTTTTACAAATATTCCAATGTACTTTATAAGAAAATAGTTATCATAGTACATTAATCCAGAAAACAACATAATACGGAAACATGGGTGGATTCGTTGCGATCAAGTCGAGCCCTTCCCTTCCGAACCAGAAATACCTACCATAAAAACCATAAGCAAAAAGGTTAGTGAGTTCCTCAAAATACCACATAACATACATAATAACCATATACTTAGGCCACACATTTCATCGAGCCCCGCGCGGCATCGATCCCCGCTTGGTATATAAATATGTCAGTCACCAGGCCCCACTCGATACACATCTAAGCATATCAACATATAACCATATGAACACATGTGATAATCACGAAGATAATAACATACCATATAATCATCCATCCCCGCCCGATATCGCGCGTCACCCGGTAAGCATACAATATACTCATCAGGCCCCACCTAGCATCGAGTCGTGCCCGATAAGCATACCATCACATAACACATGCAAGAGTCTCCCATACGTCTAGTGTCTTAACATATAAACTAGGGGTCGACATTGGTACCTTCGACCAGTTAAACACAGTGAGGGAACTCACCTCATTTCGCTGATAAACAATGACTGCCCGGGTCACTGAACTGGATGACTTCGTGCCAACTAACAATAAATACATAACTCAATCAATAATCAACCTGAAACCCAAGTTTTGAGGACCACTCTATAAACCAACTTCCTAAAGCGTAAAAGACCATTTTAATCTTTTTCTCATTTGGCCCAAAACCAAGGCCCATCCCAATTCCACAAAAGCCTAAGATGGCAACCCAAGTTCAATATGGACCAACTTCCTAATTGGGCCTAAAAACTCTCATGAGACCATTACCAAGAAAGTCCTCAGACTAACCATGACCCAAAAAACAGACACCCAATGGGCCAAATTAAAAAAAGGCCCAATATTGTTGAACTGGGGAGTATGCCCTGCATACTCAAGACGTACACCCTACTTACTCGAGACGTACACCCGACGTACTTGACCATGATGCACAAAGTACAAACGCCTGATGCATAACCTAGCATTACACTGAGCGTACCTCCTCATACGCCCAACATACTTATTAGAAATCCAAAACCCACATTTAGCTCTTAATAGGTGAAGCCAAGATTTCCAAAACAAAGATTTGGTCCGTAGACAAGATCTTAACCAATAAAGTTGCCAACTTTACTCACATACATGCCTTAATGGGACTCAACACTTTAAAAGGAACTTAATAAGGGTTTTAATACTTGCATGGACCAACAACTTGCATAAAGTTTCCATTTTTATGAACAAGGGACCTTATTGGAGCTTAGATCTAACATCCACCGCTTTTGGAGTAGATCAAAAGCTCAACTTTACATCAAGGGACTCAAAAATACCAAAGAAACACCCCAAAGTAGATCCAAACAAAATGATCATCAAGGTATAAGCTTTTTATCTTAGAAAGCTTGCAAATGGGAAGATACTCTTGGATCTACAAGCTCAAGCCACTCCTCCAAGTGCTCCTCTTCCTCTTCTTCACCACAAAACACCCACAAATCTCCTTCCATGCTCAAAATCACCAAAATACACTTAGGATTCGAATCTAGGGTTAAAAAGGGATGGAGACTGAAGGTATTAGGGTTTGGTGAAGAGATAATGATCTTAAATAGGGTTCAACACCCTCATTTAGGATTTGCATGAATCTGGAGTACGCCCTATGTACTCCCATTATGCTTAGTGTATTCCCTATAAGTTTCATGATCTAACTGCTTATACGCCCATCGTACACCAATGTACGCCCCGCGTACTGACCTTAGCATTAGTACCCCCCGCGTACTAGGGTTAGCCTTAAACCCTATAATCTTCCGAAGGCCATAATTTTTTTGTTATAAGTCTGTTTCCGACGATCCTTATATCCACAAAGAGGTAACGAGAAGCTCTACACTTATATCAACTCATACTTGCCTTAAAACTTCCGAACAAAAATCCAATTTCTAGAAAAGCTCGAACCGACACTTTACTGAAATACCTCTTGGCTTCAAAACACAAATCGAACTCCCGGATTATCCAAATTACATCACCCACACCTAAATGGGCCTAAATCTCATTCCATAAAAGGCCCCAAGCCTGATAATACCTGATCTTCAGCTCACCGCCTCGCATTAAGAAACGATTTAGGACAGGGCATTAAAGCAACCCCTGGGTTTTCATTTCGAATTTTCCATTGTTTCAATGTGTTGAAAACTCTCCTTCAAGTTGTCCTTTTGAATTTTTAATGACCATCAAAGCTAAATTTTGAATGAACTGATATCACACACCTTTTAAGCTGATCATCCCATGATTAATTCCTAATTTATAAGTGCCCAATAAACAGCCACATAACCGAACCAAACTAATTCTTATCATAGTATATTAAACCAAAGTGATTCTTATCATAGTATATCCTTAGCTGTTAATGAAGCTGAATTTGAAACAAAACCAGAAACTGAAGTTTCAACCACTCCAACCAAAGCTGATAACCACTCTCATGATGGTCTTGACAAAACTTTCACGACTTGAACTCTAAGACATCATCTGATTAGTCAGATTATAGAAAATTTATACAAAGTAGTCCTTACAAGAAACCATATTTCAAATATAGTTTTTTGTTCATTGTATTTTGGACTAGGTTTACACATTCCACAATACATTTCTTAGTATCAAACACCATAATGCTAAAAGAAATAAGTAATGAAACAAGATCATACCCGTAAAACCACAATATCTTCATAATCAACCATCATTTTTTTTCAATTCAAAAGATTCCGAAATATCATTTTGGGAAGGTGGTGGGTACCACATTCTGGAAGTTCTCAGTTGTTCTGTTAACCGGTGGTAACCAAGCCGAATTCGGATGCAAAATAACTTGCTTCGGACATGTTTGTTATTTTATCAATTAAGAATGTTATGAGTTATTTTCATTAAAGTTAATTCAAATCGTGATCATTTTTATAAGTGATTTTCTAATATGTGCCTAAGGGCACATATAATAAGTATTAATTGAAGATATATATATATATATATATTACCATAATTAATTATAAAATACATTAATAATAAGAAATATTACCATAATTACATGTGAAGTGCATTAATAATTTCCATAATAAATGTATTTCGAATTTAATTATGGTAATATTTTTCATAATTAATACTTCTTATAGGTGTCCTTAGGGTACATATTAGAAAATATTTTTTTATAAATATCCCTAAAATGTTTTCCCTATGTTATTATTTCTTTAACTTTCATGTAATTAGGTTGGAACGTCTAAACAGGTTTTTTTTACAAGTCAAAATAGAATCAGGTTAAAATATTTTAATTTTTTTACCCAAATCAACTAATTGACTATAAATTCGGACTATAATGTTTAATATTGTTATAAATAAATAAGAGAAAAAAATATTGTTTAGCTAAAAGGGAATAACACATTGAAATCGGACCATGTCTGTTATCTAAAATGTAGATGATTTGTTTATTCATAGAGATACGATTCATACCAAACTTAATTATAGCATTATATATCGAATAAAAGGAAATTTTATGCGTGTAATTACGTCTACGAAAGCCCAAGTCCAAGTCCAACTCTAACTGGATTCCCTACGTATTCTTCTTCCTCAAGAAATCCGTGTTTTATAATACGCCTACACTGTCCTCCCAGTAAACCACAGTTGGACCTCATTCGTACAATCATACCTAATGGCAATGGAACACATGCAGTCATCCTTCATCTCAAAGCTGCCGATAGTCATGGAGACCATCGGAGAAAAGAAAGAACAGCTTGCTGCAAAGAAGCAAGAGCTCTTGGAAATAAAGCGTATAGGAGGAGGTACGGAGCAGTTGACGTATGAACTTGGAATCCAATGGGGGACTCTGGAAGTGGAGATTGATCTGCTGGAGCACACGGCTAATGTGATGAAAAAGGATTTGATCGAGAGGGGATTGCTTGTCAATGGGAAACTTTAGGTGGATGATGATTTTTATTTTTATTCTTTTTGGTTTTAGTTTCTTTCGTCTCGAACCAGTCGATGGTGTTTATGATTTGGTTTATAACTTTTAAACTGCCAAAACTTTGGAATGGAAACCCATGCACCTTTGTTTTGAATCGATTTAATCTTAATTATATAGTTCTTTTTTGTTTACTATATATTATGAATAAAACTATTCATAGGTATTGTGTAGGTTCCACAACTTGCAAATTTAAATGAAACATGTTAGGTTTATATGTTAACGATTTCATAAAATTTTCCCACTGCATCAATAGTTCAATTGTAAAAGATAAACTTTCGAGAAGTGGGTAATTGTTGAAATAATTGTTCATATTTTTTTCTTATATATAATATATATAATAAATAATATATAAAAATATTTTGTGTAGTAATATCGAATATATTTGTTATTTAATTTTTATGTATTTTTTAAATTAAACATGTTTACCTTCTAGCTCTAGTTTACGTAAAGCATAATTAAAATTGCTTTTTAATGGCATAAAATAATTGATAGATATTTCAAATCAAAAGAAAATTAGATACAATAGTCGTATCACTATATTTAATGAAATAAATGTTTAGTATTGAAGGACATTTGGTATAACGATATTAGGTGTATTGGAAAATGACTTTCTTGATGTTTTAAGTCCTGTTATGAACAAAAATAATAGATTTAGAAATATGATTAATTAAGTATATATAGATTTAGAAATATGAATAGATAAGTCAATGGTTGTAGAACTTGCTATTCGGTACCTGTTCGGCCGACTACCGAGTAGAGATTACTCGGGAGTACTCGGGGAGTACCCGTATTTTGTAATTCATGTAGAAATATTTTTAGGAAAATTATACATGCCAAAATCATAAGTTAAAACCTTAAGTTGATTGAAATATATAACAAAATTAGATACATGTGAATACACAAAAACTGAAAAATACACAATGGTCCAACTTCGTGATTAATTATTGAAAATTTAAGATATATATATATATATATATATATATATATATATATATATATATATATATATATATATATATATATATATATATAATCACATGTGTGTGTGTTAAATAATAAATTGTTAAGTATATTATACATATTAACCATTAAGTTGGCCGAGATATACAGCTCGTTTCAATAAGGTGTCGATTAGGGAGTACCCGGATTTGTGACTCGTCTCGATAAGTGGTCGAGTAGCTAGTACTTGGATGAATAATCGGCTAACTCGGCGAGTTTTACAGCACTAGATAAGTCTATGTGTTACTATACAAAAGAAATGTTTAACAAATTTTAATTCTTTTTACCAAGATTTGGTTTTTTAAGAAAATCACTACTAGAAAACAATGGCTTTTGCTATAGGAAAATAGCTACGGAAAATTTCCGTAGGAAAAAACCTACATAATACCTACCGAATAACTACGGAATGGGAAACCCTAATTTAGTAACGAAATCGCTACAAAATAGCTACGAAATAGTTACAGACGAAAATTCATAGGTATTCCGTTAGTAATTAGCTACAAAATTGCTACGGAGTAGCGACGAAACTAAATTTGTAGATATTTTGTAGGTAATTCGCTATAAATTAGCTATGAACTATTGACGGAAGAGAATGACTATAGAATAGCTACAGAATAACTACGAAATCTATTTATATTATTATTATTATTATTATTATTATTATTATTATTATTATTATGTTTCATTATTTGAGTCTTACAACTATTTTTTTTATCGTTTTATTTTTACATATATAAACCACAAACAATTAAAAATAATAATATTTAATATATCATGTATTTGTTTAATGATGTTAATTGTGCCTTAAGAACAAGCATATGTAACTTTTTGTTTATTATGTATATAGTAATGAGTTCTAATGATGCATACGTTTGTATGTGAGTTTATGTTATATATAACTTGGTTAAAACAAACCAATCAACGTAAAATGAAGTTGTGAAAAATTGAAACGAAAAAAAAAAAAAAAAATTTGACCTTTGAAAATTAGAAAAATAAAAAAAAAGATTGTAGGTAATCTGTACGTAATATCTACGGATTACCTACCGATTACCTTTATCTGTAGGTAATCCGTATGTATTTTCCTATAGATTACCTACGGACTTTTTATTTATTTATTTTTCAAGGGTCCAAAGATCGTTTTTTTCGTTTTATTTTTTTCACAACTTAGTTATATTTTGATTGCTTTGTTTTGACCGAGCTATATATAACATAAACTTACATACAAATATATGCACCATTAGAACCCATTACTCATTTAGAAGTTTTTTTAAAATCAAAATTATTTTCTAAATACAAATACAAATAAGTACACACATTTACATACACATCATATGTATGTATTATGTTTAGTATATCATGTATTTTTTTAATGATGTTAATTTTGGCCTAAGGACAAACATAGATAAGTTTGTGTTTATTATGTATATAGTAATGGGTTCAAATGATGCATATGTTTTTTTGTAAATTTATGTTATATATAACTTGGTTAAAACAAAGCAATCAAAGTATAATTAAGTTGTTAAAAAATCGAAATAGAAAAACGATATTTGGCCTTTGAAAAATAGAAAAATTAAAAAATATGGTAGGTAATATGTAGGTAAATACCTACGAATTACATACAGATTATCTTTATCTGTACGTAATTCGTAGGTATTTGCCTACGATCTTTTTTTATTTTTCTATTTCTCGTGTCATTTTTTCGTTTTAGTTTTTTCATAACTTAATTATACTTTGATAGCTTTGTTTTGACCGAGTTATAGATAATATAAACTTACATACAAACGTATGCACCATTAGAACCCATTACTCATTTAAAAGTTTTTTTTTTTTAATCAATGTTATTTTCTAATCACAAATACAAATAAGTACACATATTTACATACACACCATATTTATGTATTATGTTTAGTATATCATGTATTTGTTTAATGATGTTAATTGTCGCTTAAGAACAAAGATATTTTTTGTTTATTATTATTGTTATAATAATAATAATAATAATAATAATAATAATTATATATATATATATATATATATATATATATATATATATATATATATATAGTAATGAGTTCTAATGATGCATATAACTTGGTGAAAATAAAGCAATCAAAGTATACTTAAGTTGTGAAAAAAATAAAAAGAAAAAAACGATATTTAACCTTTGAAAGTAGAAAATTTATAAAATATTATAAGTAATCTATAGGTAAATACCTATGGATTATCTACAAATTACCTTTATCAGTAGGTATTCCGTAGGTATTACCTACAGATTACATACGTTCTTTTTTTACTTTTATATTTTTTAATGGTCAAATGTTGTTTTTTTCATTTTATTTTTTTCGTAGCTTAATTTTACTTGGATTGCTTTGTTTTGACAGAGTTATACATAACATAAACTTACACATGAACATGTGCACCATTAGAACCCATTACTCATTTAGAAGTTTTATTTTTTTCTTAAATCAATGTTATTTTCAAAACACAAATACAAATAAGTACAAATATTTACATACACACCATATGTATGTGTTATGTTTAGTATATCATGTATTTGTTTAATGATGTTAATTGTGGCTTAAGAACAAATATAGACTACTTTTTGTTTATTATGTATATAGTAATGGGTTCTAATGATGCATACGTTTGTTTGTAAGTTTATGTTATGTATAACTTGGTTAAAACAAAGCAATGAAAGTATAATTAAGTTGTAAAAAAACGATATTTGAACTTTGAAAAATAGAAAAATTAAAAAATATGGTATGTAATCTGTTGGTAAATACTTATAGATTACCTTTATCGGTAGGTAATTCGTAGGTATTTACCTACAGATTACCTATGGTCTTATTTTTTTTTTCTATTTTTGAACTGTTGAATGTCGTTTTTTCGTTTTATTTTTTTCACAACTTAATTATACTTTGATAGCTTTGTTTTGACCGAGTTATACATAATATAAACTTACATACAGACGTATGCACCATTAGCCCATTACTCATTAAAAAGTTTTTTTTTTTTTAAATTAATGTTATTTTTTAAACACAAATACAAATAAGTACACATATTTACATACACACCATATGTATGTATTATGTTTAGTATATCATGTATTTGTTTAATGATGTTAATTGTCGTTTAAGAACAAACATAGATAGTTTTTTGCTTATTATATATATAATAATGAGTTCTAATGATGCATATAACTTGGTGAAAACAAAGCAATCAAAGTATATGTAACAGCCCGAAATTTCAGGTATTTCTTTAAATTATTTTTGGGGCACATTTAGGAGGGGACTCGGCGAGTTGGTGCACGACTCGCCGAGTAGGGCCATGGTCTTGGTCACAGATACGCGACTGGACTCGACGAGTCCAATAAGGGACTCGGCGAGTCGACGCTGTTCAGCTGAACCCTAGCCGTTTCGATTCTGAATCGTATATAATGATCTTATGGCCGTCATGTCGCGTCTTTTGGCCGATTGAAGATACCTTGGGAGTTTGTGGGCATCTGGAGCAAGAGTGAGGGCTAGAGGAAGGTTGAAGAGATTGTTAGACAAGGAGGGGCAAGGTGGTGATCAAAGGAAGTCCAAGGAGTCGAGTACTGGAGGTTGGGGACACAGGGAACACGTTTCCAGGTAATCTTCGGATCATAATCTGTAGCTTTTACGTTGTATGCGAATTTAGGGTTTAGGAAACCCATTTAAGGAATTGTTAGATTATAGTGTTGTTATAAGTGTTTAAAAACCCCTGTAATAGTATTTGTGAAAGTCCAGGAAGCCCCATATCTATATACTTCGAAATCATGCGAAATACAGGAGGCAGCGGATTGACTGCATGGCTAGGACTCGCCGAGTTGTTCTTCAGACTCGGCGAGTAGCTTGAGGATTCACTAGGACTCGCCGAGTTGTTCTTCAGACTCGGCGAGTAGCTTGAAGATCTACTAGAACTCGTCGAGTCGTTCTTTAGACTCGGCGAGTGGAGTCGGGGTGTCTATACTCGCCGAGTTGCCCTTTTCACTCGACGAGTCCGGTCAAGATTGACCGTTGACCTGTGTGTAATTTGGTAGGGTCGGTTGTCTTGTTTGATAAGATCATTAATTAAGGTATGTGGTATTATAGGGAGCCTGCGGATTAGCGGATCGAGTGCGAGTAGCTCGAAGGGTTTATAGCTTGCATACTACGAGGTGAGTCTTCTCACTATACTTCACCGGAAGGGTTTGACTGTGAGACCGGAAGGTCGTATGTGTTATATTTATGCTATGTCTAGAGAGGTAGATGCTTTATATGTGATGTATGCTTATATGTGATGTATGCTTATACGGGCCGGAAGGCGAGACTTTATGTGATAAAAAGAACGGTATGATGTATGACTTATGTGTTATGTGCGTTATGTTACATGTGTTATGTTTTATACTATTATGGGCCGGAAGGCAAAATACTATGGGCCGGAAGGCAATTTAATACGGGCCGGAAGGCGATATGTTATGGGCCGGAAGGCGATTATGTTACGGGCCGGAAGGCAATGTTATGTGGACCGAAAGGTCCGGGCCGGAAGGCGTATGTGGGTAAGTCGTATACTGGGGAACTCACTAAGCATTTATGCTTACTAGTTGTGTTTATGTTTTCTTTTCAGGTACTAGTGATGACCGTGGGAAGGCGCCGGCGTGACACGTACACACTGCCATTGTTGAAGATCTTGGAGATTTATTATTTATACTTTTGCAATAAACTTGGAATAAACTCTTTTGTCGAATAATGATGTTTTGTTTTAAATGAAAATTTTATTTGAAAATTTGAGCTGTTACAATTGGTATCAGAGGCTTGGTTTGAGGGATTCGGGTGTACTTTTGGGTGCAACTGAACTCAGACCGGGGATTTGAGGAAAAACCTTTTTAAATAATAAGGACACAACATTTTATAAATGGTAAGGCGGTAAAACAAGGATGGAACAGTGTGTACGAGCAGCCAGCGTCCGAACGGTAAAGATCCCCAGAATACCTTACGATGTTATGTTATGCACTGAATTATGAATTGTTATGCATGCTAGAAGACTAGGTATACATGATAGGACTAGAATTGCCTGTTTTGTGATGCCTTAGTCTGGGGAGATTGTTTATATGAGATATTTGGTAGCGTGCAAGTAGATAGTGCATACTAGAGGTAGAGTACTCATTATTCGGGATTTGGGGAGGAAGATTTGGGACGAATACTGATACGGTGTGGTCGGTAGTATTGGGCCCGTACTACCGAAGGCACCGGATCAGTGGAAGACTCAAGTAAGAATCCCTGGAAATCGGAGACTGGGTAGGGTGCGTATCGAGTACAATTGTACTTGGTGGAGTCTCTGATTATTTTATGTTGTATTTCAGAGACATCATGGTTATCACACGCAATGGGGCGAGTTCGAGCGGTGCGAGTGACGAGGAGATTCGTCAGATTATTCAGGAAGAGGTAGCTGCGGCGGTCCGGGCTGAGATCCCGGAGATGTTTGGGTCTATTAAGACCACGCTGATGGAGGAGTTTGAGGAGCGGTACGCCGCACTTACTGAAGCTGCAGTTGCTGCCGCTACCGCAGCTGTGGCTGCTGCCAGGCCGCAAGGGGGTGATTCATTACTATTCAGGGAATTCAGCAACACGAAACCCCCTGAATTTGATGGGACGCAGGATCCGATTGCAGCTATGAGGTGGATCGCCGACATCGAGGGGTGCTTCTATACTTGCTCATGCCCGGAGCACTTGAGGGTACGGTTCGCCTTGAACCAGCTCCGTCTGGGAGCGAAGGATTGGTGGAAGTTCGTGACGGCGAACTTCACTCAGGCAGAGATTTCGGCGGTGACATGGGAGAGGTTTACGGAGATGTTCAGGGACGAGTACGTTCCCCCGGTAGAGAGGGAGCGATTGATTCAGGAGTTCTTGACCCTTAAGCAGGGTACTGATTCCGTGGCAGTGATCACACGGAAGTTTCATGAGAGGGAAATGTTCTGCCCCGAGCTGGTATCTACGGAGCAGTCGCGGATGAGCCGCTATTTGGGTGTTTTGAAGAGGGAGATCCGGGAGTTTGTGTCAAACTCCACCTATCGTACTTTCACTGAGCTTCAGGCGAACGCCAGGAAGCGCGAGATCGAGTTGGAGACTCAAGCGAGGGAGGAGGCTGAGTCTCGGCAGGTGGATCGACGGCCGGCCCAATCTCAGCCGGCAGCCAAGCGGACTAAGTTCGCTGATTCGCGGATGGGAGGTTCGAAGGGTCGCACTTGCGCGAAGTGCGGCAAGAGTCACGAGGGGGCGTGTCGAGCTGGTGGTTGCTACAAGTGTGGCAAGGAGGGACATATTGCCAGGGATTTCCCTAAGGGGTTTATGGTTTGCTTTCACTGCAACCAGACAGGCCATCGGAAGGCCGAGTGTCCGCAACTTCTTCAGGGAGCTACACCTACTACCCGGACTACTGAGACCCGACCGGCGAAGGTCGAGGCCCCGAGGGCTCGCGGGAGAGCCTTTCAGCTGACTGCGGAGGAGGTCCGCGCTGCGCCCGATGTTGTGGCAGGTATGTTATCACTCACGTATTTACTTAAAGGTCGAAATGCTATGCTTATGTTAATGTATGTGTAGGTACTTTTCTTGTGAACTCTATGCCTGCTCTAGTGTTATTTGATTCGGGTGCGAGTAGATCGTTTGTATCGTTAGCTTTTAGTCAGCACATCGGCATTAGTCGTGAGCCGTTAAGTCGACCTTTGAGCGTTTCTATTGCGGCTGAGGGGGTGATTTGTGCTACGGAGGTTCTTCGGGGATGTGTGCTAGAGATCTTCGGGGTCGCGTTTCCGATTGACCTCATTCCTATTGCGATGGGGGATGTCTGTGTCATTGTAGGCATGGACTGGTTGAGCCGATTCAGCGCTGTTATCGACTGCGAGCGTCAGCTGGTGACTATACGAGACCCTAGTGGGGGAGTTCTTACGGTATACGGCGAGGGTACCCGTTCGGGATCAGCTTTTTGTTCGGCCGCTAGGGCGAGGCAATGCCTACAGCGGGGATGTAACGGTTTTGTGTCGTATGTGATGGATACGCGGGAGAGTTCCGAGAGACCGAAGACATTGAAGGAGGTTCCAGTTGTGCGCGAGTTTCCAGATGTTTTTCCCGAGGATTTGCCGGGAATACCACCTGCGAGGCAAGTGGAGTTTGGTATCGATCTAGTTCCAGGGGCTGCGCCTATTGCGAAGGTGCCTTATCGTCTTGCACCTCCAGAGATGCAAGAATTGTCCTCGCAACTTCAAGAGTTGTTGGGGAAGGGATTTATTCGGCCGAGTAGCTCGCCGTGGGGAGCACCGATTCTGTTCGTCAAGAAGAAGGATGGTTCACACCGGATGTGTATCGATTACCGGGAGCTGAACAAGGTGACAGTTAAGAACCGCTATCCGTTACCGAGGATCGATGATCTATTCGATTAGTTGCAAGGGGCATCTTGGTTTTCCAAGATTGATTTGAGATTAGGGTACCATCAGGTAAGAGTGCGGGATGAGGACGTCCAGAAGACAGCCTTTAGGACGCGGTATGGGCATTACGAGTTCGTGGTGATGCCTTTTGGGCTCACCAATGCCCCAGCAGTGTTTATGGATCTCATGAACAGGGTATGCAGGCCGATGCTGGATCGGTCTGTGATTGTATTCATCGACGACATTCTGGTGTATTCGCGGTCTAGGGAGCAGCATGAGGGACATTTGAGGGAGGTCCTTGAGGTACTGAGGTCGGAGAAGCTATATGCAAAATTCTCCAAATGTGACTTCTGGTTGCGGGAAGTTCAATTTCTGGGGCACGTTGTAAATCAGGCAGGGATATTGGTCGATCCGGCCAAGGTGGAAGCGGTGATGAGTTGGGAGGCACCGAAGTCACCTTCGGAGATCAGGAGTTTCCTTGGGTTGGCGGGGTACTATCGAAGGTTCATTAGGGACTTCTCCAAGATCGCGGTGCCACTTACCAAATTGACCCGAAAGGGTGTTACATTCTCATGGGGACCCGAGCAGCAGACTTCCTTCGAGACACTTCGTCAGAGACTGTGCGAAGCACCAGTATTAGCTCTCCCGGAGGGGATGGAGGACTTTGTCGTATATTGCGACGCATCGATTTTAGGACTGGGTGCAGTGTTGATGCAGAGGGGCCATGTGATAGCCTATGCATCGAGGCAGCTGAAGCCTCACGAAGCGAGATATCCCACGCATGACTTAGAGTTGGGGGCAGTAGTGTTCGCCCTCAAAATTTGGCGTCACTACCTGTACGGGGTTCGTTGTACCATATACACGGACCATAAGAGTTTGAAGTATTTGATGGATCAACCCAACCTAAACATGCGTCAGAGGAGATGGTTAGACGTGGTTAAGGATTATGACTGTGAGATCCTATACCACCCAGGCAAGGCTAATGTGGTAGCTGATGCATTGATTCGTAGGGCGGAGAGTACTCCATCGCGGGACGTGTGTTTGAGATTGACGGTGATGACTCCGGTATTAGATGCTATTCGTGGGGCACAGGCCGAGGTCGTGAAGTCTGGGATGCAGAAACAGGAGCGGGTCGTCGGGCTGATTTCAGAGTTCGTTACGGATGGGCGGGGACTTCTGACATTTCAGGGTCGGATCTGGGTACCATTCGTGGGCGGTACGCGTGTTACTTTGATGGAGGAGGCACACAGATCGAAATTCTCGATCCATCCCGGTGCTACAAAAATGTATTTGGATTTGAAAAGGGAGTACTGGTGGCCTTGCATGAAGAGATACGTTGCCTGGTTCGTTGAGAGGTGTTTGACCTGCCGTAGGGTTAAGGCCGAGCACCAGAGACCGCACGGTAAGTTGCAACCCTTGGAGATTCCTGAGTGGAAGTGGGATCAGATCACGATGGATTTCATCACCAAATTGCCGAAAACTGCCAGGGGAGTCGATGCAATTTGGGTGATTGTGGATAGGCTAACAAAGAGTGCACACTTCCTTGCCATTAGCGAAAGTTCATCAGCAGAGAAGTTGGCAGAGTTATACGTGAGAGAGATAGTATCTCGGCATGGAGTGCCGACCTCGATTGTTTCGGACCGCGATGTACGTTTCACTTCCAGGTTCTGGAAGAAATTCCATGAGGAGTTGGGTACTAAACTGCATTTTAGTACCGCATACCATCCCCAGACCGACGGTCAGAGCGAGCGGACGATCCAGACATTGGAAGATATGCTTAGAGCGTGTGTGTTAGACTTCGGGGGTAGCTGGGATGCGCATCTGCCGCTGGCTGAGTTTTCCTACAACAACAGCCATCATTCGAGCATTGGTATGCCACCTTTTGAGTTGTTGTATGGTAGGAGGTGTCGGACTCCCATTTGCTGGGGAGAAGTGGGACAGAGAGTGATGGGCAGTACAGAGATCGTACTTCAAACGACCGAACAGATTCAACGAGTGAGGCAGAGGTTATTGACCGCCCAGAGCCGACAGAAGAGTTATGCGGACAGACGCCGGTCCGAGCTCGAATTCCAGGTCGGCGACTTCGTTCTCCTAAAGGTTTCTCCTTGGAAAGGGGTGATCCGGTTCAGGAAGAGGGGAAAATTGGGGCCCCGGTTCATAGGTCCATTTCGGGTAATTGCAAGGGTAGGTCGGGTAGCTTATCGGTTGGAGTTGCCAGCGGAGCTGAGTCAGATTCACAATACCTTCCACGTATCACAGCTGAGGAAGTGTATAGCCGATGAGGCAGCAGTGGTTCCGTTAGAAGATATTCAGGTGGATGCGAGTCTGAATTACGCCGAGAGACCAGTAGCTATCAGGGATCGGAAGATCAAGGTTCTACGGAACAAGGAGATACCTCTGGTGTTGGTTCAGTGGCAACATCGGAAGGGATCGGAGATGACGTGGGAGCCGGAAAGAGAAATGCGAGAGCAACATCCGGAGTTATTCGCAGAATGAGACTTCGAGGGCGAAGTCTAGTTCTAGTGGGGGAGAGTTGTAACAGCCCGGAATTTCAGGTATTTCTTTAAATTATTTTTGGGGCACATTTAGGAGGGGACTCGGCGAGTTGGTGCACGACTCGCCGAGTAGGGCCATGGTCTTGGTCGCAGATACGCGACTGGACTCAACGAGTCCAATAAGGGACTCGGCGAGTCGATGCTGTTCAGCTGAACCCTAGCCGTTTCGATTCTGAATCGTATATAATGATCTTATGGCCGTCATGTCGCGTCTTTTGGCCAATTGAAGATACCTTGGGAGTTTGTGGGCATCTGGAGCAAGAGTGAGGGCTAGAGGAAGGTTGAAGAGATTGTTAGACAAGGAGGGGCAAGGTGGTGATCAAAGGAAGTCCAAGGAGTCGAGTACTGGAGGTTGGGGACACAGGGAACACGTTTCCAGGTAATCTTCGGATCATAATCTGTAGCTTTTACGTTGTATGCGAATTTAGGGTTTAGGAAACCCATTTAAGGAATTGTTAGATTATAGTGTTGTTATAAGTGTTTAAAAACCCCTGTAATAGTATTTGTGAAAGTCCAGGAAGCCCCATATCTATATACTTCGAAATCATGCGAAATACAGGAGGCAGCGGATTGACTGCATGGCTAGGACTCGCCGAGTTGTTCTTCAGACTCGGCGAGTAGCTTGAGGATTCACTAGGACTCGCCGAGTTGTTCTTCAGACTCGGCGAGTAGCTTGAAGATCTACTAGAACTTGTCGAGTCGTTCTTTAGACTCGGCGAGTGGAGTCGGGGTGTCTATACTCGCCGAGTTGCCCTTTTCACTCGACGAGTCCGGTCAAGATTGACCGTTGACCTGTGTGTAATTTGGTAGGGTCGGTTGTCTTGTTTGATAAGATCATTAATTAAGGTATGTGGTATTATAGGGAGCCTGCGGATTAGCGGATCGAGTGCGAGTAGCTCGAAGGGTTTATAGTTTGCATACTACGAGGTGAGTCTTCTCACTATACTTCACCGGAAGGGTTTGACTGTGAGACCGGAAGGTCGTATGTGTTATATTTATGCTATGTCTAGAGAGGTAGATGCTTTATATGTGATGTATGCTTATATGTGATGTATGCTTATACGGGCCGGAAGGCGAGACTTTATGTGATAAAAAGAACGGTATGATGTATGACTTATGTGTTATGTGCGTTATGTTACATGTGTTATGTTTTATACTATTATGGGCCGGAAGGCAAAATACTATGGGCCGGAAGGCAATTTAATACGGGCCGGAAGGCGATATGTTATGGGCCGGAAGGCGATTATGTTACGGGCCGGAAGGCAATGTTATGTGGACCGAAAGGTCCGGGCCGGAAGGCGTATGTGGGTAAGTCGTATACTGGGGAACTCACTAAGCATTTATGCTTACTAGTTGTGTTTATGTTTTCTTTTCAGGTACTAGTGATGACCGTGGGAAGGCGCCGGCGTGACACGTACACACTGCCATTGTTGAAGATCTTGGAGATTTATTATTTATACTTTTGCAATAAACTTGGAATAAACTCTTTTGTCGAATAATGATGTTTTGTTTTAAATGAAAAATTTTATTTGAAAATTTGAGCTGTTACAGTATAGTTAAGTTGTGAAAAAAATGAAACGAAAAAAACGATATTTGACCTTTGAAAATAGAAAAAATCAAAAAATATTGTAGGTAATCTATAGGTAAATTCCTACGGATTATCTACAGATTACCTTTATCTGTAGGTAATCCGTAGGTATTTACCTACAGATTACCTACGGCCTTTGTTTTGACCGATTTATACATAACACAATTGACACCATTTTGCAAAGCAAGATATCTTCCAAAATTATTGAGAAACTAATTTTGATTATAAAGTCTAGATTCAATAGTTTTGTTAAAATCTATTTCGGAAATTATGTGGAACCTATTATTTGCCAAAAAAGTAGTTCCATAATGTCACACCCCAAAAACCGAAGACGGAAACATTTTCGGGGTTAACTCCACGTTGAGTATCAAATCCAATGCACATAGTAAGTAAACGTAAAACAACCATTACATTACATAAGAAAAGTTTTACAGTTGTTTCAAAAGTAAAGTTTGTACAGTTGTGATACATAGTATATATATATATATATATATATATATATATATATATATATATATATATATATATATATATATATGAACAAAATGAAACTGGTCTTCTGATTACTCCGTCTTCAAGCAAAAAGGATCTTTGGGTACCTGTTCTAACGTTGACCTGAGAACACAAGCGGTTTGAAAATCAACATAACGCTGGTGAGTTCATAAGCGGTTTTTGTTTGTGAAAATGTTCAAGTTTCCTTTCTGTTTCTGAAATGTTATGTATACCAAGAAAATCCCATATTTTCTTAAGAAGGTTGGTTATCGTTTGTCAACATGTAAAGTAAAGTGACACACTGAAAAAACATGTTTTCTCTTACAAAGATGTATAGTTAGGGAAGTTCCCTTTCCAAATCCTGGCATGTGGTGACTTGGTAAGGCATGTGGAAGATATGGTGGATAACCTATTGACCCATGTTCAAATCCTGGCACCACTCAGCCCTTGTGGCCATGGAGGTTCGCCTGCAGTGACTCCAGGGCATGAGGCAAAGCTTTATGTTTGCAGCGGGGGATTAGTCGGTGCGCGAACGCTGGCCCGGAAACCCTCGTTAGGGAAGTTCCCTTTCCAAAAAAAAAGATGTATAGTTAGGTTATCCGGATTGATATATTGTTTTGGTTATGTACCAATGTATTCCCAGGAAAGTCCCATACTTTCCTGATTGTTTTACCAATTGTGAAAGATGTAAAGTTATCCGGTTTGTTATCCTTTCTGGTTATGTAAATGTTTTCCCCAGGAAAGTCCCATACCTTCCTGAATGTTTATTACCATGTATAAATGATGTATTCTTGTTAAACCTGGTTATGTACAAGGTTTCCCAGGAAAGTCCCATACTTTCCTGAATGTTAGTTTCCAATGTGAAAGATGTATAATAGAGAACTGGTTATCTTGTGAATTGTATAAGGTTGTTTATTATTACCATAAGTAAATCTTTGTTATCCTAATTGCGAGTTCCATAACCATACAATAGACTAGACCTTTGGCAATAAGTAGTCCACATACTTATGACTTTCGTCAACTTTGAACCATTTCGGTTCGGCTGTAGCTAGCAGCCAGGCGTGGAGTAGTCAGCCCCGTATAGATCTATTCACTCAAGTCATGCTCTCTAAATCCCAGAGATTCTGGTTACGGGTGTAGTCCTCCACTCGCGTATCTCTGTGGAGTGTTCGCCGAGGACGTGTCTCTAATCATACAGGATTAACAAATTTACTAGTAATAATATGATAGTCCTCCACTCACGTATATATGTGGAGTGTTACCGAGGACAAAACAGTGTACATGTATTATGTTCAAATGTCTAATTTCATGCTTTTAACTGATAAAATGTGGAAAGCCATTTGTGAAATATATGTAAAACATAATAGTTTAAAACCCATTTCACAAATATAGGTTTACGTGATCTGTATGTTCAAACGATTACCAGTTGTAATAACCAGAGTTAAAAGCATAAAAAATGTGAAACACACATATGAAAACATGTTTTTGAGTACAAGTAATCCTTGTACTTTGCTTGTGTTCCCCCCTAAAAACAGTGAAAAAGGGTAGGGGTATGAACTCACCAGACTCGGGAATGCGACGGTTTCAGACACTAGATGTTGGTTCGGGGTTTATTTACTCACGATGTCCCTATGTAAAATGAAATAATATCCATATATATTTAATTAGGGATACATTCACTAATTATATGGAACGTTACACTCCGATGAGGTTAAACACCTCAAAACGAGCGTTTGGAGTGACCCGGGTGACATCTTCGGACGTGTAATGGCACTTGGGACTTGGGACTTGAGTTTACTCCCCAACAGTAAACATTTTAGGGAGTTTACAGCCACAAAACACACACATACATGAGTTTACGGCCGTAAACTCATGTTTGTGTGATTTTGAGTGTTTAATGGCTTGATTGGACTTGGGGATTGTTGGAATGGATTTCTAAAATGCCTTGGAATGGATTAAATGAATTTATACCACTTAGAAGGGAGTTTACGGCCGTAAGCTCACCCATGGTCAAGAATGATTAATTTGAGCTACAAAGGACAATCACATGTGATTCTAACTAATTTTCTAAGGCTTGGTATCAACTTTTTGGCTTCAATTAACACCTTTATATGAGTTTACGGCCCAGATGCATACCCTATGGTCGTAAACTCTAATATGGTTATGAAAATTTAGTTTTTGATGCTTAAAACAATCACATGTGATTCTAGGAATTTATCCAAGCCTTTGGGGTGGTTTAAGGGCATCATTTGACAACTTATAGGATTTTACGGCCCAGGAGATGATCTATGGCCGTAAACTCACTTATGTAGGGTATTTGATGTGTTTAAGGTCCCCAAATTATTTTTAGATGGTTCTAGGATTTACCACAAGGCTATTGGTTGAGTTTCAAGGTATTTGGACATGTTTTAAGACACTTAATCCCCATTTTAGAGGAGTTTACGGCCCAAGCACATGCCTTGGCCGTAAACTCTTGTTTGTCCCCCAAAATTCATGTTTAATGTGTTCCAAGTCCAGATTTGCAAGCCTCAAGATCATATTTAAGTCCCAACTATGATTTGGAAGGGTAAATTTGGCTTAAAAACCCCATTTTGAGGAGTTTACGGCCCAAGCTTGATCCTTGGCCGTAAACTCATGTTCTTGGTCCCAAAACTTAATTTAAACATCAATTTGAAGGCTAAAGAGGTTAGATAACAAGTTAGGGATGTTACCTCTTTGATTTGGAGCCTTAAATCTTTGTTTTTGGACCTTTGATTATGGATGAGGAGAGAGGTTGGAAGTGTTTATGAGAAAATGGCCAAAGGCTTCAAATGGAGGCTTAAAACACATTATATAGTGTCTAAGTTTTGGACACGGTGGAATTCTACCCGATACTGGCGTTAGGTGAGGCTTTTGGTCGTACCCGATTGAGTTGCCGTAACCCGATACGGTAAATTCTAGAAATATTCTGATCGCTAATATGGGTCGTTAAAATGATTTCTAAATGTATTAAGACATCCATTAAGTCATTTTAGATACGTATAAGTAAATGACTTAATTAAACAAAAGATCGGAATCAAATTTGGAAACGACGATTGGTTGCGTGAATTGTACTACGAAAGAGTTACAAGAGATGGTACGGAAATTTCGGGTTGTTACATTATCCCCCCATTAAAGGGAATTTCGTCCCAAAATCCAGAGTTTAAAACACAAGACAAGATACAAATCATGGATCTGGAAAGAGTTGTGGATACTTCTGTTTCATTGAATCTTCCCGCTCCCAAGTGAACTCCGGTCCCCGCTTGGCATTCTAGCGAACCTTCACTAACGGGATGCGACTTTGTTTGGTACGTTTGACTTCTCGATCCATGATTTCGATCGGTTCCTCCACAAAGTTGAGGTTTTTGTTGATCTCGATCTCGTCTATGGGAATAGTTAGGGTTTCATCGGATAGGCACTTTTTGAGATTTGAAACATGGAAAACAGGATGAATGTTACGGAGTTCAAGAGGTAAACGAAGTTTATAGGCAACCGGACCAATCCTCGAGAGGATCTCGAAGGGTCCAATGTATCTAGGGTTAAGTTTCCCACGCTTACCAAAGCGTACAGTGCCTTTCCAGGGCGAGACCTTCAACAGGACACGGTCTCCAACCTGGAATTCCAGTGGTTTCCGATGATTATCAGCGTAACTCTTTTGGCGATCACGTGAAGCTTTCAATCGGTTACGGATTTGAATGATCTTTTCGGTGGTTTCAGGGATGATTTCCGGACCAGTAAGAGCACTGTCAGGGACTCGACTCCTGGCTAACTGTGTATCCCCCACCTCGGCCCAGCACAGAGGGGATCTGCACTTACGATCGTATAGGGCTTCAAACGGAGCAGCCCTAATGCTGGTGTGGTAACTGTTGTTGTATGAAAATTCGATCAGGGATAGATGTGTGTCCCATGACTTTCCAAAGTCAATGACACATGCCCTAAGCATGTCCTCCAGGGTTTGGATTGTTCTCTCACTCTGTCCATCGGTTTGAGGATGATACGCCGTGCTCATATCTAGTTTGGTTCCAAGGGCTTTCTGAAGGGACTGCCAGAATCTGGAGGTAAACCTGCTATCTCGATCAGAGATAATGGATACAGGTACACCGTGTAGACGTACTACCTCCTGGATGTAGATTCACGCGAGTCTTTCCATCTTTTATGATTCTTTGATCGGAATGAATTGAGCGGATTTTGTTAAACGATCGACAATTACCCAAATGGTATCGTACCCACTAGAACACTTGGGCAGTTTGGTGATGAAATCCATGGTAATCATATCCCATTTCCATTCGGGGATCTCGGGCTGTTAGAGCAGACCTGAGGGTTTCTGATGTTCAGCTTTAACCTTGGCGCAGGTCAAACACTTGCCCACGAATGTAGCTATCTCAGCTTTCATGTTTGGCCACCAGTATTGTTTCTTGAGATCCAGGTACATCTTGTCCGAACCTGGGTGAATGGAGTATTTGGTTTTATGTGCCTCCTCCATGACAATCTCCCTGAATCCTCCGGACTTTGGAATCCAGATCCGATTCATGAAACAATAGACTCCATCACCTCTGATCTCAAGTTTCTTTTCCATTCCTCTCAAGGTTTCGATTAACACGTTCTCAGGTTTGAGTGCTTCTAATTGGGCTCCTCGGATTTGCATGGGTAAGTTGGAATGGATAGTCATCGTCTGGTTCTTCACTTTGTGGCCTGCACTATCCTTTCGGCTAAGGGCATCTGCTACCACATTGGCCTTGCCGGGGTGGTAACGGATTTCACACTCATAATCACTGAGTAATTCTACCCATCGCCGTTGCCTCATGTTCAAGTCTTTTTGATCAAAGATATGCTGCAGGCTCTTGTGATCAGTGAAGATCGTGCACTTGGTTCCGTAGAGATAATGTCTCCAAATCTTCAATGCAAAGACTACGGCTCCTAGTTCCAAGTCATGTGTGGTATAGTTGACCTCGTGTGCTTTCAGCTGTCTTGAGGCATAAGCAATCACTTTTCCTCTTTGCATAAGCACACAGCCTAAGCCTTGATTAGACGCATCGCAGTAGACAACAAAGTCCTCTGTCCCTTAAGGCAGGGACAGAACAGGCGCACTGCATAAGGCTCTCTTCAATGTTTGGAATGCAGTTTCTTGTTTATCACTCCAACAAAAGGTTACACCTTTCTGTGTTAGAGTGGTTAAAGGTTTGGCGATTTTGGAAAAATTCTGGATGAATCTCCGATAGTAGCCGGCGAGACCCAAGAATTGACGAATTTTTGTGGGTGTCTGCGGTGCCGACCAATTCTCTATCGCTTTAATCTTGGAAGGATCCATGTGAATCCCCTCCTCGCTTACCACATGACCGAGGAAAGTTACCTTCCGTATCCAGAATTCACACTTGGAGAATTTCGCGTATAGCTTTTCGGATCTAAGGGTCTCTAACACTAAACTCAAGTGTTTTTTGTGGTCTTCTTCGCTTCAGGAGTAGATGAGGATGTCATCAATGAACACGATGACGAACTTGTCTAAGAAGGGATGGCACACCCGGTTCATCAGATCCATGAACACAGCCGGTGCATTGGTTAGACCGAAGGGCATCAATACGAACTCGTAGTGTCCATACCGAGTCCTAAAAGTTGTTTTGGAAACATCATTCTCCTGAACTCGTAATTGATGGTACCTTGATCGTAGGTCTATCTTTGAGAAGCAGCTGGCTCCCTGGAGTTGGTCGAAGAGGTCATCTATTCGCGGAAGAGGATATCGGTTCTTAAAGGTCAACTTGTTCAGCTCGCGGTAGTCGATACACATCCGAAAGGATCCATCTTTCTTCTTGACAAACAGTACCGAAGCTCCCCAGGGTGAGGAACTCGGTCTAATGAATCCTTTACTGAGCAACTCATTGAGTTGACTGGATAACTCCTGCATTTCTGCTGGAGCTAATCGATACGGAGACTTTGCTACAGGGGTAGCTCCAGGAATTAAGTCAATATGGAACTCGACCTAACGCTCGGGAGGAATTCCTGGAAGCTCTTCAGGAAACACCTCTGGAAAGTTACAGACTTCGGGGATGCTCGCGAGGTCTCTAACTTCTTGTTTCTCGTTGATCACATGGGCTAAGAATGCAATGCACTCCTTTCGAAGGAGCTTTCGAGCTTTGATGCAGGAAATGATACGAAGATTGGAACTGGATTTATCGCCATAGATTACGAGAGTTTGATCCGGCGGAAGGT
Source organism: Lactuca saligna (assembly GCF_052625555.1). Classification (NCBI taxonomy): domain Eukaryota; kingdom Viridiplantae; phylum Streptophyta; class Magnoliopsida; order Asterales; family Asteraceae; genus Lactuca; species Lactuca saligna. Next base: position 260,836,463 of record NC_136420.1, on the reverse strand, counting down.
TGAGACAGATGGCTTTTTCGTAACAAAGGATATCAGCATGATTGGGACTCAACCAATCCATGCCAATGATAACATCAAAGCTCTTAATGGAAACGGGCATGAGATCTATAGGAAATGAGTGATCATTTAGGGTAATCGTACAACCTATGAATACATTGTTAGCGCTTTCTTTCTCACCGTTAGCCATCTCGACGGTAAACGTTTCAGTTAGTGGTTGGGGATTACGTTTTAGATTACGTTTGAATGCATGACTAACAAAACTCCTTTCAGCACCCAAATCGAAAAGAATACTAGCATATGAGTTGTCGAGAAGGAACGTACTCGAAATAACAGTGGGGTCGGCGACTGCTTCCTCTCGTCCCATGGTTAGAACCCTTCCGGTGTTATCAACAGTTGACTTCTTGGGACAGTTCCTTTTAAAGTGCCTAACTTCTCCACAGTTGTAGCAGGCTTGACTAACACCTGCTCCAGATGATTGGTTGGCTGATTGGGTAGGAGTTTTACAGAATCGAATTGTGTGCCCTTTCTTACCACAGTTGGTACAGGATAGTTCTCGACACGAACCAGGATTGTGATGGTATTTGCACTTGTCACACAGAAGAAGATTACCAGCATATCTACTGGTAGGAGTTGGAGCTGTGGATTCCACAACAGAAGCAGCAACAACAGGGGTAGTAGCAGCATGGACTGCTACAGTCTGCTGTTTCTTGGAAGATCCTTGAGAAGATTGACCCTTCTTCTTCTTCCAGAATTTTCTCTTTTCACCACTCCTTTGAGTCGGCTCAGAAGTGGTAGTGATTTCCTTAACGTCATCGCTGTGATCAATCAGAGTTTGAGCTAAAGTCTTGGCACTATCATAAGTATCCGGTCGAGCAGCCAAAACATGACTCTTTGTCAGTTGGGATAACCCCCAAACGAACCTTTCGATCTTTTTGTTTTCAGGAGTGACTAATCCCGGACAGAGATGTGCGAGATCATCGAATCGGGAAGTGTATGCGGCAATGTCGGAACCTTTCATCTTCAGGTTCCAGAGCTCGTGCTCTAGTTTCTGCATTTCACCACGGGGGCAGTACTCAGCAATGAGGAGTTCTTTCATGGCATTCCAGCCCATGGCATTCGCTACTGGTAAGGTCAGAGATTTGACTCAGCCATTCCACCAAGTCAAGGCCTTATCGACGAAAGTACAGGCTGCGAATTTAACTTTATCGGACTCCGCACAAGCACAGATTTCAAAGATGGATTCGATTTTCTCGAACCATCGGGATAAAGAAATGACACCTCCAGCGCCATTGAAGGATGTTGGTTTCGCGTTCATGAAATCCTTATAGGAACCCGCTTTTTGGTGTCCCTGGCTAACTTCGGGGTTCTGAGATTGGGGACCACTTCCTGAACTGCCAGGGTTCATTTGTGACATGGCTGCCACCATTGCAGCAGTCAGGACCGTCTGGAGTGATGCAAGGTCAAATTGGGGAGGAGGTGGCGGCGAAGAAGGATTGTTGTTGTTCTTTGAGCTGGGTCTCTTTCTATGAGGCATCTTGATCTAATAAGATCAAGAAAGAGAGGATGGTAAGTCCTCTACATTGAATTTATAAATATGGCAGTTATATGATCCGAATAAGCGATAAAGCAGGAAAGAGTTATCGAAACAGATAATTTATCGCTAAGAATAATCACAGAAAGCCACTCGAATAAGGATTTCTACAGAGGATTGGCTCGAGAAATACTCCCATAGTATTTCATGAATTGATTACGACAATGGTTCGATGTTTGGGATATTAGGGTAAATTTTAGGCATGCCGCATACCACAGTCACTCCCAAGCACATCTTGGCCGTGCCTTGAATGAATATAGTTGGCCAGGCTATATTGACCCTAGACACGACTACATAACTGCCCAGGTTTAACCGCAGTACACAACACCCAATTACTTATGTTCTGTTCTACTTGTGGTTACGAATCGCGACGATTGGATATACTTTTATACTTTTGAAAATACTTGTACTTTGAGGATACTTTTAATTCAGAACACTTAGGCCCTTTAGTGTTTATAGTTTTATACCATGTAAGGTTTGGTATACTTCATTCACTATAAACAAGGGCTCTGATACCAATCTGTCACACCCCGAAAACCAAAGACGGAAACATTTCCAGGGTTGACTCCACGTTGAGTATCAAATCCAATACACATAGTAAGTAAAGTAAAACAACCATTACATTACATAAGAAAAGTTTTACAGTTGTTTCAAAAGTCAAGTTTGTACAGTTGTGATACATAGTATATATATATATATGAACAAAATGAAACGGGTCTTCTGATTACTCCGTCTTCAAGAAAAAAGGATCTTCGGGTACCTGTTCTAAAGTTGACCTGAGAACACAAGCGGTTTGAAAATCAGCATAACGCTGGTGAGTTCATAAGCGGTTTTTGTTTGTGAAAATGTTCAAGTTTCCTTTTTGTTTCTAAAATGTTATGTATACCAAGAAAATCCCATATTTTCTTAAGAAGGTTGGTTATCGTTTGTCAACATGTAAAGTAAAGTGATACACTGAAAAACATGTTTTCTCTTACAAAGATGTATAGTTAGGTTATCTGGATTGATATATTGTTTTGGTTATGTACCAATGTATTCCCAGGAAAGTCTCATACTTTCCTGATTGTTTTACCAATTGTGAATGATGTAAAGTTATCCGGTTTGTTATCCTTTCTGGTTATGTAAATGTTTTCCCCAGGAAAGTCCCATACCTTCCTGAATGTTTATTACCATGTATAAATGATGTAATCTTGTTAAACCTGGTTATGTACAAGGTTTCCCAGGAAAGTCCCATACTTTCCTGAATGTTAGTTTCCAATGTGAAAGATGTATACTAGAGAACTGGTTATCTTGTGAATTGTATAAGGTTGTTCATTATTACCATAAGTAAATCTCTGTTATCCTAATTGCGAGTTCCATAACCATACAATAGACTAGACCTGTGGCAATAAGTAGTCCACATACTTATGACTTTCGTCACCCTTGAACCATTTCGGTTCGGCTGTAGCTAGCAGCCAGGCGTGGAGTAGTCAACCTCGTATAGATCCATACACTCAAGTCACGCTCTCTAATTCCCAGAGATTCTGGTTACGGGTGTAGTCCTCCACTCGCGTATCTCTGTGGAGTGTTCGCCGAGGACGTGTCTCCAATCATAAAGGATTAACAAATTTACTAGTAATAATATGATAGTCCTCCACTCGCGTATATATGTGGAGTGTTATCGAGGACAAAACAGTATACATGTATTATGTTCAAATGTCTAATTTCATGCTTTTAACTGATAAAATGTGGAAAGCCATTTGTGAAATATATGTAAAACATAACAGTTTAAAACCCATTTCACAAATATAGGTTTACGTGATCTGTATGTTCAAACGATTAACAGTTGTAATAACTAGAGTTAAAAGCATAAAAAATGTGAAACACACATATGAAAACTTGTTTTTGAGTACAATTAATCCCTTGTACTTTGCTTGTGTTCCCCCCTGAAAACAGTGAAAAAGGGTAGGGGTATGAACTCACCAGACTCGGGAATGCGACGGTTTCGGACACTAGACGTTGGTTCAGGGTTTATTTACTCGCGATGTCCCTATGTAAAATGAAATAATATCCATATATATTCAATTAGGGATACATTCACTAATTATATGGAACGTTACACTCCGATGAGGTTAAACACCTCAAAACGAGCGTTTGGAGTGACCCGGGTGACATCTTCGGACGTGTAATGGCACTTGGGACTTGGGACTTGAGTTTACTCCCCAACAGTAAACATTTTAGGGAGTTTACAGCCACAAAACACACACATACATGAGTTTACGGCCGTAAACTCATGTTTGTGTGATTTTGAGTGTTTAATGGCTTGATTGGACTTGGGGATTGTTGGAATGGATTTCTAAAATGCCTTGGAATGGATTAAATGAATTTATACCACTTAGAAGGGAGTTTACGGCCGTAAGCTCACCCATGGTCAAGAATGATTAATTTGAGCTACAAAGGACAATCACATGTGATTCTAACTAATTTTCTAAGGCTTGGTATCAACTTTTTGGCTTCAATTAACACCTTTATATGAGTTTACGGCCCAGATGCATACCCTATGGCCGTAAACTCTAATATGGTTATGAAAATTTAGTTTTTGATGCTTAAAACAATCACATGTGATTCTAGGAATTTATCCAAGCCTTTGGGGTGGTTTAAGGGCATCATTTGACAACTTATAGGAGTTTACGGCCCAGGAGATGATCTATGGCCGTAAACTCACTTATGTAGGGTATTTGATGTGTTTAAGGTCCCCAAATTATTTTTAGATGGTTCTAGGATTTACCACAAGGCTATTGGTTGAGTTTCAAGGTATTTGGATATGTTTTAAGACACTTAATCCCTATTTTAGAGGAGTTTACGGCCCAAGCACATGACTTGGCCGTAAACTCTTGTTTGTCCCCCAAAATTCATGTTTAATGTGTTCCAAGTCCAGATTTGCAAGCCTCAAGGTCATATCTAAGTCCCAACTATGATTTGGAAGGGTAAATTTGGCTTAAAAACCCCATTTTGAGGAGTTTACGGCCCAAGCTTGATCCTTGGCCGTAAACTCATGTTCTTGGTCCCAAAACTTAATTTAAACATCAATTTGAAGGCTAAAGAGGTTAGATAACAAGTTAGGGATGTTACCTCTTTGATTTGGAGCCTTAAATCTTTGTTTTTGGACCTTTGATTATGGATGAGGAGAGAGGTTGGAAGTGTTTATGAGAAAATTGCCAAAGGCTTCAAATGAGGCTTAAAACACATTATATAGTGTCTAAGTTTTGGACACGGTGGAATTCTACCCGATACTGGCGTTAGGTGAGGCTTTTGGTCGTACCCGATTGAGTTACCGTAACCCGATACGGTAAATTCTAGAAATATTCCGATCGCTAATATGGGTCGTTAAAATGATTTCTAAATGTATTAAGACATCCATTAAGTCATTTTAGATACGTATAAGTAAATGAATTAATTAAACAAAAGATCGGAATCGAATTTGGAAACGACGATTGGTTGCGTGAATTGTACTACGAAAGAGTTACAAGAGATGGTACGGAAATTTCGGGTTGTTACACATAAACATTTGACATTTTGCAAAATCTGTTTTTAAAAAATAGATGATCATTTTGTTAGGTATATATAGTTATATACTATATCAATTTTATTGTAAAAAAACATAGCATATAGATAATTTTCAAATGATATTTAATTATAATACTTCAATTTCCCAATTTATAGATACCTACAAAACACCTAAGCATCGCTTATACCTACCAAATTACTACGCCTCCAACAAACCCAATTTCCCGCTCTAGTGATCGTCCAACGCTTATTAATCAAACTTACCCCAAAAAAACCCTAGCTTTCACCGGCGATTTCCGATCCTGCTGCATCACACATCTGTCAGCGCTGCCCCGTTCCACCACCGTCGCTGCACCGTCTACGACACCCCAGGTATGTATTTCACTTTCATTTGCTCACACTTTGACAAGACTTCAAATTTTCAGAAATCTAGTTTATGTATAACATGTAATGTTAATCTTGATTTTTGATAAATTCTATATTAAATAAGTTGTGTGATATATATCTTCAATTAAGGTTGCATATCATGTATATTGTAAATGTTGGTTTATTTTGATCAAGACTAAACAGTAAACATACTGATGCATCAAGATATTGTAAGGAGTTTTGACAAAAACATCTATTTTCAAGTTCAGAACATGTAGCTCACTATTAAACTATTGTAAGATTATTTGGCCTTTTTTTGTTCTTTTGGATGCTTTAGCTTTTAAATCTGCTAGTAATTTTGTCTCTGGGTTATTTGCACATGAGTAGTACATGAAAATTAAGTGAAGGGAAAATATTACTCGTATCAGTTCGTTAACATGTTGATAATTATACATTAGGTTGTGATATAATAAAGATGGGTCATATGTGAAATAACTAATAAAGACCGGTTTTAAATCAGTTCATATAAGATAAATAGAGCCTTTATAGAAACTTATTTCTTTCCAAGAAACCAAGAAAATATATAATATCATTATATATAATAATACATAGATAACAAGTCATTTACAACATAATATGTCTGGTTCCTAGATAGCTAGACTTCACAACTTCTACTTAGAGTGTCATTAAATATATAATATCATTACCATTAATATATAATATCATTACCATTATACTGATAAATTACAATCATAGTAGCATAAATCAAATGATCAAAAGTTTTGCAAGCACAATATCATTAAAACAAAATTATTTGTAATTATAACATCATTTTATCATTCTAGCTTCTATTATAATATTACATAATGCACTGGAGCTTCATTTATAGACTTTACACTTTTTGGTTCCAAAATTGATGCATTTGAGTAATTTTCTATGAATTTTGGCTGACGGGTAACAATGAAGAGCGTGTTAGTGATTTTTTCTATAATGGGTCTAAGCATGAACATGAGCCAGAGCATGGGCATGGAGTTTTTTTGCAAAATGGGGGTAGGGTTCCTGGCCACAAACTCAATACGTAAATGAAAGGAGCCCTCACAAGCTTACAACATTGGTCCTTTGTCTTTTAAAATATGTTAAAATTTTATCCTTTAATATATTTTTTTTTCTTCTACATTTACCTAGTTTATATAATATCAACACTTATAATCCCTTATAAGTTACAACATTGGTCCCTTGTCTTATAAAAATATGTTATAATTATAATCTTTTGTAAAAATATATTACTGCTACATCTTATTAAATTTACGTAAACTTTAAATTTCCAAAATAGTTCATAAAAATATTCAATATTGACCCTTATTTTATGAAATATCTTACTACTAAATCCTACTATATTTTTTATTTGTACTTTGTACATTTACTTAATTTTATTAATATTTAGCATAAATATATTATTTAATTTATAACTGGCGTTTATTAGTTTTCAGTGTCATATATATCTGTGACAACCCGAAATTTTCATTCGGTCAAACCCTAAAAGTCAACCCCTTCGTATCGTAAGTCAATGTCATTATATCTTATTTTTAAGAAATATAAAGTCCGTTTGATTATTTTAATATTATTTTTTAACGAACGGGTGTAAGAAAGTGTCGTCTCGGGTTTTGATTTTTGAAAACCGCAAACACTTCGCGTATTAGAAACACCCGACCAAACTTTTATGTTTGGGTCGAAAAATCATCCAAAAATCCGTAAAATCATGCTTATACATGAGTTTACTCCCCATTTGTGTTTACTCCCTAATTATCAAAAGAGTAAACTCCAAAAATATTCTCTCAAGTATCATCCAAGATTTAATTCCAAATCTTCAATCTTGTAAGTGTTTTAACCCTTTCAAGTTAGTAAAACACTTAATCTAGTGTTTCTACATCTATTCATCCATTCATTTCCGGTTTTTGTTTAGATTTTCCAAAACACCAAGAACACACACTAAGTGTTCTTGGCCTTTTAGCTCAATTCAAGCTTCCTTATGTAAGTACTTCCATCCTTGAGTGATATTAAGCTAGTATTATATTTGAATATCAAGAAATAATGTCAAGAACACAAGGTTGGAGGTGTTCACGGTCCAAGAATGTTCTTGGGCCGTAAACACCCTAAAATGCACCAAAGTGTGCATAAGTCCCAAATCTAAGCCCTAGTTGATGTATAGAACATCCTTGACATGTTTAAACCCTTCCTTCTTGTGTTTAAGCCTTGAAAAAGCACCAAAAACCCAAATTTTTCTGTTTTTGCAGTTTAGGGATGTTCCAAAACCGTAAACACCCCAAAAAGTGGGTAAATGTCCATTTAAAGTCCCATAGTTGGTTCTTATGGCTAAATCTAACCTAGACTAGTGCCATCATTGAACAAAGGACTTGAAAACCCCAAATACCATAAACTTAGGAGTTTAAGGTAGTAAACTCATGAGTTTAAGGTAGTAAACTCATGAGAAATGATCTTTAGACCGTAAACTCCATTTAGGAGTGTTTTGATGCCACACAACACTTCGTAAGGCTAATTCGTGAAGTAGGAATGCTTGGAATAGCCTAGAAGACTTCAAATCACCAAATGGTCAAAATATTTGGAGTTTACGGCCGTAAAATCAAGCGTTTACGACCGTAAACTCAAGGGGTGTTGATCCTTAGGGAGTAAACTCATTTTAAGAGTTACCCTTGAACCCCAAACACACTAGCCTTTCCCTACAACACTTAGATGCAACCCTTGAGACTTTTAACACTTGTATAAAGTGTTTAACATATCTTAGAGTGTTTTAACTTTGTTTATTAGTTGTTTAAAGACTAATTGAGTATATACATATATCCTTATATGTTATTAGGATCTTTGTGCGTGTCTAAGTCTTCACTTGACACCAAGCACTTATCCGACACTTCCTTCCGATCCACTTACCACAGGTGAGTTCATACCCCTTAACTAATGTTTTAAATGTTTTTAAATGTTTTATGGGGGGGATACAAGTAGAATCATGCTAATTATTGTATCAGTCACATGTGATTAATAAGTAGAATTATGCTAGTTATTATATCAATCACATGTGATTAATATGCAGCATTCAAATGATTCACTTCACTTTAACCATTCTTACCAAACAGGTTCCTCAAATGATTTTCTTAAATGTTTTATATGTTTAAAAATCCTTATTAAACGGTTCATTACACACCGTATGATCCTATTTCAAACCATTTTACTCCGATCTGTTTTACTCCAAGTTGTTATCAAAACGTTTTACTTCAAACTGCTTTTACTTCAAACAGTCTTACTTCAAACTGTTTTTACTTCAACTGTTTTATTGATTGACATCAAGTCAATCTTTTCTTAGATAATAATTATGTTCAAAGGTTTTACAAAACTTATTTTATAGTTTTATATTATCAATCGCATGCCTATATATGTATTTATATAAGAAATGTTTAAAAGACTTAGGAAGGCTATCCACCCTATTTCCTTTTCGCGCTTGAGATGTGGTTTGGTGGGATATCGGGTATCCGTCCGAAGGTCGTTTAAATATTAGTTATATATCATATGTACATATATAGTCATAAATGCCCTTCCAGTTCATCCAATGCCCTTGGGTAGCAAGGGTATACATCCATGTTCATACGTACCAGTTATATTACTAGTAAGCTACCATATGGGTAGTTTAGGAAGATACTAGAACTATTACTAGAACGCAATACTATACAATGAGTCAGTTCATTCATGAGTCATACTCTCTAGAACATTACAATACATTACTATACTTGCTAGATAGAGAGCACGTACACTACAGCTATAACATTACAGTACATTACTATACTTACTAGATAGAGAGCACGTACACTACGGCTAGACCATTACAGTATATTACTATACTTGCTAGATAGAGAGAACGTACACTACAACTAGAACATTACAGTACCTTACCATACTATTACATAGATAAGGTCACATGATCACATGTACATGAGTACACTTACAGGAATTACTAGTACATTTTATATGTATAGATTCTGTTATATAATCCTCATTCTATTCTTTACCTTGTGATTCAATCACATAATCGACGAGATAGATTGGATTTAATATCCTAGTACCCAAGGATACATTGTGGGACTGACCATTCCTAGAATCTCTGTTAGCTACAGAGGTAAAAGCACATCCACGGATGTCAACGGTTGATACCATTACAGGTATACTTTTGGGGACTGACTATTCCTATACCCAACTGTTAGCAACAAAGGTAAATGTACATCTATGGATGTCTTCAGTTAACATTGTTATTTGCCCTAGTACCAAAGGGTGATACTATTACAGTTAGGTCTTGGTAGAAGACTACATTCAGAACAGTTAGGTCTTGGTAGAAGACTACATTCAGAACAGTTAAGTCTTGGTAGAAGACTACATGAGAACAGTTAAGTCTTGGTAGAAGACTCCTTTTGTTACTAATAGGAATCGTAGGTATTTCTAGGGTTTTCAAACGTTTACAGTTGTTTTACAAACCTCTTCATACTTACAGTTCATATACAAATTCTTACATACAAATACTTACGTACAAATTAAGACACTAAATACTTATGATCTCACCAGCTTTAAAGTTGATACTCTCTTTCAAAATTTCTTGTATCCTTAGGTCATTATAGACAGGTACCGATGCAAGGAGAAAGGAAGATGGAGCTCATTCAAGACTCATCTTTCATTTTGATTTATGCATTAGTGTTTATCAGAATTTGACAGAACACTTGTATAATAATTATATTATTAATGCAATGGATGATGTTGTTGCTTGTTTACTACTTTTCATTGTTGTGATACTGTACATGACGTCCTCCGCCCCAAAACGTTTCCGCCGTTCTCGGTTTTGGGGTGTGACAATATCTCATTTATACATTCCCATTAATACTAATATTTAATATTGTAATAATAAGAAATAAGAAAACACATAATTGATATTACATTACTTAAATTCAGAAATCATAGTACAAAATTACACAAGAAATACAAGATCAACTAAACATGAAATTACAACACAATCAACCAAAAACATAGTACATCTGCGAGGTTCATCAGGATGACAAATGGCCATCTCATTACGAATTCGGTTTGCACGCCTTCATCCTTGATGAACGGAAAGTTTTGAGTAATCTGCTTCAATCGTCTAGTTTGAATCCAACCAATAATCAACATGAGGAAGTGGTACAAACCCAAAATTGTATTGTTGTATGTACGTACTTGGGCAACTCGACAAAGTTACTCCCCCAAGTTCCATAAATAGTCTCTATGGCTTTTCTTCTTCCCTTACATGCCTTCTAATAAGTAACGTCAACATGAAAATGATCTTTTATATCTGCTTGTACATGTTTCACCGGATAAGCAACATCTTTTTTGAATGAAATGGAGAATGTATGAGGCAATAACTCTAGAGTTTAAATTTCTATTATTATTGCCGGTACAAGATCCAAAACAATTATGTGCATCCACCCAATGTGTAATATGCCACATATGATTATTTTTCTTCTTAATTGCACGGATATACCATTGACAATGTTTTGTATGGTGCATAGAACTAGAGCTTTCTCCTTTACGCACATCAGTCTTACATTTTGCTACCCATTTGTTATGTTTACTTTCATACACTTTAAACTCTTTATTTTGACTGATAGACCAAAGTATTACTGCATTTTTCACATGCTTATTACTTTCAAATTGCATTCCCAACCTGATTTTGTTTTCTGTTTCCTTCCAAACATCTATATGAATGTTTTCTTCTAAATTTTCTATGACATCATCACTTATATTTCCAACATCATTCATAAAGTCTACAACTGGATTATCACTCACATCATCAGAGTCTTCCTCAATATGGCTTAATGACTCACTGTTGGATTTTGAGTTGGGATCATCAAATCCAAAATCATTATTTGGCTCAAATCTATCATCGCTCGGCAAAGGAAATGGTACTTCAAAATTACGAAGGAGATCTACCAAACTAGTATTTGCAGGTGGCACTATTTTATTAAATTCAACACAAACTTGACCCCAATAATTTTATCAGTCTCTCCTAAATAATACATGTCTAAGGTTGAATCATTTATAAGTGGTGCAATATTAGATCGTCCCAGCATATTGGTAACATAATGATATATTCAACTTATATGAAGATTTTTCGACTCCAACAAGTGCATAAACCAAATCTTGAAATTGTTTGTACCGTATTTTTTGCCTAATAATGTCTGAAGCACACACAGTTGATTCGTCTACCTTGATGATTTCATTCTCATATTCAACATTACCACCCCAATAGAAACTAATCATAAATGGATGATTTAGAGCCATAAATGTAACTGCAAGACAAATTGTATGATAACATATCCAAATTAGTATCATATATATATATATATATATATATATATATATATATATATAGAGAGAGAGAGAGAGTTTCATACAAAATAGATGCAAAATATCTAGAAACTATACATACCTTATATTAAATATATGAAGGAACTAATTATATGAATAATATGGAAGCATGAAAGAACTGAGAAATGTGTGATTGAGTGGAAACAATTTTAAAAGAATGATGAAGAACCTTAGCTCCTAAGATCAAATTTATAGCATCAAAAAGTGAAATGAATTCAACTAAAAAAATTTAAATATGACAATTCAGGCAACTTTATTTTAAGAGTTTTCAATAAACAGTGACATTTTTGTTTTGGATAGAGTGTTAGCTTTTATAGGTTCAAATATTTTATTGGACAATTTATATATAAATATTCATATTTATTTATTTATTATTTATAAGATTCTAAAAATATTTATATGTTAATTGTATTTGGATAAATAAAATAATATTTAATATTTAATATTACAAAATTTTGGAATATAAATGAGATCGTTTGTGTCGTAAAAACAGTTAAATGTTATCTATAAAATTTAATAATATATTTAAGCTAGATAATATTATATATATTAGGTAAATGTAGAATAAAATATAGAAGGATAAATGTTTTACATATCTTAAAAGATAGAGGACCAATGTTGTAAGTTTGTGAGGGCTCCTTTCATTTACGTATTGAGTTTGTGGTCCAGGAACCCCATTTCTACAAACACAATTAAAAGAGCTCCATTTCTACAAGGCTTTTTGAAAACTGCCCCCTTTTTGAAGGAAAAAAAAAAAAAAAAACTCCATGGGCATGAGCCTGAGTCACCAATGGTTCAGATGCCCCATTATTCGGGTACACACGGTGGATCAAATTATGCATATTCGAATGGCTCTCATAGGCCCATTATCACATGAAAGGGGTACATGTAAGTCTTTTTCTTAATTATTATAAATTTACGATTTTTGATGTTATAATTATCCTTATATGGTTATTTCAATATTGTAGGTTTGGGAGACAAAGTATTCATCGGACGATCTTAAAGATATTTTGGCAGTCAACAAATGAACCTTGGATTACTTATATAAAAATTCCGAAGGAAGTTGTCACCCAAATATTTGAGCATTTCAGGGTAATATATTAATTATTTATTTTTAATATCTATTTCTCATTCACTCTTATTTTGCATTTTCAACTTTTACTTTTTTTTTATAGACTCAATACCGATGGGATCCAAATTAAGAAGGGATAATTCTTGAAGGTTTTGAGAATACACTGAAAGATCACTACAGGGGTAGAATGAGGGATGCTAGGGAAGCATCGGTAAATTCTGCAAGAAAAGTTGGCCACGTTATTGCAGAGATTAATGATAACTTTGAGATTCTTGCAAATTACAATCCTGCTGAAATATATAGAGATGTTTGGCAACGTTTGTGTAGGGAAAGGAATCTAATATATATGTTTACAGAAATGGGGCACGGATGAGTGGAAAAAGTTTTCCAAAAGCGGAAAAAAAAACCGTAACACTGATTCTGGGGGGCAGTCAGATATACGGGTGGTAGCATTGGATTTAAGGAGCACCGTCTTAAATTGGTAAGTAATCATAATTATAGATTTTAGTGATAAAATTTTCTTTCAAGACTAATTACATCAATTATGTTGTGTTGTTTATATAGAAACAGTTGATGGGTGAAGATCCCTCATTCATTGATCTTTATTATAAGACACATCATACCGCCGAATCAAAGAAAATATATTTTGGGGGAGATAAAGAGGCGCTAGTGAATTTTGTGAATGAGACATCTAGGGTGACGATCGTAAGTTATTTTTATCTTTTTATATATTTACTAATATTAGTTTTTACTTTTTAGTTCAATAATAAAAGCTTTCTTTTGGTATATTGTAGGAATCATATAACAAAGACCTATCTCAAAAATATGGTGATGATCCGACTCAACATAATGTGAATGATCCTGAATAATGGACCCAAACACAATTGCTTAGGAAAGGCGGGAAACAAAAAGGTCGTAACTATGGGGCAGGATACTCGAATCTTCACTTTCTGATGACGGGTGCATATTCTTATGAGTTAAATTCAGCTTCTGCTGATTTTGCAAAGTCACAACAGGAGGTACTATTATTTACATAATATATTATAGAGAAAAAAAATCAAGTAAATAGGTACCTAATATGACTGAAAAAAAATATGTTCATATTGGTAAGGTACATTGTAGTTACGGGTGAAAATTGAAATATGTTGCCATTATTAATATTAGGTAAAGTGCATTGTTATTATGGTTGAAAATGATACTATGTTGCTATTATTAAATTAGGTAAAACATAATGCTATAATGGGTGAAATTATAGTATGTTGCTATTATTGATATTTGGTAAAGTAAATTGTTGTTATTGATAATAATTTAAGTACATTGACATTATGGATTGGAAATGTAAAATACAATGGAATAATGGATAAAAATATAGTATGTTATTATTATGCATATTAGAAGTTATTATTATGGATATTAAAAACAATGTACATTGTTATTATGAATAATATGTTTTAATATTGAATTAAAAGTAAAGTACATTGCTATCATGGTTTAAAGTTGAATTACATTTACTAACTGCATGTGTTTGTCTTGCTTTATTTAGGTAAATGAGTTGCGACAACAAATGTCAAACATGCAACAAGCCATGGATGAAAAGCAAAGTGAAATGAATTTGCAAATGCAACAAATGCGAAATGAAATGGAAATGCAAGTGCAACGACAATTGGCGGCCTTTATGAAACAAATCAATCCGCCCAGTAATCCACAAAGTAGTTCTTAGTTTTTGTTTTAGAACACTAAATTAGTATTATGTTATTGACTGGTTCTTAGTTTTTGTAATGGTATTGTAATGGTATTTTGAGTATTTGATTGTATGAATGGTATGTTAGTGACTATTTTAATGGTAATGAATGTAATGGTATTTGACTATTATTTTAATTATTTATTTGGTTTTTTAACATAAAATTTGGATATTTTTTAAATTATGAATTTAATATAGCAATAGATTTTTTACTAAATTGTAGGAAATAAATATTCTGTAGGAATTATAAATTTAATATAGCAATAAAAACTGATAAAAATTCATAGAAAATTTGTAGGAAATAAATATTCAATAGGTATTCTGTAGGAAATAAAATCCAATAAAATCTGTAGGTATTCCATAGGAAAATATGTTGGTAGGTAATATGTAGGTAAAGTAGTTTGTATGTATTCTATAGGAAAATCAGTTGGTAGTTATTCCGTAGGAAAAGGTGTTGATAGGTAATCTGTAGGTAAAGTAGTTGGTAGGTATTCTGTAGGAAAATCATTTCGTAGGTATTCCGTAGTAAAATAATCCGTATATATTTTGTAGGAGTTTCATAGCTAAATAACCCGTAGGTAATCTGTAAGTACTCAGTAGTTAACGTGTTCCATAGGTATTCCGTAGCTAAATTTGTAATAGAATATTCTGTAGGAAATACGTAGGAACGTTTGTAGCTAATTTGTATGAAAAATTACCCACGAGGGTTTTTCCTACAACCCGTTTTTTGTAGAAAATATGTAGGTAACGCCTTGTTCCTACAGATTTCCTACCAATTCTGTTGTAGGTAATTACTTAATTTTCTAGTAGTGCACCCCACCTAGTACTATCACCGGTTAACCACAATCATATTCTCTATCGGCTATCACCAACTGCTACAATCATTGTTTTCTCCTCGTATGCAAATTTCAAAAACGATACCAGATACTAGATAAAAAAATAAACATTGATTTATCTTTAATGTTCATTTTAGATTCAGTGAACCAAAAAATCATAGGCAAAGCGCAAAGCAAAAATAAAAACCAAAATCAGATTATAATTCATCGTCGTCTTCATACCAAAAAACTAAAGTAAATAAGTTCAAGAATCACAAATGAGAAAGTGAAATAAAAACCATAAATCGATTGTCATCGAGTTTTTGGAAAGATCAAACCCACAACCACCTATAAAAGATGGCAGGGCAACATCTAGATAATGTTGTGCCATCAAAGGAGACAATGATGTTATAGAAGAAGTTGGAAACAATGCATGAAGATGATAGCTATGATGGTAGAAGATGAAAGTGGTGTTATGACAATTAATGGAAATGATGGTGGCAACATCTGCTAAAAGTAAGAGACGATTATATCCCAGATAAAGATAAAAAGGAAGTGGCGTTGCATCTAGATCCATGGAGGTATGAAAGATGGCTATTAACATTTAGGAATTTATCACTTATTTGTCCAAGTACATATTGATCCTTGTATTTTATAGATAGAAACCTATAATATAAATATATATTTTCCGTTTACACTTTGACCTTTAATTTCTAATGACATTTGCTTGAAGGGTTATTTTTGCAAGATTTGAAAAGTAGAAGGATGCAACCTAAAATTTGGATTAATACTGCGAATTTTACATACCAAATAGACCATTTTTGTAAATTACTCTATTATTTATAATATAATTTAATTATATAATAGACAAAATTGCAAAAATGGTCATTGTGGTATGCATTTTTTCTAATGTTTAGTCCAAACTTCGATTTTTTTGAGTTGGTGGTCCTTATGAGTTAGTTTACTTGCAATTTTGGTCCCTGTCCAAACTAAAAAGACTTTTATACCCTTAATTAATTTAATTTTTATTTTTCTTTCACTTTTTAAAATTATTATTATTATTATTATTATTATTATTATTATTATTATTATTAAATATAAACTGGACGCACATATCCACCCCATCTCTCTCTCTCTCTCTCTCTCTCTCTCCTTTCGTTTATTTCAATACCCTCACCTCAATCTCCATTAACCTCCACCCAATCAAAAAACCCAGTTGCTCCTTGGAATTATTTGCACAATTTCCATCACAGACATGGAGCAAACCCAGATCAGTATGAAGACAATAACAAATTGTTAGAAAAGAGAAAAAGGATCAAAATTCATCCCTTATAGCTTAATTCCCTAAAATTATCACCACCCATGTTTTGTAAATCGAGCAAATCCTTTAACAATGGTAGTAAATAACTCCTCACAGTTTCTTAAACCAGGTTATGGATTGAATTTGAAGAATTCAAAATCCCTCCTACCACATTTAGAGAAAAGGGTTGTTGTTGAATGATTTTTTCCTCGGTTTTGACTCCACTAGAACTTGATCGTTTTCTTGATTGAGGCAGGTCCGGTCCAAACGTATATGGGGCCCGAGACGAAAAGAAAAAAAGAGCCCCTTAAAGACAAATATAATAAAGATTAAAAAAATATCATTTTATTATTCACTATAAACACGTTCAATTAGCTATAACAAGCAAGTCAAATTGTTTATCTTTTAAGCTAGTTTGAGTTTGAACCAACTTTAAGTCCTAAAAATCATTTTGGTAATAATTGGTTTATATATATATATATATATATATATATATATATATATATATATATATATATATATATATATATATATATATATATGGATGTGGATATGGATGTGGATTTGTAGCACCCTTACCATTTTGCTCGTTCAAGTTAAAAGTACGGCTGATGTTAGGATCTAGGTTTTAGGAGTAGATACATCTAGTGTTGCAGGAGTGGATACGAGAGCAGCTTTGGAGCTCGATATTTCACATGATATCTCGAAAGTGATCTGATCATGAACGCTCTTGAAGATATATTATTTACTTGCATATAACAAATCTTCATCAAGAGGAGCAGTGAATGAATTTTTTGGTATGATTTAGTGTGTATGTATACATGTGTGTTTATCCTCAAATGTTGGATCTGACATCAGTTTTAGGTTTGATTAGGTTTGGTTGTAGTGGAGGTCCGATAATGGTGAGAAAGGGATGTTGGTTTATTCATTGGCATGTTACAAATAGATCTAAGCAGACATGTGAGAGAGAGTGATGGAGAAGTGGCAACGGGGTCGGTGACAATCCGACTATGGTGAGCAATGACGGTGGAAACTTTGGTTGTGGTCTGAAAATGGTGAGATGGGGATGTAAAGTAGTTGTCGGAGGTGGTTGATTATGTGTTAAAGGAATTTGTGAAGTATTCTCGTCTTCTACCTCTCTCCGGTGGAAACTCCGATCCTATGTGTGTTTTCTAAGCAGAACTGTGTGGGTTTTCTTAGGGGGGGAGAGAGAGAGAGAGAGAGAGAGAGAGGTGGGCCCCATATTATTATTAATAAAACATTAAATTAAATAAAAAACATAAAAAATATATCACGAGGCACTTTAGTCGTTTCAATTTTCAAAGAGACCATTTCCACCTAGAAACATGACCAAAAATACCATCAAACCAAAAAATTCGAGGTTTTGACTAAACCTCGTAAAAAATAAATACCACAAGGATTATTTTTACAGTTTTGTCTATATAATATAATAAATAAATCATCAACTCTAGCAAAAGAAGATTTTTTTTTTTTTTTTTTGCAACTTGTCACTCTTATTCAATTTGTCAAATATTATTTTGTGATTATTTTTAATTATTTTTTTTACGTGTCATTTTATAAGTTTTTCTAGTTTATTAATCTTTTAATTTCAAAATTCTCAAAATTTTATTTAAAATATTTATTTAAATTTAAAAGATAAAAACCATTTCAATATACTAATTCATTATTATTATTTATTTTCTTATAAGTTTAATATTTTCAAATCTTTTATCCTTTATATTTATTTTATTATTTTAATTAACTAGTGTAGTATATAATATAAAGTAGTTTCCGATAGTTGTTATTTTACGCCGCTTAATCTGCACGTGCACCGTTTCCTCGGAACCAACTGTGTCTATTTCCCTCTCTTTGTCTTCATCTTTTCAACTACCACCAAATCTTCTTCAACTAAACCAAAGTCCCAAAGCAACCCCTTTGTTCCTTCGATTCAAAACCTAATCATCTCATGTCAAATTCCATCATGGAGGAAGCTAACAGTAAGTATCTCATTCAAATGCCCATGCTTCATCTACCTTCAGTAGTTCACATCATGCTATGTTCATCGGGATCTTCCGATCTTCAATTCACATGAAATTATCTCGTATAGTTTAATTTATTTGGGGTTATGGAAATAATTCCTTGATTTTTCTTTATGTGATCGATAATTTAGGTTGTATTTACTTTATGAGATTCATATTCCGTGACATCTGCTCTGATTGTCTATTAGGAATTAATCTGAGGATTTAGGGTTCATATGCTTCCGTAAGTATATATATGCTTTCTTCTTCGGTAACTTGATCTCCTTATTTAGGAAGTTAAATGTATGTGAATGAACTTAAACAGCAGATCGTAGTAGTTGGGGTTTTTTTTTGCATTTTCATTGCTTTGTCAACGTGTTTGTTCTGAATTTATTCACACGCTTCTGAGATCTATCTCAATTCTTTTAGCATCATCAGTTAGAGCCCTAAGTGGATCGATAATTCGATACTGTGTTACAAGGAGACATATCTAAATTTTGGAAACTACTAGAAACTACTTAAATCAAAGAAGCCAATCAACTAATTAGAAAACGTCTCTTGTTGAGCTTTTTGGCCTCCGCTTACCTTATACATAGCTTTTTTCCCCATGATCTTCTTATATTCATCTACTCCATTCTATGGATGCTCATACTCACGTTTTCTTCTTCTTTTTTCTGTTAAACAGTTGTTGAAACTAAAGACGGAGCCATATCTGTTGCTTCAGCTTTTTCTGGTCACCAGCAAGGTTAGATAAGATCCACTGCTACTCAATTTTTTTATCTAGTCACTTGCATTTGATTTCACATAGATGCTCTTATATATCTTTATTTTGTTATTACTATTATACCCTTCTTTGGTGCACAACAATTGCAACAATTGACTCATAGTCATGTTATTAGAAGCTTGTGGATCAAAACTATAACTAAGGGGCAAGTACACATAAAAGACTCTGCATTTATTATGAGACATTCTGAAGATTCATGCTTTTTTTCAAATATTTTATTTGTTAGTGTAATTGTTGTCAAGTGTGTATTTGGTAATTGTCAAGCAGCTGTACAGGATAGAGACCACAAATTCTTGACAAAAGCTGTTGAAGAAGCTTACAAAGGAGTAGATAATGGAGATGGAGGCCCATTTGGTGCTGTTGTTGTTTGCAAAGATGAGATTGTTGTGAGTTGTCATAACATGGTTTTAAAACACACAGATCCAACTGCTCATGCTGAAGTTACAGCAATAAGAGAGGTTAGTTAGACTCATTTTTACCAATAAATAATAGTAAATGACCATTATACCCTCCTTCTGTCCAATGAATAAAAAATAACTGTCCGTTTGATAACTGTTTGTGTATATTCTATTTTTTTTTTACTTATATATTTTTACACCATGTATTTCAGGCATGTAAAAAACTCAACCAAATTGAGCTCTCTGATTGTGAGATTTATGCCTCTTGTGAGCCCTGTCCTATGTGCTTTGGTGCCATTCATCTTTCAAGAATCAAGGTGCAGTTTCCTCTCTAATCTAAATGACATCTTTACCCTTTTGTCTAAAAATGAGAGTAAAGTTACAACACTAAACAAATCTGTCCCTTTTGTAACAAGCTTTTACGTTCTGCGTGAACAAAGAGTGTAAATGACCATTTTACCCCTCTAATCTAAAAAAAGATTCATTATTTAGTTTATTTGTGTGAATGCAGAGGTTGGTTTATGGGGCAAAAGCGGAAGCAGCAATTGCAATTGGGTTTGATGATTTCATTGCAGATGCATTAAGAGGTACTGGATTTTATCAAAAGGCTCATATGGAGATTAAAAAAGCAGATGGAAATGGAGCAGTTATTGCTGAACAAGTATTTGAAAACACCAAAGCCAAATTCTCCATGTATTGATTTCATACATTTTCAACATTATTATTATTATTTCTCCATTGTTCTCAACAATTGATTACAGAATCTTAACTTCCTTTTCGTTAAACACTATATCTATATGTAATTGTTTTCATGAACTAATTTCAAATTCAAAAAGGTTTAACAGGTTACTTTTTTTTTTTTTTTGGAAACGGCAAACGAATTAAGTGGAGCTACTCGCAATATTTCAACGAGCACCCCGGGTTTGAGCTCCTTTACAGGGCAAACCCAGCCCCCATAGGGATTTCCAGGGAAAAATTCCCCACATGTGGCACCACAAGAGGTAGTTTAAGGGAATAGAACTCCCGACCTCACGCCCCACATGGGTATAAAACCCGGTGCATCAAACCCAGCTAGGCTGGACATCACTTGCTTTAACAGGTTACATAGTGTGCCTAAATCGGTAGACAAACTATTTTACTCTTGTTTAGAAGTGAGAGATAGATAAACTGCCATATTTCATAGCAGTATCATTATTACCATTTTGCCCTCGATCTCTAATATGGCACGTTTTTACAACTATATATATAAAGCAGTAAAAAAACTCAAACAAAGAGTGAAAATATAAACAAAAGATTAGGCTTATAAATAAAAAACCTTATACAGATTCTAAACATAAAAGATTAAAAGAGCTTATAAATAAAAAACAAAAACCACATAAGTTTCCATGTTTACGCTTCTAACCTAGAGAATAAATTCCCTAAAATGGACCCTATACTTTGCTTAATAGTTTTTACATGGAGATGGTCAGGATGGAAATTGAAGATATTTACAACAAATAGAACAAATTGGGTAAAAAGTAAAAACCTCACTATTTTGACCTAGAAAACCCACACATTTGAAGGAGGTAATTCTGATTTTCTTTAATAAAAATAAAAAAAATAAAAAAAATAAAAAAATAAAAAAAACCGTTTTTCATATATGTTTTACCCTATGGCTAATGAAAACTCAATTTTGAAAATAGTGCATTTCTAATGCTTTTTATGATTTTACGGTTACGGATGCGAAAAACCTATACCCGATGGTGAAACCGAATCCTACAAACGTTTTGATCGGAGAATCCCCAAGTTGACCGAGGATGGAGATGGTGATTGGAATCCCCAAACAAAAAAAAAATGAAGATGTGTGTGTTTATATATATATATATATATATATATATATATATATATATATATATATATATATATATATATATATATATATATATATATATATATATATATATAGACACACACATCTCCATTTTTTTTTATTTGATAGAAGTCGTTATTAATCAAAGAACCAATCCAAATCATCGGAATTTAAAACGATCAACGGCAAAATGAAGGGTTGTAGACTTTTACAATGAATATACATACACTGGATTATAATAAAACACACTTTTTTTAGTTTAATTTTTTGTAGGTCATGTTTTTTATCGGAAAAAAAAAAAAACCCCGAATATACCATTGTCCATGATTTTTCGTCATCTTTTTATAGAAATCTGTATTGACATATAAAAAATGAACTTAAAAAAAAAAAAAAAAAAAAAAAAAAAAAAAAAAAAAAAACTCACTTCATTTTATTTGTTTTTTAAAAACATGTGATCTATTTTTTATTGAAAAAAATTAATAAATATAACAAAATTCATATTTTTTGGTACTCTTTAAACATATATTCATATTAATGGTTTAAAAAAAAATCGAAATTTAAATTCAGATTTACATTGTGAATCTGCTCAGATTCGCAGTGTGCATAATAGTTAATCATATTCACATTGTGAATTCTCAAAACAAAATTATATACAATTCATATTCGCAATGTGAACATATCCATTTATTGATTTTACTAAACTAATTTACAACTAATTACAACTCTAACGAAAAGGGATTCTAAATATGATTCTCATTTTTTATTTTTTTTATGAATATGTCCATTTGTTAAAATATCATAAAACTACATGAAAATATCTTTCAATTCATATGTAATTTTCACTTAATTTATGAATGGTCAAAGAGTTGAAATACTAAATCAGATTCACATTGTGGATGTTAAAATTGAAATATTTATATTTTAGATTAACAGTGTGAATATGAATTGATCAAGTTGTTTTTCTTAATCGATGTTGATGTTTATTAATAAAGGACAAAAAATTGAGATTTTCGGAAAAAAAAATGTTTGTTTTTTATATATCAACATTGATCTCTATGGAAATATGATAAAAAATCGTGAACAATGATATATTCGGGTTTTTTTTGATAAAAAATGTGGCTTAAAAAAAGTTAAACGAAAAAAAGGTGAATTTTTTGGTAAATATGTGGGTTTTATGGTATAATCTGATGTATGTGTGTCCAGTGTACAAGTGTACATCCATTCGGTCGTTGATCATTATGATTTCTGACGCTCACTATTGGTTTTTTGATTCCTTAATAATAATGGTTCTCTATTAAACGTCACGACATATATATATATATATATATATATATATATATATATATATATGTGTGTGTGTGTGTGTGTGTGTGTGTGTGTGTATGTCTGTGTCTGTGTGTGGTTAGGTTATTATGTTATAACTATCTATTGTGTAACATCCCAAAATATCAAGGTAAAATTTTCATTTTTAATACAATCAAAAACACCAATTTATCCTTTACTCAAACACTTAAGAGATATTTTATAAAAACAGTTATCAGAGTACAATCCCAAAATCATAAAGTTGTAGAAAAACATGGGTGTATGTGATGTGGTCAAGACAGATCCTTCCATTTTAAGCCAGAAGTACCTGAAACCATAAACAAACTATAAGTACAAAGCTTAGTGAGTTCCCCAAAATACCACATACCAAAACACATCATACATGCAATAGATCAAACAAGTTTCGAGCCCGAGGTTACAAGTGAATCTTGAGACCTGGACCTAGGTGTTTGTGAACTTTTGTAGTGTTACGAGGTTTTGGAAAGTTACGAGATTTTGGAAAGTTACAAGGTTGGACTTGAAATGACCTTTTCTAATGATAAAATCTAAAGGAAAGATTTTTATCGTTCATCCAGACACTATACTTGGTCAGCGGTCCGGAGGGTGTAGTGTGAGTCTTATGACCAGCCAAGAGTGAGTTCTGAAAGTTTTGACTGAGATGCTGTGACAACCCGAAAATTTCTATTCTGTACAGTCAAACACTTCATTAAAAGTCAAACTCGTTGCTGTTATCTACTAGCACAATTAGGAGTTTATTTGAGCATTCTGAGCCTTGTACACTTAAGGGATAAGTGTCGGGGTTTATCTGCTGAAGTTATAGCTCAAAGATTAGACCTTAAACACCCTTACAAGGAGTTCACGGCCACCACATGGGAGTTTACGGCCGTAAACTCTCCCTTATATGGTGATATGTTAGCTATTTGTTCATTCCTTTCCTCCTTTTGGCCGAAATCCTCTCAAGTATCATCCCGATCTTTGTCCCCGATCTTCCAAACTCGTAAGTTTATTGTCCTAACTAGTTGATATCTTACATGAGCTAGTGATCTTAAATGATTTCATCCGTGAAATCATTCCATTTTGTAGATCTTCAAGTTTCACCAAGAACACACACTAGTGTTCTTGGCCAAAATCGACCATTCAAGCTCCTAGATCGTAAGTACTCTTGTTCCAACTCGTTGTACACTAGGTTTAACATGTTTAGGGCTTAGAAAACATAAAGAATCACATGATCCAACGAGTTTACGACCAAGACATGTTCTTGGGCCGTAAACCCCTTTTAGTGGGGCAAAATGCACCCTAACACCTTATCAAGCCTTGGAACTTAGTATAGAACCTTACACTATTGAACTAGGGACTTCAAGACACGAAACGGTACTTCATACCATGAATTTATGGCCATAAACTCATAGGGAAGTGGTCCCCAGGCCGTAAACACATATAAGGGCCATTCTTGGATCTTAAACTCACCTAGCCTCTTGTTTAAGCCTTGAAACACTTAACCACAATAGATACCTTACCTTTAAGCCTCATTTGGTGACTCGTTTGAGAGTTTACGGCCAGGAATAAACTCCCCTGGGCCGTAAACTCCAACAAGTATGGTCTATGGACCATAAACTCACTTACAATGCCTTTCACTCCTTTGTTGCAACCCAATGTCCTCCTAACACTTTGACCAAAGTGTTTTCCATGCCTTAGACTGTTTATACTTGTCTAATTAGTGTTATAATCACTAATTGTATATATACATATGTCTTTATATGTTATTAGGATCATTGTGTGTGTTTAAGTCTTCACTTGACACCAAGCACTTGTCCGACACTTCCATCCGATCCACTCATTGCAGGTGAGTTCATACCCCTTAATTAACCTTTTAAATGTATTTAAATGTTTATAAATGCTTTTGGGGGGGGGGGGGGAGTACAAGTTGAATCATGCTAGTTATTATATCAATCACATGCGATTAATAACTAGCATACAAATGGATTTACTATACGTTTAACTGTTTTACCAAACTTATTTACTTCGAATGACTTTCTCAACCGTTTTTGCATGTTAAAACTCTTTATCAAACTGTCTTACATACTGTATGTTTCCTTTCAAACTCTGTTACAAATGTGCTTCAAACAAAGGTTTTCCTTATACTTAAAACCGTCTTATCAAACAAACTACTTACAAATCGTTTTATAAACTGACATCAAGTCATCATTTTCTTAGTTAGTAAAATTTTCAAAGGTTTTACAAAACTTTTTTTATACTTTTATATTGTCAAATGCATGCCCATATATGTATAGTTATATAAGTAATGTTTAAAGGACTTAGGACGGCTAGCTCGCTTTATTTCCTTTTCCTCGTTGGGATGTGGCCTTAGGGCATCGGTTATTCGTCTGAATGTCGTCTAAATATTAGTTATATATCATATATACATATATAGACATAAAAGTTCCATCAGTTAGTTTAGTACCTTTGAGTAGCAAAGACATACTTCCGGTTATACACGTACATTACTAGTAACTATAATAGGTATAGTTAGGAGATATTACTTACTATTCCAAGTACAAGGAATCACACAAGAGTCAGTTCATTCATGAGTCTATACTAATACAATATATACTATATGAAGAGACACAATTACGGAAATACAATTACAATACACGATAACATAAGAGAATACACAATAAAAGGAAACAGGGAGGAAGATACAATACACGATAACAGAACAAACATAATAAGGTGCTATAGCATGGAACAATTACATGATCTAACTATACTAATGAATCACTAACGCATTGTTTTAAACAAAAGGTGATAGTTATATTGGGTATACATGATCATAATAATGTGGATGTTCACGGCTTGCAATCATTGCAGGGGTCGCGTTTGGTTCCCAGAATCTCTTGGCAGGGGAGCGTTTAGTATGGGATCTAGCCATCACATTATGCCTTAACCCTTAATTAAGGCAATTATTACAATAGTAGTCACTTATTACAAATACTACAGTACTTACACTTTACATACGACAATTACAGAAGGATAAAATTCCAGTTAATATATTATTATTACCTTTACTATGTGTCATATTCACATAATCGATGAGGTAGAATAGATTTGAATAATAATAGTGGTACAAGGAAAAACCTTCACTTAAGTAAAGGTTCAAACTTTCAAAACAGTTGGGTCTTGGTAGAAGGCTACTTTCAAAACAGTCGGGTCCTGGTAGAAGGCTACTTTTAAAAACAGTCGAGTCTTGGTAGAAGACTACTTTTTATACTAGTAGGAAATATATGATTTTCTAGGGTTTTCAAACGTTTACAATTACTTACAAACATTTTCATACTTATACAAACTTTTCTCCAAATATTTACAAGTCTTTACTTTACAATTTTACAAATCAAAGACACATAAATACTTATGAATTCACCAGCTTTATTGTTGATACTCACTTTCAAAATAACTTGTATTCTCAGGTCACAAATAGACATGTACGACGACCAGGTTTTGTGAAGACGGAGTAGTCAAGACTCGTCTTTTATTTTGATTATTCATTATGTTGTTTTATACTATGAAAGAACATGTATGTATTTAAAATTATACTATTAATGCAATGGATGATGTTGTTGCTTGTTTACTACTTTGCATTGTTGTGATACTTTACATGACGTCCTCCACCCTAGAACGTTTCCGCCGTTCTCGGTTTTGGGGTATGACAGATCCCCTTGGGATTTAAGAAAGTGTGAGCACGTAAAGGTCTCCTAGGTTGTGTTCTTTTGAAAACTTGATGTGACTTAAAAGGTGTAGGAGTTGGTAAAATCCTTTTCCACTTTGGGTTGTTCAAGAAATAGATTTGAAAACGATACCTTCGAAAAGACATAACTTTCTTTTGGGATTTGTCAGACGAGTTCGAAATTTTTTTTTGGTACTGTACATTCCTTTTTGTCTAAAACCTAAACTGCAATTTTTTTCAAAAATTGATTTGAGACATGTTTTTCAGGACTCTTTTGGTTTGAAACTTTGGTTTGTTTTTTGTTTTTGAAATTTTTTTCCCGCTTTTTACCACGAGATCTAAGTTCCTCTTTGAAAGCTAATTTTGCACGAGTTTTTGGAGAACTGTAGTCAGTAATGTTCAACTGCAGTTTCTTTGAAAACTTTGATTGTTTTTGAAATAGTGGACCCGAGTCTTCTGAACTAGAAGACTTTGGACTTTGTGAACATTGACCATATTCAAAATTTTCTATGGGTAACTCATGAAGAATGGGTTGAATTGTCACTATGCTTTTGACTTCGGTTTGTGGTAAGGAAGACTGAACTACCGCAAAGTAAGTCAAAGATGGTTCCTTAGATGGACATTTTATGGAAGGCAGTTTGGACAATTGAGGTCCGAGACTGCAGAGAATGGGACTGCGGTCTGATGACGACGATGTAAAATTCACAGTTTCTTCCGGTCCTTCCATAAGAATTTCTTCATCAACAATTGAAGTCTGAGAATTAGGATAAATTGTGCCAATGATGGGTATTTGATCACATGAATGATCCGAGGTTTCAGGAAGAATTTACTCAATGACACAATTATTGCTCAGATTATGAAGTCTACCGAAGTGGGCTTTAATGTCTTCGGGGAATGTTTTGTCATTGACTGGGAAATGAAACTCCGATCCAGAGGGACATAAGGACGATCTTTGTTAACTCTGGGTGATGAATCCTTTGCGGTGGAATACCCATTGGACCAACCCCAATTATATGTGTTATCTATGGTCTCATTATTCACAATATTTTCAATAACTTCACTTTCATTAAACAACTTTTCAATTAAAATATTTAAGCGTACATTTTCCTTTTCGGCTAGATCCCTTTGATTCAAAGCTATTCCTAACTGAGTTTCACACAACATTTTGGAATCCTTCTCTAACACTAAATTCTTTTTTAACATGGCAACTTTGAGTCTTTTATCTTCTAGTCGTCCTTGATGGGTTTTAGCCATAAGAACAATCCTATGTGCTCATACAAACCCTAATGCTTGGATCTAGGTTTCTCTATTGTACATGCTTTGAATCCAATATATGCAACCCTAGATCTATCATATAAAATTTGAAATTAACATCATAAGAACATATCTAAGTGTTTACCTCTTCTAAATAGCTTGAAATCCTTGTAGTCTTCTTGATCTTGAGCTTAGAGTCATAATTGTAACTCCTCTAATGGTTCAGAAACCCCACAAGCAAAAAGGAAATATGAGAGAGGGTGAGAGATGCTAAAACCGGCCCTAGGGTTCTCTTGGAATCAAGTGTAGCCGATTTTCATAGCCTAGGGGTCATATTTATACTGTAGGCTGCTAGGGTTTCAGTCTAAACCCTAATGGACAACTTAGCCACCAAGCAGCCCAAGGAACCTTCTGGAATAAGTCCTTGGACGAAAATATGATGGATCCCCATCATAATTTCGTTCCCCCCCCCTTAGGCCATTAGGTTTCCTTAGCCTAAAACTTAACTATCATACATTTGACAGTTTATACCCCTTTATTTAATTAATCTCTTTTAGTCACCAAATTAATTCCTAATTAATTTATGACCAATACTAATTAAATAAATATGATTTCTCCTTTAATATATTATTCTTATGATATATTAATAAACCATAATATTCTCTCCCTCTCTCTCCTTAAATTACCTTGTCAAATTGCTTTGGTGAAGGCAACCCAAAAGGACCATGCACAACCGGGTCAAGTACATACCAAATATAGTTACAGGCTTAGACACTAATCCAACAGTCTCCCACTTGGATAAGTCTAGTAACTATATCTCATATATGACTTCAGGATCCGATTAGCAATTGTAGCTCTTACATGTCGCTGTCAACACTAATTAGTAACTCGTCCTTCAGATAAGGGATCGTATAATCATCTGTTCTAAATATCATGCTGACAATACTTATTGTCCAACACTTGTTTCTCAATCTCCTATTTGTTCGACATAGAATTTAGTTCAACACATCAACTCCATTCTGACCGGGCCCGACACATAAGTCAAACCAAATCATCAAGTGGCCAAGATATCGCCTTTATTCTCATAGAATAAAAGGAACAGATTAACTTCGACTCATATGCATCTATTATTTACCAATTAAATCATGCACAACAATATGTTTTATAACATCAAGTTACTAATGCTTTTACACATCATCAATGCATAACCAATCAGCAAACAACAACCATATCTCTAAGTTTTAAGACTATATGATATTATCGCTTTGCGATCACTTCAGGTAAAACACCACAAAGTGATACCAGAAAATGCGGGTTTATTCCAATGCTCAAATCGTATTCATAAGCACTCATCAACTTTGCAACAAATGTTTGCTATGCCCAAAACCCTTTAGACAATCTACAAACAATTCATGGCAGTCTTCATTCACACCTACTTCCAAAATATGAACGACTGTGGACTGTTCAAATAATCTTATTATTCAGGAAGTCAAAACATGCAAAATTTAAACAATAGACAAATAACTAACACAAGACGGTAACTTTACTCATAAATAACACAACTTTATTTATTCATCAAAATGTCAAGTACAAAATATTTATTACACGTTTCTTATCTATCTAATCCAAACTTATATCATCCTTCAGCCCAATGCTCCTAGCGTGTTGCAAGTGTTTGACCCTACTCAGTCCCTTCGTAAAGGGATCTGCCGGGTTTTCTTCTGACGATACCCTCTTCACAACGAGGAGTCCCTCTTCTACCTGATGTCTGATAAAGTGGTATTTTCTATCGATATGTCGAGATCTACCATGATCTCTTGGTTCCTTGGTTAAGGCAACCGCTCCTTCATTATCACAGAAAATTTCCATCGACTCCTTTACGGATGGCATAACTCCAAGGTCTCCAATGAAGTTCTTCAACCATATAGCCTCCTTTGATGCTTCACTCGCCACAATGTACTCTGATTCGCATGTTGAATCAACCACGGTCTCCTGCTTGGAACTTTTCCAAATAACTGCTCCTCCATTTAGGGTAAAGACCCAGCCCAACTGCAATCGGTAACTATCCCGATCCGTCTGAAAACTAGCATCACTATACCCTCGTACCCTTAAGTCATCACTCCCACCGAGGACTAGAAACCATTCCTTGGTCCTTCGTAGGTACTTAAGAATATTCTTAACCGCAATCTAATGAGCTCTACCAGGATTCCCTTGATATATACTGACCATGCTCAAAGCGAAGGCCACATCACGGCGAGTACAAGTCATAGCGTACATGATAGAGCCTACTGCGGAAGCGTAAGGTACTCGGCTCATATCAGCTATTATGTTTATGTACTCGGGCTTTGAGTCTTACTCAGTTTGGTATTGCTTTGGATTGGCAATTCCCCTTTCTTGGAATTTTTCATACTAAAACGCTTTAGTACCTTATCCAAGTATGTATCTTGACTGAGTCCTTATCAGTCTCTTTTCCTTGTTTCTTACTATCCTTATTCCCAGAATATAAGCAGCCTCTCCGAGGTCCTTCATAGTGAAACATTTCCCAAGCCAGGACTTGACCTCCTGCAAGGTTGGGACATCGTTTCCTATGAGTAATATGTCATGAACATACAATATGAGGAAGCTTACTATGCTCCCACGGACTTTGACATATACACAAGATTCATCTTCGCTTCACAGAAAGCCAAACTCTTTAACTTTCTCGTCAAAACAAAGATTCCATCTGCGAGACGCTTGTTTCAATCCATAAATGGATTTCTCAAGCTTACACACTCTATTTGGATGCTTCGCATCGACAAAACCCTCTGGCTGATTCATGTACATATCCTCAGCCAACTTCCCATTAAGGAAAGCGGTTTTCACATCCATCTGCCAGATTTCATAATCATGAAACGCAACTATTGCAAGCATTACCATAATAGACTTTATCTTCGCAACTGGTGAGAAGGTCTCATCATAGTCAACTCCGGGAGTTTGTGTCACACCCCAAAACCAAGAACGGTGGAAACGTTCTGGGGCGGAGGACGTCATGTATAATATCAACAACAATGTAAAGTAGTAAACAAGCAACAGCATCATCCATTGCATTAAATATATATAATTTTAATACAAGCGTGTTCTGTACAGTTTTAGACACCAAAATATAATGTAAATCAAAATAATATGATGAGTCTTGAATGCGCTCTATCTTCTCAAAAGCTGGCATCGGTACCTGTCTACTGATGACCTGAGAATACAAGATATTTTGAAAGAGTTTGTCAGCATTAAGCTGGTGAGTTCATAAGTATTTTAGTGTCGATGTTCGTTATCAAAACGTTTGAACCTGTCGTAAGTATAAGTTGTAAACCGTATGTAAATGTTTGTAAAAGTTTGAATCTCTCAGAAAAACCTATATTTTCTATTAAAGTAGCCTTCTACCAAGGCTTAACTGTTTTGTATGCTCGTTTGTTGTAAAAGTGTGTAATTTCCCAAGTGTAACTATCATTTAGCAAAATATAGTTTGTACATTAAAGTTTAAGTGAGGTTATCACTAAAATGTAATGGGTAAATCATTGTAGTACTGTAGTTTTGTTTTATAGGAACTACTGTTGTACTAACTACCTTAAACCGGATTTATATTAAGGTATAATGTGATAATTGCACCATACTATCGACTGATAACAACGACATAAGGAACGGTCGTAATAACGGAATGACGTTTGGCACCCGCAGACCTGCAGGTCCGGCTGTAGCTAGCAGCAAGGTGTAGGATTGTCAATCCAGTATAGATCTATACGCAAACTCAACGCTCTCCCTCCAAGAGAATTCTGGTAACAACGACAACGTATAGTCGAAAAATAAGGTATGACGTTTGGCACCCGCAGACCTGTCGGTCCCACTGTAGCTAGCAGCGAGGTGTAGGATAGTCAATCCAGTATAGATCTATACGCAAACTCAACGCTCTCCCTCCAAGAGAATTCTGGCTACAACTCGGGCCATGACATTTAAGGCATGCTCCGATACAGTGGATCACAATTGTTAACGTATTAATGTAAGTGTAATGTTTCTCGTTCTAATATAGTTTTATATGTTCTCGTCCTAGTATAGTTGTATATGTAATGTTCTAGAAAGTATTGACTCATGAATGAACTGACTCATTGTATGATATCGCATTCTAGTAATGGTTCTAGTATCTTCCTAAACTACCCATATGGTAGTTTACTAGCAGTCTAACTGGTACGTATGGTCATGGATGTATACCCTTACTAACTAAGGGCATGGGATGAACTGGAAAGCCCTTTTATGACTATATATGTACACATGATATGTAACTAATATTTAAACGACTTTCGGACGAATACCCGATATCCCACCAGACCACATCTCAAGGCGCGAAAAGGAAATAGGGTGGATAGCCTTCCTAAGTCTTTTAAACATTTATTATATAACTATACATATAGAGGCATGCAATTTATAATATAAAAGCATAAATAAATTTTGTAAGACATTTGAAACATAAATATTATTTTAAGAAAAGATCGACTTGATGTCGATCTATAAAACAATTTGAAAGCATAAGTATGATAAAACAGTTTTGAGTATAAGGAAACATTTGATTGAAACACAGTTGTAAATAAGTTTGAAAGGTAATGTACCGAGTAAGATGTACAATGTAATAAGTAGTTTAAAACATATAAAATGTTTATAAAAATCATTTGAAGTAAGCTATTTGGTAAAATGGCTAATGAGTAGCCAAATCTTTTGAATGTTGTATATTAATCACATGTGATTGATGTAATAACTAGCGTAATTCTACTTATTAATCGCATGTGATTGATATAATACTAGCATGATTCTACTTGTATTCCCCCCCCCCCCCATTAAACATTTAAAAGTAGTTTAAAACATTAGTTACGGGGTATGAACTCACCTGATTGAACTGGTTGATTTGAAGTAGTCGAGAGAGGAATCGAGTAGAACTTCGACAGGAAGAGTTGAAAACGCGGGAAAATCTCGGGATTCTCGGGAATCTCAGGAACACAAAACCTTCCTTCAGGACTTGAAGGTGAAAAACCGGGGCTTTGGGAGGGTCTCGGGGGGCTTAAACGCAGAGTTTCGGCGCGAGAAAGAGAAGAATGGAGCACCTAAACCCGGCACCCCAAGAGTTGTATTTATAGGGGCATTTCTGGTGTGCCACATCGTGGCAAGTGATGGCCACATCGTGGGGAGTCAAACTTATCCTATTCCATTGATTGGACGCCCTCAGTCACTTGCCGGGTCGCGGCAAGCTTGTGCCATGTCGTGGCAAGCCTGACAGCCTCGGATTTCGGACCCCGAACTTGTAAAATCCGTAACTTTCGCATACGAGCTCCGTTTTCGACGTTCTTTATATGCACACATAGCTAAAAACATGATCTACAACTATCGTTTAGACTTCATCGGAAAATTCTGACTTTAGTTTTAATTATTTATTTTTAACGGGCCAGGACGCGATAATTCCGTTAAAAATCCATAACTTCTTCATCCGATGTCCGTTTTCGTCAGACTTTTCATCGTTGCGCTACTAATGTTGAGACCTTAGATTCTCATTTAGGTTGTTTTGGTAAAAAGTATCTCGAGCTCTATTTCGAGTTTTTAGCTGTCTACTGCTATACCCGAATCTTGGAAAAATCATAACTTCCTCATACGAAGTCAGATTTGGACGTTCTTTTTATGTATGCTCACGGTTTGAGGTTATATATAACTTTCATTTAGAT
The DNA here is from genome assembly GCF_052625555.1 of Lactuca saligna. NCBI lineage: Eukaryota > Viridiplantae > Streptophyta > Magnoliopsida > Asterales > Asteraceae > Lactuca > Lactuca saligna. Next base: position 260,802,494 of record NC_136420.1, on the reverse strand, counting down.
ACTTAAGGCTAAAAACTATTGTATTGAAACTTCGCGTTTTTCATTTAATCGGTGTTGTCGGTTTTGCCGAGAATCTTCGATTGGTCATAACTTCTTCGTTATAACTCGGATTTTAGGGTTCTTTATATGTACGAAAACCTTGATACGATTCCTACTACTTTATTTAACCCAAATAAGATTTTAGGAAAGTTATATTTTGACCTAAATTTGATTGGTTTTACATTACATTGTCTCGAAATATCGGGTTGTCACAGTTTGAGTAAAGCCCTTCGCAACCAATCGCGCTTTATAAGTGTGCACTTTCCCATCCATGTCTATCTTCTTCTTGAAGATCCACTTGCACCCGACTGTCTTACAACCCGGTACATTATCTACCAAATTCCAAACTTGGTTATCGAACATGGACTGAATCTCGCTATCCATCGCCTTTTTCCATTTGGCAGACTCCGGGCCTGCCATGGCTTCTTTGTAGCTGCTAGGTTCATCCAAATTCATTAGTATTTCATCACTAATAAACGTATCCCCTTCAGAAGTAATATAAAAACCATAAAACTAGGGTTAAACACTAACCCTACTAGAACGTCTAAGAGTTAAGGACTCGTCAACGGGCTCCAACAGGAGTTTACTCCTCGGGTTGAGTGCTAGTGTTAGAGGTTCCTTCATCGCTTTGCTCTTGAATCTCTTCAAGATCAATTTGCCTCCCACTGTCCTCTTGGCTTATCAATTCCCTTTCTCAGAAAACTCCTCTTCTAGCAACGAAAACAACATTGTCACTCGGTCTATAGAAAAGATAGTCAAAAGACTTTTGTGGGTAGCCGATGAAATAACACTTCTCACTACGAGGTTCGAGCTTGTCATGAGTCTCTCGTCTTATGAAAGTCTCACAACCCCAAACCTTAATATGTGCCAACGAGGGAGCTTTCCCTGTCCACATCTCGTGAGGAGTCTTGGTAACCTTTTTGGTGGGAACCAAGTTAAGGATGTGGCCGGCAGTCTCTAAGGCATACCCCCAGAAAGCTATTGGTAACGAGTTCCGAATCATCATAGAATGAACCATGTCCAACAAGGTCCGATTACGTCTCTCAGCGACACCATTCAATTGTGGCATTCTTGGAGGCGTCAATTGCGAAACAATTATGCATTCTTTTAGATAGTCGTGAAACTCAAGACTTAGGTACTCTCCTCCTCGGTCTAACCGAAGCATCTTGATTTTCCTGCCCAGCTGATTCTCCACTTCATTCTTAAACTCTTTGAACTTTCCAAAGGTTTCTGACTTTTGCTTGATTAAGTAAATATATCCATATATGCTATAATCATCCGTAAAAGTCACGTAGAAGCGACAAGCATCTCTTGTGGTGGATCTAAAGGGCCCACACACATCGGTGTGTATGAGATCCAATAGACCTTCACCCCTTTCACAAGTGCCAGTAAAGGGTGACTTAGTCATCTTCCCAAGTAAACAAGATTCACACGTGTCATCGTCCCTAAGGTCGAATGAATCCAACACTCCATCCTTTTGGAGTTGGGCTATGCGTTTCTTGTTGACATGGCCAAGGCGACAATGCCACAAGCATGCTTTGTCTAGGCTAGTAGATGAATCAATATTCAATACATCATTTCCTAAATTATCAACAACCATCCCAGATTCATAAATCCCATTACAAGGTAATGCATTGAAATAAAAGACACCATTCAAATAAACATTAATAGAACCATTACTATTATCCAAAGAATATCTGAAACCTTGTCTAAACAATCCATGAAATGAAATAATGTTTCTTGCCATATTTAGCGAATAACAACAATTATCTAAATCTAATCCTAACCCATTACTCAGCACTAAAGAATAAACTCCGACTCTGGTCACAGGTGACGATCTTCTGTTTCCCATAATCAAGTTTATCTTCATATGTTCCATCTCCCTACTTCTTATTAGGCCCTGCAAATCTAAAAAAATGTGGTAACCACATCCTGTATCAAGAACCCATGAAGTAGAAAATGATGAGTTATTAGATTTAATAGAATACATACCAGCGAAGGTGGGCTTAATCTTCCCATCCTTTATGTCTTGCAGATACTTAGGGCAGCTTCGTTTCCAGTGGCCCTTCTGGTGGCAGTAATAGCACTCTGCTTCTTTGGGGTCGAAAGAGGGTTTGACCGAACCAGCTTTGGTTCCACTAGAAGAGGAACCATATTGGGGCTTACTCTTTTGGTGGCTCTTACAAGAAGCCTTCCTCTTTTTACCCTTTCATTGGCCAATTTCCAACACGGAAGCAGCCACAACAGGGGATGGTGCAACAGATTTGTCTTTGAGGTTGCTCTCAGTAGTCCTCAGTAGTCCTTGGAGCTTACTCAAGGAGACCTCTTCCTTATTCATGTGGTAGGTCATTCTGAACTGGTTGTAGCATGAAGTCAAGGAGTGCAAGATTATGTCAATAGCCAAATCATCATCAAACTTAACATTAAGTTTGAGAAGACGATCAACATACCTCTGCATTTTCTGTAAACGAGAGGTTAGGGATTCTCCATTCTCCATCTTAGTGGTGATCATGTTAGTAATGATCTCATAACGCTCTTGCCTCGCGCTTTGGTGGTACCTGTCCAGCAAATCCTGATGCATTTCATACGGATACATGTTCTCATAGGACTTTTGGAGTTCGAGGTTCATGGTGGCTAGCATGACGCAATGAACTTTCGTAGCATCACGCTCGTGGGCCTCAAAGGCAGCCAACTCTTCAGGAGTAGCAACATCTGGGATGATCTTCTCAAGATTTTCATCGAGGACATATTCTTTGTCGTCGTAGCGTGTGATCATGCGAATGTACCTCATCCACTCTTTGAATTTTGACCCATCAAAAGTCACCTTTTGACATAGGTTCATCAACGAGAATGACCCAGAAGCGTTGTTGTTGTTGTTTGCAGAAATCTGAAAAAGAAAGGAACAAAGTTTGATTAGCAATGAGTCCCTAATTAAACACCCAAATAAGAAACTAGGGCTGGGACCCAACAACATTATTTACAACTTAGAAAGGGATGCCGTACTCTAAAAGTATATAATTTGAAGGTAAGTGAATGATGATTCATTAATTCTCACCATGAAAAACGATAAAGAGATTAAGTTTTAAAAGTATTTGAAAACTTCTACATCTTTTGAGATTCATTGAACTTTTCAATGGCATGTTTAAATCTCGATATGCACTTCAAATTTGCGACTGGGATGCTGAGGATCGCAAACAAGTTGTGAATAACCATGCGAATCAACTTGGTGCACTCAATGTCTCTATCACCTAATCAATGTGTCGGTTAGCCACGCACGCTCCATTGATCTATGATAAACATCGAGCCACCCTTTGCCACCAATGTCAATCCCAAATTAGTGTGCCGGTTAACCACGCACGCTCCACTAACGTTTGACAAGGGTACAAAGTGCAATTCCATGGAATAGCATCATTTTCACATTTTGCCCTAAAGTAACTAAGATTGGGAACTTGTAAAAATATGTTAGTTACTTTGCAATATTCATTATACTTGTAATGAGGTATTAAGTTCCCTATCCTATCCGTTCGGCTAATGACCCTCCACCAATCAAGCAAGCGGTGGGTGTGAGTGTACACCCATTAAGCTTCATTTTATAGGCAGCAACCTTATACCCACCTTATAGATCGCCTTCGTGAATGAGACCTACTAGCGATAAGACTAGCTTTAATCTTATATATATATATATATATATATATATATATATATATATATATATATATATATATATTAATCTTGTAATAATATAATAGTATAGGGTTGAATTTTAAACTTGTAAAACTCTAAGGGTTTGAAATTTAAATTACTTAAAATTAAACTTTTAATCATAAGATTTAAATTTCAAAACTTGAGGACAAGTTTTGAACTTTTCAAAACAAAAGGGATATATATATATATATATATATATATATATATATATATATATATATATATATATATATATATATATATATATATATATATATATTAATCTTGTAATAATATAATAGTATAGGGTTGAATTTTAAACTTGTAAAATTCTAAGGGTTTGAAATTTAAATTACTTAAAATTAAACTTTTAATCATAAAATTTAAATTTCAAAACTTGAGGAAAAATTTTGAACTTTTCAAAACAAAAGGGATCAAATAACAAATAATTTAAATTAAACAATTAATTTCATAATTATCTATATTTAACGTAATCCAATTTTAGTTACAAGATAATTGCCAAATAATATAAATAATACATATTTATTATATAAATAAACTATTATTCAAAAGATTTGAAATTATCTATTGCTTTGGCAGGGATAATCATTCAATTACAATAAAATCCAGATTTTATCTTCAAAAAATGATTTATGCATTAATCCCATGACAAAACAGCAACAAAATCCCGAAATATCCTCTGTCTGACAACTAAACTCGTCAAGTATGCATTAATCCCATGACAAAACAACAACAAAATCCAGAAATATCCTCTGTCTGACAACTAAACTCGTCGAGTCCACATTGGAACACGTCGAGTTCATCCAACTCGTCGAGTTCCTCATGGAACTCGTCGAGTTCATCAAACAGTTAGCACAAAAAAACGATTTTCAGCAATCAAACAGTTAAAGCATCACATACAACAGAAACCAATCAAAGCTCTGATATCACTGATGGGTTTTAGGCATAAGAACAATCCTATGTGCTCATACAAACCCTAATGCTTGGATCTAGGTTTCTCTATTGTACATGCTTTGAATCCAAGACTTACAACCCTAGATCTATCATATAAAATTTGAAATTAACATCATAAGAATAGATTTAAGTGTTTACCTCTTCCAAATAGCTTGAAATCCTTGTAGTCTTCTTGATCTTGAGCTTAGAGTCACAATTGTAACTCCTCTAATGGTTCAAAAACCCCACAAGCAAGAAGGCAATATGAGAGAGGGTGAGAGATGCTAAAATCGGCCCTAGGGTTCTCTTGGAATCAAGTGTAGCCGATTTTCGTAGCCTAGGGGTCATATTTATAGTGTAGGCTGCTAGGGTTTCAGTCTAAACCCTAATGGATAACTTAGCCACCAAGCAACCAAGGAACCTTCTGGAATAAGGCCTTGGACGAAAATATGATGGATCCCCATCATAATTTCGTTACCCCTTAGTCCATTAGGTTTCCTTAGCCCAAAACTTAACTATCATACATTTGATAGTTTATACCCCTTTATTTAATTAATCTCTTTTAATCACCAAATTAATTCCTAATTAATTTATGACCAATACTAATTAAATAAATATGATTTCTCCTTTAATATATTATTCTTATGATATATTAATAAACCATAATATTCTCTCTCTCTCTCTCTCTCTCTCTCTCTCTCCTTAAATTGCCTTGTCAAATTGCTTTGGTGAAGTCAACCCAAAAGGACCATGCACAACCGGGTCAAGTACATAACAAATATAGTTACGGGCTTAGACACTAATCCAACAGTCCTATCACATGAAACATTTCTTGGGACACTATGATCTTCTCATCTAGGGCCTTGTTATAGTCTGAAAGGACGGCAACACAAGTGACATTAAGGTTGTGTAAGAATGGTTGACAATCATGCATGCTATAATTATTAGATTGGATCATGAGTTTTACTTGTTCAATGATGCTAAGATTTTCATCGTTTTCCATGTAGATATAGTTATTCTCCGGCTTGGTTGACCCATCCTCATCAGCAGTTGCCATCATGAAAATTTTTCCCTTACCATTGATGTTGTTGAAATCATCATCTTCATTTCCTGAAGACTAAACTTGATGATCCCTCATAACTTGGGCCACGTATGCCATTGCCTTTTCCTTTTCTTCCATCTCTTGAGCCATTCTAAGATAAAATGCTCTATCCTTTACCACATTGGCTTTACAATCTTTTGCAAAGTGGTTTTCTTTGTTGCATTTGTGACAAATAATAACATCATTTTTGTCTTCAGTTGAGGTACCGGAGTCAGTTGGCTTGACAGGATGCATTGCCTCCTTGGATTGATGAGCGTTGTTGGATTGCAAAGACTGGTGAGTGGGGTGAGGATTTCTGGGATAACGAGAATGATTGGTCTGTGGACTGAAGTTACGGTTAAAAGGAGGTTAAGAGAACTGCTGGTTTTTACGAAATACTGAGGATGGTAGCCTGTTAAACTGTTGGCTAACTAGGGCAATAGCATTTTGGAATTCTTCATCATCATCATATTCTGAATCATCTTCGTATAACTGCGGTGGATTGTCATACGAGGGAGAGTAAGGTTGGATTTTTTGTTTGGAGGGGTTTGAGCTATGAGAGCGAGTGGTCCTCCGAAGTCTGCACAGTCTTTTAGCACAATTGAATCTTGTGCTTGAAGTTCACCATATAACTTGAAGAGAGATAATGAGTGAATCTTTCTATCTCCTTGGATTATCATTTTTGCCGTGATCTAGTGTTTACCCAAACCATTGGGAAACTGAAGGTTTGTTTCGTGATTACTCCGGATGGTGCCAATATTTGACAACTTTGTGGCAATCAGGTTGAATCTTTTGAAGTAGTCTTCAAGACTTTCACCAGCATGAGCTTTGAAGTTGTTGAACTCGTTGAGTGTGGTGGTGAGCTTCTTATCTTGAGCTTGCTCAGAACCTTCATACAATTTCTTGAGGACATCCCAGATTTCTTTAGCTGACTTGAAATTGATGATAATGTCGAAGTTTTCAGGAGCAACTACGCATGAGATTTCATAGAAAGCAATTGCATCACTTTCCATCTTATCAAGATCATCTTTTGTGGGACGGTTCATTGCAGCTTAACCTCTTCCTAGTATGGCTTGGGAACCATCGGCTTGAACTGGAGTAAGAATGGGAACATGAGGTTGTTCTTTTCTAGATCTCCACACATCTCGTCCAAGTTTTTTCAGATACCTCTCTATCCTTTGGGACAAGTGATGATACTCATTTGCGACAAGTAATAGCGCTTGATTAGAACCACCAACACTATTGGAAACGTTTAATGATAATGCTTGTGCCATTTTTCCTTTTTTGTTTTGAATTTTTTTAGAAAATGAGCTTTAGTGGTATAGAAGGCTTTTCAAAATCGAAGTTTTGTTTAAAAAGCAACCACTTTGGCTCTGATACCAATTGTTGAGAGAAAAACTTTTGAGACACTTGAACAAACATTAGTAAAATTCATATGTTGCGGAATGAAGTTAATCTCAAAGGATCATTAAGCTCAACAAGAATAAGAAGTTAGGATTTTTAGAGTTGTTAGTTGCGGAAATGTAATTGCGAAAAGTAAAGGAAATGTAAATGACAACAAGTTATACATCAAGTAAACACTAAGCTGATTCTTAGCAAAGTTTGCATTCAAACCGAGTTAATTTATGTGATCAGCTTAAAGTGAGTGAAGTCACAAGGACTTGCTCCGAAGGATATATGAGATTTTGATCTTAATGTATTTGAGAGTAAGCTCAGTAAGTTCAGTAAGATCTTAATGTATATGAGATTTTGGGATAGTTTTGGTAAGTTTTTAGACTTGTTGCAGCACCACAACCATCCTTAGGCACATGCTAGTCACTCCTAGAAAAATGTAGTTGATCAGGCTATATCCACCCAAATGTGACTATATGTCTCTAAGCCTAACTATGCTACTCAACAATCTTAATACTTTTGTTTTGTTCTAGTATGATACTGACCCTTTGTATTCGTGAATGTATATATATATACTTAGTTAAATATTTTAGTATTTAAAAGTATATATTCTTGGTCAGAGTGTTTTAGTCCCGAAGTGTTTATAGTTCGTATATCTTTTACGGGTTGATATACTTGATTCACTATAAACAAAGCTCTGATACCAATCTCTCACACCCCAAAACCGAGAATGGCGAAATACGTTCTGAGGTGGAAGACTTCATGCTCAGTATCATAACAATGCATAATAGTGAAAACAAGCAACAACATTCATTACATTAATATGTTAATTGTAATACATGTGTGTTCTGTACATTTAAGTAGACACCAAAAGTATGAACAAAATAAGAGATGAGTCTTATATGTGCTCCATCTTCCCAAAAGCTACATCAGTACCAGTTTATTTTTGACCTGAGAATACAAGTAATTTTGAAAACGAGTATCAGCGTAAAGCTGGTGAGTTCATAAGTATTTAGTGTCGTTGCTTGTATAAAATTGTTTACAATCTTGTATTGAAATGTCTATTATTAAAATTTGAAAGTAGCTTGATTCATAGAATATCCTATATTTTCCAGCAAAAGTAGTTTTTCACCAAAACTAGGTTATTTGTAAGTTCGTTTCTTTGTAAATGTAATAGCCTTCTAGTGAGAGTGTCAAAAATGAATATATAGGTTTAAACTCGTTCATTATAAAGAAGGAATAGGGTTTCACTCCAGCAGCGCCCCTGCCGGTTAAATATAATAGTGAATGTAAGCTCCGGTTAGCGTTAATTTTGTATGCACCTCGGGATGTGTTTTTAATTTAAGTTAAATGTGAACTCGCAAGAGATCATACTAAGTGATAATAGTACAGTGGCCAACCCTCCAGGTCACCGATAGTATACTAGTATTTGTCATCCCTGGGCCGAAAGGCTCAGACTGTAGCTAGCAGTCGGGATGGGGGAAAATCCATCTCGTATAGATCTATACACGTAGTGGTCGCTCTTCCTCCAGAAGGCGATGGTTATCCGACGATCGCATATCGATAGGTCGTATAGAGAGACAGTGCATCACATTCTGTTATAGTATTCTCTTACGTATAGTATATAGTGTTCTCTTAGTATAGTGTATAGTGTATAACGTTCTCTTCACATTGTACTTTGTACATATAGCCTTAGATGTGTACTATCCATAGTGTGTATCATAGTGATATCCAAAATGAGTAGTAATTCTTAACTATACCTATTATAGTTAAAATGAGTCCTTGATTTAGTGTCGTTGGTATGTAGAAGTATCGATTTAAAATGAAGACTTTTATATCTAACACAAATATACAAGATATATAACTAAATATTAAACGACAGTCGAACAGATAACCTAAAACCCTAAGCCCACAATCAAACAAGAACAGGAAATAAGGTTAGTTATCAGTTCTAAATCCTTCAATACCTACTTATACAAATATATTTGTGTAGATATGATTTGGAAATAATTTTAGGTTTTGAAAATGTTAAAAATGGTTTTAATACAATTGATTTGTGAAAATGAGTTTGATAAACAGTTGCAATAATTTTTCTGATAAAATACTTTAAATTGTAAAAATCCTTATGATAGTAAGCCATCAATCACGTGTGATTGGTTTTGCAGTGTATTGGATTCAACTTGTATCTCCCCCCCCCCCATAAAACAATTAAAAACACCTGAAAGGTCAATTAAAGGGGGTATGAACTCACCGTTTGACGTAGGGTTCAAGTGTGCTATTGATACGAGTGTCAAGTGTCAACGGATGCTCTGGATGCAAGTAGCCCCTATTAATCATATGGTGACACATATATAAGTTAGATCTAGGGTGTTTCATGACTAAAATGATGAGAAATTACCCTATGGACTTGGAATCACTAGGACTAAGTGTCCCGTATTCTATACTCAATGATTTATGCAAGTTTAAGGCTAAATATGAGTCTTAGGGTGGGTGTATAACCATAAAAATGAGTGTGCGGTTGGGAAATACGAATAGACTCTTGTGTGAGGCTGCATACTAGAGTGTGCGGCCGTACATAAGGATATGCGGCCGTACACTCCTTGTTTGAGTCCTATGTGTCGATTTTGTGGCCGTACTCTCACTTTGGAGGGTGCTTTGGATATGTGCAACCACCTGATGAAGGTGTGCGTCCGCACTCCTTCAAGGAGTGAAGAACACGAAGAACATTTTGAGTTTTGGGATCGGATTCAAGTGTTTTACCTCTTTAACAAGTTGAAAGATGATGTTCTTCCAGTTTTGGAGGCCTTCTAGGTGTTTTTAGGTGATGTTTTTAGAGAGAGAAAGTAGAGAGAGGAAGAGAGTGCAACCAAAAGTAAATGGAAGGGGTTCTCTACTATATATAGGGTCGAGTGTGAGGCTGAAGGGGGTTTGCGATTGGATGTGCGGCTGGCTGGCCGCACACACTAGTGTGCGGCCTCACACACCCCTCTTGGTGTGTTTGACTGGATTTTACGATGTAACACCCTTCCTGACCCTTCCTATGGCCCATATTCATGATATACTAAGCCTAAGATACTCGTGCAGACCCAACATATTGCTAAAAGATGCTAATATCACATGAATTATAGATATATGGATCGATTTCGCAATGTAAAAATGTCGGGTTGTCACATTCTCCCCCCGTTAGGGAAATTTCGTCCCGAAATTTACAGTTCAAGTAGTTAAGTTATTACAAATAACTAAGTAAAAAGATGGGGGTATTTAATTTTCATTTGATCTTCGCACTCCCAAGTGAACTCCGGTCCTCGTTTGGCATTCCAACGAACCTTCACTATAGGGATGCGGCTTTGTTTCGTTCGTTTGACCTCTCGATCCATAATCTCCACCGGTTCTTCCATGAAATTGAGGCTTTCGTTTATCTCGATCTCATCGAGTGGGAGTACAAGAGTCTCATCGGATAGACACTTTTTCAAGTTTGAGACATGAAATGTAGGATGTATGTTACTAAGTTCGCGAGGTAGGTTGAGTTTGTAAGCCACGAGGCCGATTCTAGCGATAATCTCGAAAGGCCCTATGTATCTTGGATTTAGCTTTCCATGCTTTCCAAAGCGTATCGTGCCTTTCCAAGGTGAGACTTTCAGAAGGACTCGGTCTCCCACATGGAACTCCAAGGGTTTTCTTCGTTTTTCCGCGTAACTTTTCTGTCGATCTCTAGTGGCCTTTAATCTTTCACGAATCTGAACGATCTTCTCAGTCGTTTCTCGAATGATTTTCGGATGTGTGAGAGTACTGTCAGGTATTCGTCCTTTAGCTAACTGGGTGTCACCCACCTCAGCCCAGCATAGAGGGGATCTACACTTCCAGCCATAGAGGGCTTCAAATGGGGCTGCCTTGATGCTCGTATGGTAACTGTTGTTGTAAGAAAACTCGACCAGAGGTAAGTGGGTATTCCACGCCTTACCAAAGTCGATTACACAGGCTCGCAACATATCTTCCATAGTTTGGATGGTCCTTTCACTTTGTCCATTGGTCTGCGGATGGTAAGTTGTACTCATGTCCAACCTCATTCATAGGGCGCTTTGCAGCGATTGCCAAAATCTTGACGTGAACCTACTATCTCTATCGGAGATAATAGATATAGGCACACCATGTAGTCGAACAATCTCTTGGATGTAGATTCGTGTAAGCTTTTCCATCTTGAAAGTTTCTTTGATTGGCACGAAATGGGAGGATTTCGTCAGTCGATCGACAATTAAACAAATGGTGTCATACCCACTCGGAGATTTGGGTAATTTGGTAATGAAATCCATAGAAATCATCTCCCATTTCCACTCAGGTATCTCGGGTTGTTGGAGCAGACCCTAGGGCTTCTGATACTCAATCAACTCCTTGGCACACGTCAGACACTTACCCACTAAGGTAGCGATCTCGACTTTCATGTTCGGCTACCAATATAACTTTTTGAGATCAAGGTACATCTTGTCCGAACCTGGGTGAACGGAGTACTTGGTCTTGTGAGCTTCGTTCATGACCACCTCTCCGTAACCACTGAACTTTGGGGTCCAGATCCGATCCATGAAACAATAAACTTCATCTTCTCAAGTCTCAAGCTTCTTATCCATTCCTCTCAAAGTTTCGTTTATGATGTTTTCTGGTTTCAGGGTTTCCATCTGGGCTTCATGGATTTGCACGGATAAGTGAGAATGGATAGTCATTGTCAGTGATTTAACCTTTCGGCCAGAATATTCTTTCCGACTCAGGGCGTCTGCTACTACATTGGCTTTACCCGGGTGATATCGAATTTCGCATTCGTAATCATTGAGTAGTTCGACCCACCGTCGTTGTCTCATATTGAGCTCTTTCTGGTTAAGTATGTGTTGGAGGCTTTTGTGGTCGGTGTATATCGTGTTCTTTGTACCATACAGATAGTGTCTCCAGATCTTTAGAGCGAATACAACTGCTCCTAGTTCGAGATCATGCGTGGTGTAGTTGACTTCGTGTGTCTTTAGCTGTCTTGAAGCGTAGGCGATGACCTTACCTCGTTGCATCAAAAGACAACTGAGCCCTTGATTAGACGCATCGCAATAAACGACAAAATCATCTGTTCCCTCGGGAAGGGATAGTATCGGCACGATGCATAAGGCTCGTTTCAGGGTTTGGAATGCCTTCTCCTGTTTCTCTTCCCAGTCAAAAGTCACATCCTTCTGGGTTAATGTTGTAAGAGGTTTTGCGATCCGGGAGAAATTTTGAATGAACCTGTGATAGTAGCTCACGAGCCCTAGAAATTGACGAATTTCTGTAGGCGTCTTCGGTGCTGACCAGTTCTCGATAGCTTTAATCTTGGATGGGTCCACGTGGATTCCTTATTCACTAACCACGTGTCCTAAGAACTCGACCTTTCAGATCCAAAATTCACACTTAGAGAATTTCGCATATAGCTTCTTTGATTGTAGGGTTTCCAGGACGCGTCGTAGATGCTCGCTATGCTCCTCCTCACTTCGAGAGTAAACTAGTATGTCATCAATGAAGATGATGACAAACTGTTCCAAATAAGGATGGCACACTCTATTCATTAAATCCATGAATACTGTGGGCGCGTTGGTCAGTCCGAATGGCATCACTACGAACTCGTAGTGCCCGTAATGAGTTCGGAAGGCGGTTTTTGGAACATCCTCCTCGAGCACTCGCAACTGATGGTATCCGCACCTTAAATCAATATTGGAGAAGTAACTCGCCCCTTGCAGTTGGTCAAAGAGGTCGTCTATACGAAGGAGAGGGTAACGATTTTCAATCGTCAGTTTGTTGAGTTCCCTATAATCGATGCACATATAGAATGATCCGTCTTTCTTCTTTACGAACAATATCGGCGCTCCCCAAGGTGAGAAACTTGGTCTTATAAAGCCCTTGCTGAGTAGCTCGTTAAGTTGACCAGATAGTTCTTGCATCTCAGCAGGTGCTAGGCAATAGGGCGATTTGGCTAAAGAGGTAGCTCCTGGAATTAAGTCGATCCTGAATTCGACTTGACGTTGCGGAGGTAAACCTGGTAGCTCCTCGGGAAAGATGTCAGGTTAGTCGCACACTACGGGAAAGTCTTTGAGATCTTCCGATTTCCGGCTCGTATCAACAACGTGAGCAAGGAATGTGCGATATTCATTACGCAAGTAATTCTGGGCTTGAATACTCGAGATGATGCGAAGGCTCGTACTGGGTTTGTCTCCGTAGATTAACAAAGTTTCGTTATTTGGCAGATTTAGGCAGATGGCTTTGTCGAAACACAGAATATCAGCACAATGGAGACTCAACTAGTCCATGCCCACAATGACATCGAAACTCTTGATCGACACTGGTATCAAGTCGATTGGGAAAGTATGATCATCTGGTGTGAGAGTGCAACCTACGTAGATTTCGTTAGAGCCCTCTGTCTTTCCGTTAGCCATTTCTACGACGAATGTTTCTTTTAATGGTTGTGAGGATTGTTTAAGTAAGTGCTTAAAGTTTTAGTTTACGAAACTTCTTTCTGCTCCACTATCAAATAGGATACAAGCATAAGAGTTATCGAGAAGGAACGTACCCGTGACTACTATGGGGTCTGCCACCGCTTTATTGTGACCGATAGCAAGTAGTTTTCCTGTTCCTCCCGCATTCCCAGCTTTCAGGCAGTTTCTTTTGAAGTGTCCGACCTCTCCACAGCCATAGCAGGCTTGACTCACTCGGGTACTGGGAACTTGACTGATGGGTTTAGGTTGAGACTTGCAAAATCGGATGGTATGGCCCTTCCGATTGCAATTAGTACAGTGCATTTCACGTCAGGGGCCGTGGTGATGGAAAGAGCACTTGGTGCACTTGGGTAGGTTTCCCGCATAGGTTTTGGCTGGTGTAGGGGCAGCAGGAGTGGTGGCAGCATGAATAGCCATCGTCTGTTGGTTTTTGGGGGATGATTGAGTTGACTTGCCCTTCTTCCGGTCCGACCGTTTCCTCTTGTTGTCGAACGACGTGGTTGGCGCAGTGGTAATCGTTGTGGTTGTTGTTGCTGGAGTGGAAGGAGTTTCTTGATCAGTCAACCTGTGGGCCAACTCCTTGGCGCTGTCAAAGGTTGCAGGATGTGAAGATAGAACGTTTCCTTGATACGGGGGCACTAAAACCCAGATGTATCATTCGATTTTCTTGCTCTCAGAAGGGATCATGTTAGGGCACATAGCCACCAATTCATAGAACTTGGCCGTATAAGCCACTATATCTGTCCCCTTCATCTTGAGGTTCCAGAGTTCCTCCTCAAGCTTCTGAACCTCGCCTCTAGGGCAGTATTCCTTTCCCAGTAGGTCCTTTAGTGTGTCCCAGCCCATGGCATTGGTTGTTACTAAGGAGAGTGAATTGACATGGCCATTCCACCATGCCAGGGCCCTTTCAGTGAAGGTGGCAGCAGCGAACTTGATTTTGCTCTCTTCGGGGCATGAACACATTTCGAAAACGGCTTCGGCTCTTTCGATCCATTGAGATAATGCAAGAATTCCTCCAATCCCATTGAAGAAGGGTTAGTTTGCAGTTCATGAAATCCTTATAGGTGCATCCCTGTGTCCGTGGATGATCTTCACCATGTCTAGAATTTCCACCCACCCAGCGCCACTTGCATCCCCAGAATTTATTTGAGCCAGAGCTGCAGTCATCGTTGCGGTTACAGCTGTTTGAAACATGATTGGATCAAACTATGGAGGGGGTGGTGGTGGAGTTTGAGCCGCAGGTATGCCTTTGTTTGGGTGCTTACGGGGAGGCATCTTTTGCTGAAAATTTTATATGGAAGATGATAATAGTGAGAAACAATGGTGAGTATGATGAGAGTGTTTTATGAATTAAACCACCATACACAAGTTGTCAGACATGGTCATATACCGAATACGGAGACATAAGAGTATATATTTTTCCCAATAGGTTAGATAACTGTCAATATTAACGATATTACTGATGTAAATGAGTTCTGGAAAAATGGCCTAACGGTAGACCTTACATCAAACCATGAGGAGAAAATGATTGACAGTCTAGATAACTACATAGCATACTAAGAGATGAGAATATTATATAGACAAGTGTTTCATTCAAAAGCAGACGTTAAAGACTATCCCTAAGTCAAAAGAAAAGATGCACTAGTCATCTTTCATCGGCGGCGGCAGATGTTTCTCGGGCGGACTCGAAGATCAGCCAGCTGGCGCTCCATGTCGAGGAGGTGTTGCTCGTAGATCCTCTGGCGAACTCGGAGTTCTACAACTTCATCCCGGGTCTCGGCCAATGCTTGCAGCAAGGCCTCGCGGCTTGCTGAAAACCTCTCATTGGCATGTTTCAGGTGGCTGGTGCGAAGGGAGTGCAGTCCTCCATTTGTATCAACCTCCGCGATGTGCTGGAGAGCAGTCCTGCCTTGAATTTCGTTGCGGGCAACTCTTCGGACCAGAATGGGTAAAACTCTGCCCGCCGTTCCTCCTTCACTTGTGTTGTAGAAGCTTCGATCTCCATTGAAGGGCATTGGTTGATTTTGCTCTTCTCCCTATGTTTCTATGCATTCCACCCATGAAGGCGTAGGGCCGTGGAAGCCTTGGCGGGGGTTAGGGTTCGGGACCGGGGCCTCAGGGGGTAGGTTTTTGACTTCAGGCTCGGAGTTTGACGCATCCGAGAAACCTTCTGCTTGGTGGTCATCCAAAGGGATCTGATGTTCCTCATCAGGGTCTTCGTCGAGCCACCCCGCATTGTCGTGATTTGGGAAGTATGGGTCACCATGATGAAATCCGGCCATGATAGCTGTGCGAGAAAAGGGGAAGATTAGTTAATAGACGTACTAATCTAAGATACTTATAAGAGAATCATTATTAGCCAGACCAATACTTGCATAGTGCATACTAATTATATGCGAGCGAAACAAGATAGACCTTCGAATAAGCGATCCTAACTCTAGATCCACAACCAAACAAGGAACAGGAAGTAAAGCAAAGATCACAGATTCTAAGACTATATCGTCTTAGTTACATGTAACCGTAGTGCATCCACTTAGCAACTATTGCTCTCCTAATAATGACATTTTTAGTTCTCATTTATGTAAATTATAGTAATCAGAATACTCCTATAGTATTCCCGTGTTAGAGTTATTGGGATAGTGTTGGTAAGTTTTTAGACTTTTTACAGCACCATAACCATCCTTAGGCACATGCTAGTCACTCCTAGAAAAATGTAGTTGATCAGGCTACATCCACCCAAATGTGACTATATGTCTCTAAGCCTAACTATGCTACTCAACAATCTTAATACTTTTTTTCTGTTCTAGTATGATACTGACCCTTTGTATTCGTGAATGTATATACATATACTTAGTTAAATATTTTAGTATTTAAAAGTATATATTCTTGGTCAGAGTGTTTTAGTCCCGAAGTGTTTATTGTTCGTATATCTTTTACGGGTTGATATACTTGATTCACTATAAACAAAGCTCTGATACCAATCTGTCACACCCCAAAACCGAGAATGGCGAAATACGTTCTGAGGTGGAAGACTTCATGCTCAGTATCATAACAATGCATAATAGTGAAAACAAGCAACAACATTCATTACATTAATATGTTAATTGTAATACATGTGTGTTCTGTACATTTAAGTAGACACCAAAAGTATGAACAAAATAAGAGATGAGTCTTATATGTGCTCCATCTTCCCAAAAGTTGCATCAGTACCAGTTTATTTTTTACCTGAGAATACAAGTAATTTTGAAAACGAGTATCAGTGTAAAGCTGGTGAGTTCATAAGTATTTAGTGTCGTTGCTTGTATAAAAGTGTTTACAATCTTGTAGTGAAATGTCTATTATTAAAATTTGAAAGTAGCTTGATTCATAGAAAATCCTATATTTTCCAGCAAAAGTAGTTTTTCACCAAAACTAGGTTATTTGTAAGTTCGTTTCTTCGTAAATGTAATAACCTTCTAGTGAGAGTGTCAAAAATGAATATATAGTTTTAAACTCGTTCATTATAGAGAAGGAATAGGGTTTCACTCCAGCAACGCCCCTGCCGGTTAAATATAATAGTGAATGTAAGCTCCGGTTAGCCTTAATTTTGTATGCACCTCGGGATGTGTTTAATTTAAGTTAAATGTGAACTCGCATGAGATCATACTGACTGATGATAGTACAGTGGCCGACCCTCCAGGTCACCGATAGTATAGTAGTATTTGTCATCCCTGGGCCAAAAGGCTCGGACTGTAGCTAGCAATCGGGATGGGGGAAAATCCATCTCGTATAGATCTATACACGTAGTGGTCGCTCTTCCTCCAGAAGGGGATGGTTATCCGACGATCGCATGTCGATAGGTCGTATAGAGAGACAGTGCATCACATTCTATTATAGTAATCTCTTACGTATGGTATATAGTGTTCTCTTAGTATAATGTATAGTGTATAACGTTCTCTTCACATTGTACTTTGTACATATACCCTTAGATTTGTACTGTCCATAGTGTGTATCATAGTGATATCCAAAATGAGTAGTAATTTTTAACTATACCTATTATAGTTAAAATGAGTCCTTGATTTAGTGTCGTTGGTATGTATAAGTATCGATCTAAAATGAAGACTTTTATATCTAACACAAATATACAAGATAGATAACTAAATATTAAATGATAGTAGAACAGATAACCTAATACCCTAAGCCCACAATCAAACAAGAACATGAAATAAGGTCAGTTATCAGTTCTAAATCCTTCAATACCTATTTATATAAATATATTAGTGTATATATGATCTGGAAATAATTTTAGGTTTTGAAAATGTTAAAAATGGTTTTAAGACAATTGATTTGTGAAAATGATTCTGATAAACAGTTGCAATAATTTTTCTGATAAAATACTTTAAATTGTAAAAATCCTTATGATAGTAAGCCATCAATCACATGTGATTAGTTTTGCAGTGTATTGGATTCAACTTGTATCTCCCCCCCCCCCCATAAAACAATTAAAAACACTTGGAAGGTCAATTAAAGGGGGTATGAACTCACCGTTTGACGTAGCGTTCAAGTGTGTTATCAATACGAGTGTCAAGTGTCAACGGATGCTCTGGATGCAAGTAGCCCCTATTAATCATATGGTGACACATATATAAGTTAGAGCTAGGGTGTTTCATGACTAAAATGATGAGAAATTACCCTAAGGACTTGGAATCACTAGGACTAAGTGTCCCGTATTCTATACTCAATGATTTATGCAAGTTTAAGGCTAAATATGAGTCTTAGGGTGGGGTGTCTAACCATAAAAATGAGTGTGCAGCTGGGGAATGCGGCCAGACTTGTGTGTGAGGCTGCATACTAGAGTGTGTGGTCGTACACAAGGGTGTGCGGCCGTACACAGGGATATGCGGCCGTACACTCCTTGTTTGAGTCCTATGTGTCGATTTTGTGGTCATACTCTCACTTTGGAGGGTGCTTTGGATATGTGCGGCCATCTAATGAAGGTGTGCAGCCGCACTCCTTCAAGGAGTGAAGAATAGGAAGAACATTTGGGCTTGGATTCAAGTGTTTTACCTATATAACAAGTTGAAAGATGATGTTCTTCCCATTTTGGAGGCCTTCTAGGTGTTTTTAGGTGATGTTTTTATAGAGAGAAAGTAGAGAGAGGAAGAGAGTGCAGCCAAAAGTGAATGGAAGGGGTTCTCTACTATATATAGGGTCGAGTGTGAGGCTGAAGGGGGTTTGTGGTTGGGTGTGCGGCTAGCTGGCCGCACACACTACTATCCGGCCGCACACACCCCTCTTGGTGTGTTTGGCTGGATTTTACGATGTAACACCCTTCCTAACCCTTCCTATGGCCCATATTTATGATTTACTTAGCCTAAGATACTCGTGCAGACCCAACATATTGCTAAAAGATGCTAATATCACGTGAATTATAGATATATGGATCGATTTCAAAATGTAAAAATGCCGGGTTGTCACAGTTATTAATTAAGGATTATAAAAAGTTATGTAGGTTTCAAATCAATATGGTTTGAGAAAACAAATATCTCGAAACATATGATTTTGAATGGTATGGTTTGAGAAAACAAAATATCTCTAAACATTTGATTTTGAATGTTCTTATTTATACTACTGGAAAAAAAAACATAACACGATCAATCTATGAGTAAAAAATGACACATTCATCCACAACCTTAACTTGTAGAGCTCTTTTAGGGACTTCATCACTGCAAATACGTTCTAAAAGAATTGTGTCTGTTGAAAGTTTTTCTTTTCATTTTTGAATGACATCCTTCTTACATGTAAGAGTTTATATAGCATGTTTGGTGTTTAATGTTAAATCAACTACTTAGAAAGCATTTGAAAATTCATTTGAGAATATGAAAAGACAAAGGAGTTTCAAATCAATGTGGTGCTTATAAAAATGCTTCTATTATAAGATACTAGGCGAATGTCTTCGTGTTCCGCAGAATCACCATAGTTGAAATCTTTACAAATATATGTTTTTTTAAATATAATAATAACTTTGTTGTTAAATTTGATATAGCAATTCATCTACTAAATTGATATACATCTATTATAACTGTATAATCTCAACCGTTTAAATGAAATCTACCTGCGAGTTACTCATGAATATATAATATATGGCTTAATGTTATTTATGGTTTTTGTTATTGTTAATTAATATTTTAAAATTTATTTTCTTAACGTTTTAATTTCTATTATTATAAATATTTAAAACATCATACATTTTTTTTATTTTAAATGTAACAATATAATTATTTATATAGAGTTATTTTTAACTATCATTATTGTATGTTATTTTAAGCTACTTATTTGAAAACTTTTAACGATTATACAAATATCTTTAGAAAATATTTTAGTTAAATTGATATTACAATTTAGTTTTTGTATTTAGCACTACAATTTATTATTTTTAACTATTCACAAAATATTCTTTGAGTTTTCTAAGTGGAATTGAATCTTATATGGTGTGCATACAACAACATATTAAATCTAATAAATTAAGTATAATATGTTAAAAGTTAATGACATAACTTTATATGTAGAAGTAAAAATATTATTTTAATATTGAAATTTAGTTTATTTATGATTAAATTTTAGGTTTGATACTTATTTAACCTTATTAACCAACTTATAATCATTATTAGAAAGACACTACAATTTATCGCTTTTAACTATTTACAAAATATATTCTTTAGGTTATTGAAGTAGAATTAAAATTTATATTTAAGTCAATCGTGTAAGGTTATATTTAAATTAACATTTTAAGTATTTTATACAAATTGTTCAAAAGTTGTAGTTTTAAAATTATAATGGTTTACATACAACAACATATTAAACCTAATAAATTAAGTATAATATATTAAAAGTTAAAAATATAACTTTATAAGTAGAAGAAAATATATTCTTTTAATATTTAAATTTTAGTTCGTAGCTTTAAACCAAATTAAATATATTCTTTTATATTTAATTAACCTTATTAACCAACTTATAATCATTATTAGAAAGAAATTGAAAAGTCATGGGAGTTTCAAATGAATGTAGTGAAAGAAAAAATGAATGAGAGTTTCAAATGAATGTGTTGAAAGGAAAAATGCTAGCTTTATAGGTATACTAAGCGAATGCCCGCGTGTTGAGCAGAAACTTCTATATAATTGAAATCTTTACGAATATATGTTTTTTTTTAAATATAACAATAATGTCGTTGTTAAATTTGATATAATAATTCGTATACTAAGTTGATATAGTATATTGATTATTCCGAATTATATGATAATATATACATCTATTAAAACTGCATAATCTCAATCTTTTGAATGACCTCTACCCACGGGTTACTAATTAATAAAATTAAATATAATATATGGTTTAATATTATTTATAGTTGTTGTTATTGTTAAATCATTTTTAAAATTTATTTGCTTAACGTTATAATTTCTATTAGTGTAATTATTTAAAACATCAAACATTTTTTTAAAGGTAACAATATAATCATTTATATAGAGTTATTTTAAACTATTGTTATTATAAGTTATTTTAAGCTAATTATTTCAAAACTTTTAACGATTATACAATATCTTTAGGAAATATTTTAGTGAATTGATATTACAATTTAGTTTTTGCATTTAGCACTACAATTTATCACTTTTCACTATTCACAAAATATTCTTTGAGTTTTTTTAAGTTGAACTGAAATTTATATTGAAGTTGATCCTATAATGTTATATTTAAATTAACAATTTAAGTATTTTGTCCATACAGTTCAAAAGTTGTAGCTTTAAACTGATAATGGTTTACATACAATAACATATTAAATCTAATAAATTAAGTATAATATGTTAAAAGTTAAATACATAACTTTATAAGTAGAAGTAAAAATATTATTTTAATATTGAAATTTAGTTTATTTTTTGTTACACTTTAAGTTTGATACTTATTTAACCTTATTAACCAATTTATAATATTTATTAGAAAGACACTATAATTTATCACTTTTAACTATTTAGAAAATACTTTTTGGGTTGTTTAAGTTGAAATAAATTTTATATTTAAGTTGATCCTGTAAGGTTATATTTAAATTAACATTTTAAGTATTTTATACAAATTGTTCAAAAGTTGTAGCTTTAAAATAATAATGGTTTACATACAACATATTCGACCTAATAAATTAAGTATTATATGTTAAAAGTTAAAAACAAACTTTATAAGTAGAAGAAAATATATTTTTTTAGTATTGAAATTTAGTTTATATATGATTACATTTTAGGTTTGATATTTATTTAACCTTATTAACCAACTTATAATAACTATTAGAAAGAAATTGAAAAGTCATGGGAGTTTCAAATGAATGTGGTAAAAGGAAAAATGCATGAGAGTTTCAAATAAATGTGGTTCAAGAAAAAATGCAAGCTTTATAAGTATATAATGATAATGACTAGGCGAATGTCCGCGCGTTGCGCAGAAACACCTATATAGTTGAACTCTTTATATATATATATATATATATATATATATATATATATATATATATATATATATATATATATATATATATATATATAGCAATAACGTTGTTGTTAAATTTGATATAATAATTCGTATACTAAATTAATATAATGTATTGATTATTTTGCATTATATGATAATATATACATCTATTATAACTGCATAATCTCAATCGTTTGAGTAACTTATACCCACGAGTTATACATGAATCAAATTAAATATAATACATAGTTTAATGTTATTTATAGTTGTTGTTGCTATTAATTAATTTTTTAAAATTTATTTGCTTAATGTTTTAATTTTTATCATTATAATTATTTAAAACATCAAACATTGTTTTTTGATTTTTAAAGGTAACAATATAATCATTTATATATAATTATTTTTTACTATTGTATTGTAAGTTATTTTAAGCTACTTATTTAAAAACTTTTAATGATTATAAAAATATCTTTAGGAAATATTTTAGTTAAATTGAGATTACAATTTAGTTTTTGCATATATCACTAAAATTTATCACTTGTAACTATATAGACAAAATATTCTTTGCCTTTTTAAGTGGTACTAAAATTTATATTTAAGTCGACATTGTAATATTATATTTAAAATAACAATTTAAATATTTTGTCCAAACCGTTCAAAAGTTGTAACTTTAAACTGTTGATGGTTTACATACAACAACATATTAAATCTAATAAATTAAGTATAACATGTTAAAGTTAAAGACATAACTTTATAAGTAGAAGTAAATATATTATTTTAAAATTGAAATTTAATATATTATGATTACACTTTAGGTTTGATATTTATTTAACCTTATTAACCAACTTATAATCATTATTAGAAACACACTACAATTAATCACTTTTAACTATTTACAATATATTATTTGGGTTCTTTAAGTTAAACTAAAATTTATATTTAAGTTGACCATGTAATGTTATATTCAAACTGATAATTTAAGTATTTTAGACAAATTGTTTCAAAATTGTATCTTTAAAATGATAATTGTTTACATCCAACAATATATTAAAACTAATAAATTAAGTACAATATGTTGGAGTTTAAAAAAATCACTTAATAAATAGAAGTAAATATATTATTTTAATATTGAAATTTATTTTATATGTGATCACACTTTAGGTTTGATATTTATTTAACCTTATAACCAACTTATAATTATTATTATTAGAAAGAAATTGAAAAGTCATGGGAGTTTCAAATGAATCTGGTAAAAGGAAAAATACATGGGAGTTTCTAATAAATGTGGTGAAAGTGTTTCCTTTATAATATAGTATGATATGATATGATGATAGGCGAATGGTCGCGCGTTGCGTGGAAGCATCTATATAGTTGAAATCTTTACAAATATATGTTTTTTTAATATAACAACAATGTTGTTAAATTTGATATAATAATTCGTATACCAAGTTGATATAATATATTGATTATTTTGAATTATATGATAATATATATATATATATATATATATATATATGTATGTATGTATGTATGTATGTATGTATGTGTATATATATATATATATATATATATATATATATATATATGTGTATGTGTGTGTGTATGTATGTATGTATGTATATATTAAAATAGCATAATCTCAATCTTTTGAATGACGTCTACCCGCAGGTTACTCACGAATACATTAAATATAATATATGGTTTAATGTTATTTATAGTTGTTGTTATTGTTAATTAATTTTTTAAAATTTATTTGCTTGACGTTTTAATTTCTATCATTGTAGTTATTTAAAACATCAAACAATTTTTTTTGATTTGAAAGGTAACAAGAATCATTTATATAGAGTTATTTTTAATTATTGTTGTTGTAAGTTATTTTATGTCACACCCCCAAACCAGAACGGCGGAAACGTTCGGGGGCGGAGGACGTTATATTCAGTATCATAACAGTTCATAGAAAGGAAAGTACACACCACCATATATATTAAAGTTTCCAAGATGTTTACATAATTGTATTCATTACATGTTCAAAACATAAATACATAAACATCATTCAAAAGAAGTAATTAACGCCAGCGCGTTAATCCCAAAAGTTGATTCCCAAACCTGCTTAGCGGTTCCCTGAGAATACAAGTTATTTCAAAGAAAAAGTGTCAACAATTATGTTGGTGAGTTCATAAGTAGTTTAGAAAAATTGGATGCCATTCCAAAATGGGTGTATGTTTTCCAGAAAAACTCAGTATTTCAAGTGTGAAGAGTTGTGACTTGTTGTATTGAAAATGAATGTATTAGATCCAGAAAATCCCATATTTTCCCTAATGGATGAGATATGATTTGTTGTATCTTCCAAGAAAAACCCTTATTTTCTTATAAAAGTATGAAATGCATATGAATGTTCGTGTCATAAGTTGTAAATAATTGCACCAGGAAAATCCCTTATCTTCCTATTAGTTGTTTGGTTTGTATACAGGAAAAACCCTTATTTTCCTAACATGGCTAGCAGTCTCTAAGACCGAAAATCGCAAGAAAACGACGTTCTTAAAAGTTATGTCATAGTTTTATATAATAAAGCTATACGAAGATCGCGTTTGTTAGCTGAAGAATAGTTTTAACAGTCACTCGTTCATAAAATCATAATACCATAATAATTGTATATCCGATGAGTTTTATAACCATACTAAACATAATATGCCTGTAACGACGTTCTTCAGGCGTCGCAGCATTATGACAACTGTCACCCCAAAGGACGGACTGTAGCTAACAGTCAGGGCGCGGGATCATGACTTCCCGTATAGATCTATACACATTTGACACGTTCTCTGAACGGGAGACTCTGGTTATAGACAGGACTTGCAGCATTACTTTCTAATAAAGAAAAGAAATGTTTGAAGATATACACGTCTCATGGATTCTCAACTAAGTCTGTATTAAAGTGATAGTTTTGTATGCAAAGTTTATCCTTTTTCACAATGTTTGACAAAGCAAAATCATAAGTTTTTAGAATGTATAAAACGACTTAACAATGAAAGGTACTTTGAAATCATTATATACTTTGTATAAGTCTAACGCACGCAAAGTATGACAAGAGTTTTCCAATATAGTAGTAATGAATTCCAAGTGATCTATTCGATAAAACAAGTGAAGTGAAACTTTATAAAATACACGATAATAACCGTATGTTTACTTGTATTCCCCCCCTAAAAGAGTATAAAAGCATTTAAAATGTATTTAAAGTGTGTTTGAAAGGGTTATGAACTCACTTGATTGAAGTGGTCGATTTGAAGTAGTCGAGAGAAGAATCGAGCAGAACTTCGACAGGAAGAGTTGAAAACGCGGGAAATCTCGAGATTCTCGGGAATCTCGGGAATCTCGGGAACACAAAACCTTCCTTCGGGACTTGAAGGTGAAAATCGGGGCTTCGGGAGGGTCTCGGGGGCTTAAACGCAGAGTTTCGGCGCGAGAAAGAAAGGAACTGAGCAATGGAGCTCGGAACCCTTGAAATCTACTTATAGGGGAGTTTTTGGGGTGTGCCACGTCGTGGCAAGTGATGGCCACGTCGTGGGGAGTCAAGATTATCCTCTTCCATTGATTGGACGCCCTCAGTCACTTGCCGGGTCGCGGCAAGCTTGTGCCACGTCGTGGCAAGCCTCACAGCCTCGGATTTCGGACCTCGAACTTGTAAAATCCATAACTTTCGCGTACGAGCTCCGTTTTCGACGTTCTTTATATGAACGCGTAGCTAAAAACATGATCTACAACTCTTGTTTAGACTTTATCGGCAAATTCTGACTTTATTTTTAATTATTTATTTTTAACGGGCCGGGACGCGATAATTCCGTTAGAAATCCATAACTTCTTCATCCGATGTCCGTTTTCGTCAAACTTTTCATCGTTGCACTACTAATGTTGAGACCTTAGATTCTCATTTAGGTTGTTTTGGTCAAAAGTATCTTGAGCTCTATTTCGAGTTTTTAGCTGTCTACTGCTATACCCGAATCTTGGAAAAATCATAACTTTCTCATACGAAGTCAGATTTGGACGTTCTTTTTATGTACGCTCACGGTTTGAGGTTATCTATAACTTTAATTTAGATACTTAAGGCTAAAAACAATTATATTGAAACTTCGCGTTTTTCGTTTAATCGGTGTTGCCGGTTTTGCCGAGAATCTTCGGTTGGTCATAACTTCTTCGTTATAACTCGGATTTTAGGGTTCTTTATATGTACGAAAACCTTGATACGATTCCTACTACTTTATTTAACCGAAATAAGATTTTAGGAAAGTTATATTTTGACCTAAATTTGATTGGTTTTACATTACATTGTCTCGAAATATCGGGTTGTCACATTTTAAGTTATTTATTTGAAAATTTTTAATGATTATAAAAATATCTTTAAGAAATATTTTAGTTAAATTGATATTACAATTTAGTTTTTGCATTTAGTACTACAATTTATCACTTTTAACTATTCACAAAATATTCTTTGGGTTTTTTAAGTGGAACTAAAATTTATATTGAAGTTGACCTTGTAATGTTATATTAAAATTAACAATTTAAGTATTTTATCCAAACTGTTCAAAAGTTGTAGCTTTAAACTGATAATGGTTTACATACAACAACATATTAAATCTAATAAATTAGGTATAATTTGTTAAAAGTTAAAGACATAACTTTATAAGTTGAAGTAAAAATATTCTTTTAATATTGAAATTTAGTTTATTTATGATTAAAATTTAGGTTTGATACTTATTTAACCTTATTAACCAACTTATAATCATTATTAGAAAGACAATACAATTTATCACGTTTAACTATTTACAAATATTATTTGGGTTGTTTAAGTTGAACTAAAATTTATATTTAAGTTGATCATGTGAGGTTATATTTAAATTAACAATTTAAGTATTTTATACAAACTGTTCAAAAGTTGTAGCTTTAAAATGATAATGGTTTACATGCAACATCATATTAGACCTAATAAATTAAGTATAATATGTTAAAAAGTTAAAAACATGACTTTATAGGTATAAGAAAATATATTCTTTTAATATTGAAATTTGGTTTATATATGATTACACTTTAGGTTTTATATTTATTTAACATTATTAACCAACTTATAATCATTATTAGAAAGAAATTGAAAAGTCATGGAAGTTTCAAATAAATGTGGTGAAAGAAAAAATGAATGAGAGTTTCAAATGAATGTGGTGAAAGAAAAAATGAATGAGAGTTTCAAATGAATGTGGTGAAAGGAAAAATGCATCCTTTATATAGAAAATTTGACGAACTCCCGCGCGTTGCGCAGTGCAGGTTAAAAATAGATTGTTAAAATATTGAAAAATATATGTTTAAAATGGTTGTTTATTGACATTAACTTTGATATAATATTTTTACACTAAATTATATATATAAAATCTCAACTATTTTGAACAATATTATTCATTGACATTAACTCATCTTCATCAGTAATAGAATTAAATATAATTATCTTTTTTGTATTATTTATAAAAAATATTTTGATTGATTAGTTTAAATTTTTTACTTATGCGATTATTTTCTAATTCCAATAATGATGATCATTTAGAATACAATTTATTTGTAGCTAACATTACATAATTTTAATTTTGATGTTATTATCATTTAAAATTATTATTCATTAACTTAAACCACTTATTATTATTAATAATTTAAAGAAGTCTTTTATGAAACACTAAATATTATTACTCAAATATGAAACATATACTAAATAATAAAGTGATAAGATTGACAATTTACATTTCCAAAGAGACTTTCACGGATAATATAAAATATCCATGATTTTTCTAATTTACCATTTATTATTATTATTATTATTAAGTGAAAGAAAACTTATAAAAAAAACTTACTATATAATTAAAATGTTAAACATATACTAAAATATAAAGTTATAAGATAGACAATTTTCATTTTAAAAGAGACTCACATGGATAATATGGATAATATGACATATCCATGATTTTTAATAAATTATTTTTTTGAAGTAACACAAATATACAAACATTTATACAATATCTAATTAAATATTATTTATATGACATTCCATAACATATGATCGATAATATGAATCTAATCTAATTTACATTTAAATTTCAACCACAACATACAATGATTGTTTTAAAAGAATACTTAAACCAAGATATATATATATATATATATATATATATATATATATATATATATATATATATAAGGATTAGTATATAACAAACATACAAATTAAAATTTTAACATAATAACAAGGCTCGAAAATGGTCCAAAACCCTCAAACCAACACAAAAACCTTTAAACTTGTTTTCTTTGTGAATTTTGTTTGTGATTTGTATTTGTGTTTCTAATCAAAGAGATTGGCCTTTTATAGTAGAAAATCAATTAATTGCTTATTAAACATATTATATAAGTTATAAAACATTTTAATAGTTAATCATTATTAAGAGACTTTTTAGTGGTATTCATTTAAATAGGAGGTTTCAATGATTATGGTTTGATTAAAAATATAAGTTAAATAGCTTGGGAGTTTCAAATGCATGAGGTTCAAGGAAAACTGCTAACTTTATTATTATATATATATATATATATATATATATATAGAGAGAGAGAGAGAGATATATATATATATATATATATATATATATATATATATATATATATATAGATATAAATTAGACGAATTCTCGCGCTTTGCGCAACATAGGTTCAAAATATATTATTAAAATGTTGAAAAATATATGTTGAAAATGGTTAGGTTATTGATATTAACTTTAACATATCCATGATTTTTAATAAATTATTTTTTTGAAGTAACACAAATATACAAACATTTATACAATATCTAATTAAATATTATTTATATGACATTCCATAACATATGATCAATAATATGAATCTAATCTAATTTACATTTAAATTTCAACCACAACATACAATGATTGTTTTAAAAGAATACTTAAACCAAGATATATATATATATATATATATATATATATATATATATATATATATATATATATATATATATATATATATATATATATAAGGAATAGTATATAACAAACATACAAATTAAAATTTTAACATAATAACAAGGCTCGAAAATGGTCCAAAACCCTCAAACCAACACAAAAAACTTTAAACTTGTTTTCTTTGTGAATTTTGTTTGTGATTTGTATTTGTGTTTCTAATCAAAGAGATTGGCCTTTTTATAGTAGAAAATCAATTAATTGCTTATTAAACATATTATATAAGTTATAAAACATTTTAATAGTTAATCATTATTAAGAGACTTTTGAGTGGTATTCATTTAAATAGGAGGTTTCAATGATTATGGTTTGATAAAAAAATATAAGTTAAATAGCTTGGGAGTTTCAAATGCATCTGGTTCAAGGAAAAATGCTAGATTATATATATATATATATATATATATATATATATATATATATATATATATATATATATATATAGAGAGAGAGAGAGAGAGATAAATTAGACGAATTCTCGTGCTTTGCGCAACATAGGTTCAAAATATATTATTAAAATGTTGAAAAATATATGTTGAAAATGGTTAGGTTATTGATATTAACTTTGACATAATATTTTGAACAATAGTATGCATTGACATCGATCCACCTTTCTTATTAATAAAATTATATATAATTATCTATTTAATATTATTTTTAACAATTGTACTAATTGATTAATTTAAATTTATACTTATGCGATTATTTTCTAATTTCAATTATGATGTTCATTTAGAATACACTTTATTTGTTGTTAACGTTATGGAATTTATAAATTGATGTTATTATCATTTAAAATTAATGTTCTTTCGTTTTAAACCACTTATTATTATTAATAAGTTAAAGAAGACTTTTAAGAATCACTTAATATTTCTATTAAAATGTGAAACATACACTAAATAATAAACTGATAAGATAGACAATTTGCATTTCAAAAGAGACTTATATGGATAATATGACCTATCCACGATCTTTATAAATTGATTTTAATATTTATAATTATAGTTCATTAGTTTTAAAACCACTTATTATTATTAATAAACGAAAGAAAACTTTTAAAAGACACTTATTATTATAATTAAAATGTTAAACATATACTAAAATATAAAGTGATAAGATAGACAATTTGCATTTATAAGAAACTTACATGGATACTATGGATAATATTTCATATCCACGACTTTTAATTAATTATTACTTTGAAGCAACACAAACATACAAACATATATACAAAATTTAATTAAATATTATCTATATCACTTTCCATAACATATAACATATGATCGATAACTTGAATCTAATCTAATTTACATTAAAGTTTCAACCACAACATACAATGATTGTCTTATAAAAATACTTAAAGCAAGAAAAAAATTATTATATAAAAAACTTACAAATTAAAAACTTTAACATAATAACATGACTCGAAAAATAGTCCAAAGCCATCAAACCAACACAAAACCTTTAAACTTGTTTTTTGTGAATTTTGTATGTGATTTGTATTTATGTGTGTACTCAAAGATAATGACATTTTTATGGTAGACTATCCATTAATTGATTATTTAACATATTATATAAGTTACAAAATATTTCATGACGTGTGATTAATTACTTTGCTGAAATGGTATGGGAGTTTCAAATGCATGAGGTGCTTGGAAATTTGTGTGGGAGTTTCAAATGCATGAAGTGATAGGAAAATAATTTCTTTATAAGTATAGTATGATAGTATGATATACATAGATAGATAGATAGATGATTATTTAATTGAAATATATTGTCTATATAAAAAACAAGTTTTCTCTTCTCTTTTCAGTTTTTTCTATCTAGAATGAATGGGAATGAATAAGTTTCCAATACGGTTGTTTTCTTCTTTCTACATCTTTTTTCCTTATATTTTCTTAAAATTCCATAATACGTTTGTTGTGTACACAAGTCAATACAAAAGCTTTTGGTATTTAGATGAAAATTTGTCTTAAGGTTGAACATTTACATTCAAAAGAAAAATGTTGACAACTTTGTTGTGTTATGTGTTGAAAGCTTTTTGTGTGAAAGAAAAAAGAAGATAGAAATAATGAGAATTTTAAGTGAAGGTTGTACAATTACAATTAAAATAAAAGTGTTTGTGAATTTTTAGATTTTTGAAGTGTGTTTAAACAAGAATAATGTTTGATGAGTTTTCTTCACAATGATGAAATAAGTACATGAAGAAACTATGAATGTTAATGAGTTTGAAGTGTGTTTTTGAAAGAAAATAAAATAAGATCATGAGTTAGATTTTGATGGGTTATGTTCAACTTTGATGAAAATATGAATGCCCCAATTTATTTTCTTTCGGATCATTTTTTGTGTGTGGATATTTAATAAAAAGGTATGAGGATTTTATGGATGTTATTATTGTTATTTTTTTTGTCACTGTCATAATGTTTATTTTAATGACATAAATCTTTTAATTGTTATCTTTTTAAGAGTTATACTTTGAAAAATTACATCTTCGAAACATATTTTTTTTTCAATTTAATACATACAAATATGAATAATTTTGTTTGGTAGTTATGAAATTCTTGTCTTAACTATATAAGTTTGTGTTATATATTTGATTAGTATGTTTGTAGAGCAAAAATATTATACATTCTCATATAAATAAATACACACAAAATAAATGAAAAACCTTTCTAATTAAGTCTCATAAGTATCAATTAAGTACCAATAAATGAAAAACATTTTTATTTATAGTGGTTTAAATCTAAATTATATTTAGATGGAAGTTGAAAAATCGAAAGATTAAAATAGAACTTGAATGCAATTAACAATTTTCATTACATCAATGTGATTAAAGATATATATTTTAATTATTGAATTCAAAATATATGAAGATTCTATAGATGTTATTGTTGTTTTTTTGTCACGTAACTATTAATTTAGTGACATAATTCTTCTACTTATATTTTAAGAGTTATATTTTGAAAAGAAATTCCGCATCATCACATTCAACTTCCAAGCTTTTTATTACAAAATGGTTTTTGGAAAAATTTATATTTCAATGATTAGGTTATTGTAATGTAACACACATAAATATGATTAATTTTGTTGATTGTATTACATATTTGATATGTTTTACAAAATACCCTTATTTTATTTTTGATTTTAAAATTAATTGATGTCCTTTTAATTAACTTAAAATGCTTTTTAAATATTTTTTCTATATAATATTGAATTTTATTTTTTGTATATAATATACTAATTCAATTAGTCAATAAATAATAAAAAATAAGTATAGAATATAACTAAGATGAATGGTAATGACATAAGAACATGGTTTGGCATGCAGAATTAAAGCTTGCACAATTGAACATGGTGATTTGGGTGTTTAAGAGATATATTGAATGTATATGGTGTTACAAAAAGGATCTAGATCTAGACTACATAATTAACACACACTTACACACTCACTTCTACATCTCTCAAAGCACACCTCTACAAGTGGTATGAACCCACTATTTATAGAGGTGTTTACATGTCTCTCTCTCACTCTAACTAACAAATGGGTCTAAAGGCTAAAGCACCACATGCAAGTGGGTTTTACAAAAGTCAAACATTTACAAAGTCATGAATGAATAACTTTGCAACCCCAACATTCTCCCCCTCAAAGTTAGGAATGAATGACCCACTTCAAATCTTCCAAAATCAAGCACTACGCGGTTTGAGCCTCAAAGGTGACACATGTCGAAACGAACTTCAATATTTAATTCTTCCATGACTCTTCAATTTGGGCTCTAGGATGTGAGACATTACAATCCGAGCAGCAACGAATGATCAAGAGTATTCCAAACTCCAAATAATCACCTAAAGTTGCGCATAAAAACACACCCCAAAAATCTTCAATAATTCCAAACCCATTTCGAATATATCACTTCGAAACTTCCAATTGCATCATCTTGTGGCTTCAAAACTTCAAGATCACTTCGGTGTTCAAATCCGCGTAATATGAAAAATTCAAGTTCGAATTTCCATATAAAACTTCTCCCCCTTTTTATAATCGAAATTTGATTATAAAACTCCATGGAAAAAGAACGTGCTTTATTTAGAATTTTTCATGTCAAAACTCCCCCTTAACATGTGGCATAAACTTTGTACTTCAATCCGGAAAATCCAAAAAATAATCAATTTTTATTGTCGTTCACAGATCGCCTTTGACAAAATTTCTCAAAAATGGGTAGAAATTGTCAATTTCAAAATTCTGCAGTGACCCGTTGCACCAAAAATAGCCAAATATGCGAAACACACTCCCATTTGTGAAACTGGGTAAAATATGTAAATTTGCACGAACTGCAGGGATCAGATTTGAAAAATCTGCAATTTCATCATTTTATGACCCCATTTGCGAAGTTGGACCATTTGTGTTATTTCATGAAAAGATCAGGGACCAAATGCAAACATATTTGTTTTCTTCTTCATTGAACGATTATAACAGGAATGCTTCGCATTTTCATTCCCACACCCTTCGCATCTTTCACCCAATTTATCCAAATGCGAAATCAACTGAGACTCAAATGCGAATATCTTCAAATCAAAACATAATGCGAATAACCATCCCAATTGCGAATCCAATTTTGATATACTAACTGAAACCCAGATGCAAACTTGCACATATTAATCACAATATTTTTAATTCGCATTTCATTCACCAAGACTTTACATTTTCAGATGCGAACACATGTTTTGATCTTTAAACTGATTCTCACAAATGCGAATCTGGTTGCAAACGATCTTGA
Source organism: Lactuca saligna (assembly GCF_052625555.1). Lineage (NCBI taxonomy): Eukaryota > Viridiplantae > Streptophyta > Magnoliopsida > Asterales > Asteraceae > Lactuca > Lactuca saligna. The sequence continues at coordinate 260,768,533 of NC_136420.1, read as the reverse complement.
CTCATCTGTTTTCAAATGCAAACCCAACTGATTTTGTTATCTGATTTCTTAACTCCATTCTACACCAAAATCACTCTCAATTTCTTCGTTATCATCCAAGCCAAATATACGAACTTGATATGCGAATTTGATTTACTGTCAAACTCTCTAAATCGATCCCCGAGCCATTTCGACTGTCGAAATCAAACAATTATCAAGATTTTAATCAATCGATCGGCATCATTTATCAAACCCATTCGACATTAACAATCAATTTCCAGTTCGTTCTTTGAGCAACCTAGCACACCGATATTCGACTTTGGAAATCAAATAAACCCAATAATCGACTCCAAATAAGTCGTCTACCCAATCCATCGATTCCAAACAATTACAAATGAAATCAATAGACTCGACTCATCGAAAATAAATCAGCCTTTCCAGTTCGCTCTTTCTTTCAGTCACTATTCATTATCAAGACCATAAATTCATTAATTTTCAAAATCAACTTTCAAATTATAATCGATTTCTTCTTCCATATCTCATATTCAACTCAAATCCAGTGATTTCATCTTTCAATTTCACGAATCAACTCTTAGAAATCGTCTTTGACTTTTTCTGATATTGACTTTTTGAAATCACAGCGCAAGAAACATCAAAATCACGAATTTATTACTAATTTTCAGATCAAATAAAGAATCTTCAACTTGTTCTTCATAACACTCCAGTGTTCTTGACCAATAATTTCATCAAAATCAACGATCCAAATTTTGATTTCTTGACTCTTACTTGATCATAATCGATTATTGTGATTGAACACAACTAACCTAATCGATTCACAAGTTGAGATGACTCAATTTAACATTTAAATCAAATCGATTATTCAGATTCATCAAACTGAGATTAGAACTCAAGAATCAACGATAAAGAAGACACAGAAGCTGAAAGTACAAGTAAGATAAGCGTGTGTACACAAAGTCATGAAGAACAATTGTATAATGAGATGGATTTAAAGATGTGTGGGCTCACAACACTATACAATTGGATTTAATGTCTAATGGGCTTAATATTGGATGAACAGTAACAGATTCAGAAATATGGATCAACTAGGCTCATGAACTTCGAACATTAATGTGTATATCAAAATTGGACTTAATTTTTGAACAGTAACAACATTATTTTTGTTTTTGGATTCAAATGAACAATTACAAATTAAGAATTGAATCCAACAAACAAATATGAGAGTGGATCGGGATTTGATCAACAAAAAAAATTATTGGATCAAAACAAATGGGTTTTTCAAGAAAAATTTGATCCAACGAGTCAAATGATCAAAATTCAAAAATGTTACGCACGATTTCAACGAAATTAAGAGAGATCATAGAAAGAGACTCACCAAAATTGTTCAAGTTGTGACAAAGATTGCCAAACCGAAAATCGTTCTTCAAAAGTCACGTTGATCGTGAAAACTAAGCTCTGATACCAATTGTAATGACATAAGAACATGGTTTGGCATGCGGAATTAAAGCTTGCACAATTGAACATGGTGATTTGGGTGTTTAAGAGATATATTGAATGTATATGGTGTTACAAAAAGGATCTAGATCTAGACTACATAATTAACACACACTTACACACTTACTTCTACATCTCTCAAAGCACACCTCTACAAGTGGTATGAACCCACTATTTATAGAGGTGTTTACATGTCTCTCTCTCACTCTAACTAACAAATGGGTCTAAAGGCTAAAGCACCACATGCAAGTGGGTTTTACAAAAGTCAAACATTTACAAAGTCATGAATGAATAACTTTGCAACCCCAACATGAATAAAATCATATCATCATAGATGAGAGATTATATATAATGTGTAATATATATATATATATATATATATATATATATAGGTGATCGCCATTTGCGTCCGTATAAAGCTTCAAATGGTGTTGCTTTGAGGCTTGTGTGATAACTATTATGATAGGAAAAGTCAATTAATGGCAAATGAGTATCCCAAGAATTTCCAAAGTCAATTACACAAGACCGTAGCATATCTTCTAGGGTCTGAATGGTTTGTTCATTTTGACCAGCATTTTGCGGGTGGTAAGTTGTGCTCATATCCAAGAGGGTTCCCGTGGATTTGTGAAGTGATTGGCAGAACCTTGATGTGAACCTGCTATCCCTATCAAAGATAATAGAAAGCTGGCATTCCATGAAGCTTGACAAATTCCCTTAGATACGTTCTCGTCAGCTTTTCCATTTTGTCGGTTTCCTTGATTGGTAGGAAATGGGCAAACTTAGTTAATTTGTCAACCACTACCCAAATAGTTTCATAACCACTAGGAGTCTTGGGTAGCTTTGCGATAATGTCCATTGCAATTTACTCCCATTTCCACTTGGGAATCTCAAGTTGTTGCAGTAATCTCGAGGGCTTGTGATGCTCTTCCTTGACTTTAGAGCAAGTCAGGCATTCGTCCATGTAAGTGGCAATCTCAAACTTCATATTAGGCCATCAATAAAATTTCTTCAGATCTAGATATATCTTGTCATAGCCATGATGTACAGAATACCTAGATCTATGAGCTTCGTCGAAGACTAAGGTTCTAATGTTATCAAACTTTGGTGTCCAGATTCTATTCATGAAATAACAAGTTCCATTGTCTTTAAGCTCGAAATGTTTATCCATTCCCCGTAAAGCTTCCCCCCCCCAACATTTTCCTCTTCCAAGGTATCTAGTTGAGCTTCACAAATTTGCGTATTGAGGTTGGAATGGATTGTCATAGTCAGTGCTCTTACTCATCGGGGTTTCTTATGCTCTTTACGACTTAATGCATCAGCTACAACGTTTACTTTTCCAGGATGACACTAAATCCTGCATTCGTAATCGTTCAATAACTCAATCCATCTTCTTTTCCTCATATTTAGTTATTTTTTATCAAATATGTGTTGGGAGACTCTTATGGTCTGTAAAAATGATACACTTCGTTCCATATAAGTAGTGTCTCCAAATCTTTAAGACAGAGACTATTGCTCCCAATTCGAGGTCGTGGGTTGTGTAGTTGTTTTCATGAATTTTGAGTTGTCGTAATGCGTATTCAATGACCTTCTCCCTCTGCATTAATACGCACCCCAATCCTTGAATTGACGCATCATAGCACACGACAAAATCTTTGGTTCCTTCAAGTAAGGATAGAATTGATGCACTACACAACATTAGTTTCAACTTTTGAAATGCAGTTTCCTATTTATCTCCCTAGTTGAACTTTGTTTCTTTTTTATGTTAATGTAGTGAGTGGTTTGGCTATCTTGGAAAAATTCTCGATGAATCTTCTATAATAACCGGCAAGGCCTAAGAATTATCCTACGTCAGTTGGCGTCCTTGGTGCATCCCCATTCTTAACTGCTTCAACTTTTGTGAGATCTACATGTATTCCTCTGTTACTTACTACATGCCCTAGGAAGTGTACTTCTCTAATCCAAAATTCACATTTAGAGAATTTTGCATACAACATTTTCTTTCTTAACAATTCTAAGATTAACTTCAGATGTTGTCCATGTTCCTCTTTTATTCATGAATAGATTAGGATGCCATCAATAAACACTATTACGAACCTATCTTAGTATGGTTTGCATACACGGTTCATGAGGTCCATGAATACTGCTGGAGCATTGATCAATCTGAAGGGCATAACTAGAAACTCGTAGTGTCTGTATCGACTTCTAAATGCAGTTTTTGAAATGTATGCTTCTAGTACCTTCAGTTGACGATACCCGGATCTTAGATCTATATTTGAATAGTAATTAGATCCCTGAAGTTAATCAAACATGTCATCTATTATGGGGAGTGGATAACGGTTCTTGACTTTTAGTTTGTTCAAGTCTCGATATTCTATACACATCCTGAAAGAACCATCTTTCTTCTTGACGAATAAGACTGACGCTCCCCAGGGTAAAAAGCTTGGTCTGATAAAACCCTTGTCTAATAGTTCCTAAAGTTGACTTGAAAGTTCTTTCCTTTCAGATGGAGCTAGTCTATAGGGGGGTCTCGCTACTAGGTTTGCTCCCAGAGTTGAATCAATTTGGAATTCATCGCTACGACTTAGAGGCGATCAAGGAAGATCTTCAGGAAACACATATGGATAGTCACATACGTGGGGTATGTCCTTGATTTCTTTCGTTTTGCTCTTCTTATCTACTACATGCACCAAGAAGGTGTAATACTTCTTGTGTATACATTTTTGAGCCTTAGTACAAGAAATAAGCTTCAAGTTTTGACCCGACTTGTCACCGTAGATTATCATCGTCTCCCCGTTAGGTAGAGTTAGTGGTACAGATTTTTTGAAACAGAGAATTTTAGCACGAGGAAGAGACAACCAATCCATACTGATAATAATGTAGAAACTCCCAATATTCATTAGCATTAAGTTGACACAAAATGTGTGGCCGTTCAGAGTTAGGAGGCAATTTCGTAAGATTTCAGTGGTGTTTTCTATCTGATCGTTTTCTACTTCTACCTTGTATGCTACGTCTAATTTACCAGACTTGTAATTTAATAGTCGTTTAAATGACGGGGTTATAAAACTTCTATCAGCACTGGAGTCGAATAGAATTGTAGCATATAAATTATCGACGAGGAACGTACCTATAACCACCGATGGATCTTGTATAGCAATTTTGTTCCCTATCAGAAAAGCCCGATGACAGGCATTCCCACACCCTTCTTCAACTTTGGGCAATTTCGCTTGATGTGCCCTTTTTCTCCAGATTCATAACAAGCTCCTCCTCCACCAGAACCCAATCCATTACCCCTTCTCAGTACTGCAACAACTAGTGTCATGCCCTGAAAAAAGTTTTTAGTATGAACTTTCTTGTAGCATTTGGCACAATGGAAAAATTCCCCCATGTGGTGTCGATTGCATTGAGTGCATAAAGGAATGTTCCCAATGTAACCCTTTTGTTGGGTCGGAAATGGGGCTGGTGTCACAGCATAAACCTTTTCAGTTTGTTGTTTTTTCTGCTTATTCCGGTTCGCCCCATTGGATTTGCGCATATGGTGGTTGTTGTTAACTTTTGGAGTTTCAACTTCCACTACCATTAATCCATTTTGGATTTCATTTTGATCAATTGCAGAGCTAGACGTTTAGTGCTGAGATACATGGTAGGTTTTGACGATAGTACAATCCCTTTTATTTGTGGAGCCAGACCCATATATAACGCTCTACCTTCTTTCTTTTTGGTTTCACCATGCCCGGATAAAGGAGCGCAATGTCATTAAACCTTGTCGTGTAAGCCTCGACACCAAAACCTTTCATTTTTAGGTTCCAAAGCTCATGTTCTAGGCTCTGTATTTCTTCTCGGGAGCAGTACTCCTCTATTAAAAGTTCCTTCATGCTTTCCTATGATATTGAGTTGGCCGCCGAGACACCCAACGTTTTTACATGGTCAGTCTACCATTTTAGAGCTCCGTCCATCAAGGTGCATGCAACAAAATGGACTTTGCTACCCTAAGCATAGTAGCATAAGTCAAGAATAGCTTCAACTTTTTCAAACCAACAAGTTAAACCCACAACGCCTTCATTCCCATAGAAGTTTCTTGGCTTGCAATTTATGAAGTCCTTGTAGGAACAAGTTCTTCTAGGCTCTTCTGGATGCGAGTGAAGAGTGCTTGCAAGTCCGTTTACTTCCACGAGTTGTCTTCCACCATTCAAACTCCTTGCAGTTTCCATTGCAATTGTAATGCATTCTGAAACTAATTGTTCCAATTTTGTTGTGGTTTGAGGAAGCCCTGACTCGGGAGGTGGTGGAATTGGTGTTCTAGATGTTGGTGTTTCAGTTATTAGACTCACAACCGGCCTTCTGGTTGGTTGATCTCTCCGGGTTCGTCCCATAGCTGGTTCGGTAGTTGGTATTACTTTGGGCTGTGATCAGGTGTTCCTTTTCGGAGGCATTTTGATTTCCTATTACAGTTAGTAGTAGAGATTATGTTTGTGAAGTTTTTGTCAGTTCTTTCATAATGTTATTATTCATGATCACAATTCACATAATGGTTCAAAAATATTTTTAGACTTAAAAACATATGCTTCATTATATTAAACATTAACATCCGAGTACATTAGTCTTTACTATTCTCAGAATGTAAAGACTTACAATTAGTGGTACAAAGACTCACTAATAAACATATGAAGTTTACATATGCTTACATATCTTAATACATATTTGAAAAGTTTGTTGCCAAAATTTTCAAGTTTCTCGAAAACCTACCCAATTAGTTTAATAAAAACTCAAAAACTTGGGCACCGTGTGGGACTTGTCATCATATTTACCTTGCAGTATTGCATGTTTCTCCTATAGTGTTTCATGTTTTTCTTCTAGTATAACATGGATCTCCTCGACTCCGTGTGCTACTGAAAGGACAATTTGGTTTTGAGTTTCCACACTGGTTACTCTCGAATCGAAATTCATCCAGTTGCTATGGTGGTAGTCCGTCCTTTGATGGAGATTGTCTTGCAAAATCTTATATTGATCTTGTCGTTGATTCATTCAGGTCATTTATCCCTTCATTTTTACTAATTGACCTTGCATGGTGCTTAATTCGTCACTGGAGTGCCACATTTGTGCATGCAATCAAGTGTTCTGCTCAAGTAGAAGGACAATTTGTCAATGTCCATGTCAGATGGGAGTGCAGCCTCCGATGCTTCATTACTATGAAGTATAACATGAGGTCCTCCCGCACTAAAAAGGTAATAGGCCCGCCTGTTTGGGAAAGCAACCAAGGTAACTAGAGGACGGTTGAAAAGCGGGCCGCAGGAACATTTGAGGAGGGACAGGCATCGGGGGATGCATCCCCATCTGGTATGTACATTGACAAATTGTCCGTACTACTTGAGTAGAACACATGATTGCATGGATAAATGTGGCACTTCAGTGAAGAATTAAGCACCATGCAAGGTCAATCGGTAAAAACAAAGGGAAATATGGCCCGAATGAATCAACGATAAGATCAATATCAAATCTTGCAAGACAATATCCATCAAAGGAGGGACTACCACCATAGCAACTGGATGAATTTCGATTCGTGAGTAACCAATATGGAAAATCAAAAAAAAATGCCCTTTCAGTAGCATACAGAGTCGAGGAGAGGCATGCTATACTAGAAGAAAAACACGAAACACTAGAGGAGAAACATGCATTATTGCAAGGAAAATATGATGACATGTCCCACACTGTGGTCAAGTTTTTGAGTTTTTATTAAACTAATTGGGCGGGTTTTCGAGAAACATGCAAATTTTGGTGACAAACTTTTCAAATATGTATTAGGATATGTAAGCATATGTAAACTTTATTTATTTATTAGTGGGTCTTTGTACCACTAATTGTAAGTCTTTACATTTTTAGAATAGTAAAGACTAATGTACTCGGATGTTAATGTTTAATATAATGAAGCATATGTTATTAAGTCTAAAAGTATTTTTGAACCATTATATGAATTGTGATCATGAATAATAACATTATGAAAGAACTGACAAAAACATCACAAACTTAACCTCTACTACTAACTGAAATAGTAAATCAAAATGCCTCCAAGAAGGAACAGGCAATCACACCCCAAAGTAACACGAACTACCAAACCAACAATAGGACGAACCTGAAGAGGTCGACCAACCAGAAGAACGATTGTGTCTCCAGTAACTGAAATGTTAACATCTAGCACACCAATTCCACCACCTCCTGAGTCAGAACTTCCTTAAACTACAACATAATTGGAACAACTAGTTTCAGAACGAATTACAATTGCAATGACAACTGCAAGGATTTTGAATGACGGAAGACAATTCTTGGAAGTAAACGAACTGGGAAACAGACATGGAAGCACTCTTCACTCGCATCTAGAAGATCCTAGAAGAACTTGTTCCTACAATGACTTCCTAAATTGCAAGCCAAGAAACTTTTATGGGAACCAAGATGTTGTGGGTTTAAATCGTTGGTTTGAAAAGTTCAAGCTATTTTTGACATATGGTACTGCGCTGAGGGTAGTAAAGTGCGCTTGCATCTTGATGAACAGAGCTATAACATGGTGGACTGACCATGTAAAAACTTTGGGTGTATTGGTGGCCAACTCAATGTCATGGGAAAACATGAAGAAACTTTTAATAGAGGAGCACTACCCACCCCCCCCCCCCCCCGAAAAGAAATACAGAGCTTAGAACACAAGCTTTGGATCCTAAAAATGAAAGGTTCTGATGTCAAGGCTTACACGAAGAGGTTTAATGACCTTGCGCTCCTCTATCCGGGCATGGAGAAACTGCAAAGCAAGAAAGCAGAGCATTAATAAAACGGATGGTACTCTCGTCAAAACCTACCAAGTATCTCCGTGCTAAACTTCTAGCCCTGCAGTTGATCAAAAAATGAAATTGAAAATGGATTAATGGTAGCGAAAGTTGAAACTCCAAAAGTTGACAACAACCACCACATGCACAAATCCAATGGGGTGAACCAGAACCAGCAAAAAAAAAGCATCAAATTGAAAAGGTTTATGCTGTGACACCAACCTCAGTTCCTTCCCAACAAAAAGGTTACATTGGGAAAATGTCTTTATGCACTCAATGCAATCGACACCACATTGGGGAATGTTTCCATTGTGCCAAATGTAACAAGAAAGGTCATACTGCAAACTTTTGTCTGGGCATGGCACTCTTCACTCGCATCTAGAAGATCCTAGAAGAACTTGTTCCTACAATAAGAAGCATGTTCTGATAAAACCCTTGTCTAGTAGTTCCTGCAGATGACTTGAAAGTTCTTGCATTTCAGATGAAGCCACTCTATAGGAGGATCTCGCTACTGGGGTTGCTCCCACTATTAAATCAATTTGGAATTTGACGCTATGACTTTGCAGCAATCTAGGAAGATCTTCAGGAAACACATCTGGATAGTCGCATACGTGGGGTATGTCCTTGATTTCTTTCGCTTTGCTCTTCTTATTTACTATGTGCGCCAAGAAGGCATAATACTTCCTGTGTAGACATTTTTGAGCCTTAGTACAATAAATATGCTTCAAGTTTTGATACGACTTGTCACCGTAGATTATCATGGTCTCCCCGTTATGTAGAGTTAGTCGTACAACTTTTTCGAAACAGAGACTTTAAGCATGATGAAGAGATAACCAATCCATACCGATAATAATTTCGAAACTCCTAATATTCATTGGCATTAAGTTAACATAGAATGTGTGGTTGTTCAGAGTTAGGAGGCAATTTCGTAAGAATTCGGTGGTGTTTTCTATCTAACCCTTTGCTATTTCTACCTTGTATGCTACGTCTAATTTACTAGACTCGTGATTTATTAGTTGTTTAAATGACGAGGTTATAAAACTTCTATCAACACCAGAGTCGAATAGAATTGTAGCATATAAATTATTGATGAGGAACGTACCAGTAACCACCGAGGGATCTTGTATATCATCTTTGTTCCCTATCACAAAAGCTCGACCACGAGCATTACCATCACCCTTCTTCAACTTTGGACAATTTCTCTTGATCTGCCCTTTTTTTCCACATTCATAACAAGCTCCTCCTCCACCAAAACCCGATCCATTACCCCTTCCCGGTACTGCAGCAACAAGTGCCATGCCCAAACAAAAGTTTGCAGTATGACCTTTCTTGTTGCATTTGGCACAATGGAAACATTCCCCAATGTGGTGTCGATTGCATTGAGTGCATAAATGCATTTTCCCAATGTAACCTTTTTGTTGGGAAGGAACTGAGGTTGGTGTCATAGCATAAACCTTTTCAATTTGATGCTTTTTTTGTTGGTTCTGGTTCACCCCATTGGATTTGCGCCTGTGGTGGTTGTTGTTAACTTTTGGAGTTTCAACTTTCGCTACCATTAATCCATTTTCAATTTCATTTTTTGATACTCTGCAGAGCTATACGTTTAGCACGGAGATACTTGGTAGGTTTTGACGAGAGTACCATCCGTTTTATTTGTGGAGCCCATCCCCATATATAATGCTCTGCTTTCTTGCTTTGCAGTTTCTCCATGCCCGGATAGAGGAGCGCAAGGTCATTAAACCTCGTCGTGTAAGCCTTGACATCAGAACCTTTCATTTTTAGGTTCCAAAGCTCGTATTCTAACTCTGTATTTCTCTTCGGGGGGGGGGGGGGGGGGGGGCAGTGCTCCTCTATTAAAAGTTTCTTCATGTTTTCCCATGACATTGAGTTGGCCACCAATTCACCCAAAGTTTTTACATGGTCAGTCCACCATGTTATAGCTCCGTTCATCAAGATACAAGCGGAAAAACGCACTTTACTACCCTCAGCGCAGTACCATATGTCAAAAATAGCTTGAACTTTTCAAACCAATGAGTTAAACCCACAACATCTTGGTTCCCATAAAAGTTTCCTGGCTTGCAATTTAGGAAGTCATTGTAGGAACAAGTTCTTATAGGATCTTCTAGATGCGAGTGAAGAGTGCTTCCATGTCTGTTTCCCAGTTCGTTTACTTCCAAGAATTGTCTTCCGTCATTCAAACTCCTTGCAGTTGTCATTGCAATTGTAATTCTTTCTAAAACTAGTTGTTCCAGTTATGTTGTAGTTTAAGGAAGTTCTGACTCAGGAGGTGGTGGAATTGGTGTGCTAGATGTTAACATTTCAGTTACTGGAGTCACAATCGTCCTTCTGGTTGGTCGACCTCTTCGGGTTCGTCCTATTGTTGGTTTGGTAGTTGGTGTTACTTTGGGGTGTGATTATCTGTTCCTTCTTGGAGGCATTTTGATTTCCTATTTCAGTTAGTAGTAGAGGTTAAGTTTGTGATGTTTTTGTCAGTTCTTTCATAATGTTATTATTCATGATCACAATTCATATAATGGTTCAAAAATACTTTTAGACTTAATAACATATGCTTCATTATATTAAACATTAACATCCGAGTACATTAGTCTTTACTATTCTGAAAATGTAAAGACTTACAATTAGTGGTACAAAGACCCACTAATAAATAAATAAAGTTTACATATGCTTACATATCCTAATACATATTTGAAAAGTTTGTCGCCAAAATTTGCATGTTTCTCGAAAACCCGCCCAATTAGTTTAATAAAAACTCAAAAACTTGACCACAGTGTGGGACATGTCATCATATTTTCCTTGCAGTAATGCATGTTTCTCCTCTAGTGTTTTGTGTTTTTCTTCTAGTATAGCATGCCTCTCCTCGACTCTGTATGCTACTGAAAGGGCATTTTTTTTTTGATTTTCCATATTGGTTACTCACGAATCGAAATTCGTCCAGCTACTATGGTGGTAGTCCCTCCTTTGATGGAGATTGTCTTGCAAGATTTGATATTGATCTTATCGTTGATTCATTCGGGCCATATTTCCCTTTGTTTTTACCGATTGACCTTGCATGGTGCTTAATTCTTCACTGAAGTGCCACATTTATCCATGCAATCATGTGTTCTACTCAAGTAGTACGGACAATTTGTCAATGTACATACCAGATGGGGGTGCATCCCCCGACGCCTGTCCCTCCTCAAATGTTCTTGCGGCCCGCTTTTCAACCGTCCTCTAGTTAACTTGGTTGCTTTCCCAAAGAGGTGGGCCTATTACCTTTTTAGTGCGGGAGGACCTCATGTTATACTTCATAGTAATGAAGCATCGGAGGCTGCACTCCCATCTGACATGGACATTGACAAATTGTCCTTCTACTTGAGCAGAACACTTGATTGCATGCACAAATGTGGCACTCCAGTGACGAATTAAGCACCATGCAAGATCAATTAATAAAAATGAAGGGATAAATGACCTGAATGAATCAACGACAAGATCAATATAAGATTTCGCAAGACAATCTCCATCAAAGGACGGACTACCACCATAGCAACTGGATGAATTTCGATTCGAGAGTAACCAGTGTGGAAACTCAAAACCAAATTGTCCTTTCAGTAGCACACGGAGTCGAGGAGATCCATGTTATACTAGAAGAAAAACATGAAACACTATAGGAGAAACATGCAATACTGCAAGGTAAATATGATGACAAGTCCCACACGGTGCCCAAGTTTTTGAGTTTTTATTAAACTAATTGGGTAGGTTTTCGAGAAACTTGAAAATTTTGGCAACAAACTTTTCAAATATGTATTAAGATATGTAAGCATATGTAAACTTCATATGTTTATTAGTGAGTCTTTGTACCACTAATTGTAAGTCTTTACATTCTGAGAATAGTAAAGACTAATGTACTCGGATGTTAATGTTTAATATAATGAAGCATATGTTTTTAAGTCTAAAAATATTTTTGAACCATTATGTGAATTGTGATCATGAATAATAACATTATGAAAGAACTGACAAAAACTTCACAAACATAATCTCTACTACTAACTGTAATAGGAAATCAAAATGCCTCCGAAAAGGAACACCTGATCACAGCCCAAAGTAATACCAACTACCGAACCAGCTATGGGACGAACCCGGAGAGATCAACCAACCAGAAGGCCGGTTGTGAGTCTAATAACTGAAACACCAACATCTAGAACACCAATTCCACCACCTCCCGAGTCAGGGCTTCCTCAAACCACAACAAAATTGGAACAATTAGTTTCAGAATGCATTACAATTGCAATGGAAACTGCAAGGAGTTTGAATGGTGGAAGACAACTCGTGGAAGTAAACGGACTTGCAAGCACTCTTCACTCGCATCCAGAAGAACTTGTTCCTACAAGGACTTCATAAATTGCAAGCCAAGAAACTTGTATGGGAATGAAGGCGTTGTGGGTTTAACTTGTTGGTTTAAAAAAGTTGAAGCTATTCTTGACTTATGCTACTACGCTTAGGGTAGCAAAGTCCATTTTGTTGCATGCACCTTGATGGACGGAGCTCTAAAATGGTAGACTGACCATGTAAAAACGTTGGGTGTCTCGGTGGCCAACTCAATATCATAGGAAAGCACGAAGGAACTTTTAATAGAGGAGTACTGCTCCCGAGAAGAAATACAGAGCCTAGAACATGAGCTTTGGAACCTAAAAATGAAAGGTTTTGGTGTCGAGGCTTACACGACAAGGTTTAATGACATTGCGCTCCTTTATCCGGGCATGGTGAAACCAAAAAGAAAGAAGGTAGAGCGTTATATATGGGTCTGGCTCCACAAATAAAAGGGATTGTACTATCGTCAAAACCTACCATGTATCTCAGCACTAAACGTCTAGCTCTGCAATTGATCAAAATGAAATCCAAAATGGATTAATGGTAGTGGAAGTTGAAACTCCAAAAGTTAACAACAACCACCACATGCGCAAATCCAATGGGGCGAACCGGAATAAGCAGAAAAAACAACAAACTGAAAAGGTTTATGTTGTGACACCAGCCCCATTTCCGACCCAACAAAAGGGTTACATTAGGAACATGCCTTTACGCACTCAATGCAATCGACACCACATGGGGGAATATTTCCATTGTGCCAAATGCTACAAGAAAGTTCATACTAAAAACTTTTTTCGGGGCATGACACTAGTTGTTGCAGTACTGAGAAGGGGTAATGGATCGGGTTCTGGTGGAGGAGGAGCTTGTTATGAATCTGGAGAAAAAGGGCACATCAAGCGAAATTGCCCAAAGTTGAAGAAGGGTGTGGGAATGCCCGTCATCGGGCTTTTATGATAGGGAACAAAATTGCTATACAAGATCCATCGGTGGTTATTGGTACATTCCTCGTCGATAATTTATATGCTACAATTCTATTCGACTCCAGTGCTGATAGAAGTTTTATAACCCCGTCATTTAAACTACTATTAAATTACGAGTCTGGTAAATTAGACGTAGCATACGAGGTAGAAGTAGAAAACGATTAGATAGAAAACACCACCGAAATCTTACGAAATTGCCTCCTAACTCTAAACGGCCACACATTTTGTGTCAACTTAATGCTAATGAATATTGGGAGTTTCTACATTATTATCAGTATGGATTGGTTGTCTCTTCCTCGTGCTGAAATTCTCTGTTTCAAAAAATATGTACCACTAACTCTACCTAACGGGGAGACGATGATAATCTACGGTGACAAGTCAGGTCAAAACTTGAAGCTTATTTCTTGTACTAAGGCTCAAAAATATATACACAAGAAGTATTACACCTTCTTGGTGCATGTAGTAGATAAGAAGAGCAAAACGAAAGAAATCAAGGACATACCCCACGTATGTGACTGTCCATATGTGTTTCCTGAAGATCTTCCTGGATCGCTCCAAGTCGTAGCGACGAATTCCAAATTGATTCAACTCTGGGCGCAACCCTAGTAGCGAGATCCCCATATAGACTAGCTCCATCTAAAAGGAAAGAACTTTTAAGTCAACTATAGGAACTATTAGACAAGGGTTTTATCAGACCAAGATTTTTACCCTGGGGAGCGCCAGTCTTATTCGTCAAGAATAAAGATGGTTCTTTCAGGATGTGTATAGACTATTGAGAATTGAACAAACTAACAGTCAAGAACCATTATCCACTCCCCAGAATAGATGACATGTTCGATCAACTTCAGGGACCTAGTTACTATTTAAAGATAGATCTAAGATTCGGGTATCATCAACTGAAGGAACTAAAAGTAGGCGTTTTATCCACTCCACAGAATAGATGACATGTTCGATCAACTTCAAGGATCTAGTTACTATTCAAAGATAGATCTAAGATTCGGGTATCATGAACTGAAGGTACTAGAAGCAGGCGTTCTGAAAACTGCATTTAGAACTCGATATGGACACTACGAGTATCTATTTATGCCCTTCGGATTGCCCATTGTTCCAACAGTATTCATGGCCCTCATTAGGGATGAGATATAGAACCGAAAAACCGGACCGGAACCGGAATCAGACCAGAACCGAAACCGTTAGAAGTGGAATATATAGAACAGGTTCCGGTTCTGGGTTTAAAAAATTGTTTTATCTGGGTTCCGGGTAATCCGGGTTTGGGTCCATCGATTCCGGGTAAATTGGGTCTAAAAACGGAACGGGTGTTAGGAACTAGAACCACTTTTAGGGCCGGGACCGGTTTTTATGAAACGTTTAAAAGATACATATTTCATTCGTTTAAACTCCGACTGACATGCGGTTTTTTCCAACGTGTAGTTTAGAGTTTGTACATAATTTTAGACTATAAATTTGTTATTTTTAGTTTTATATTCATTGACTTACAGTCTCCCAAAATCGAGATATCAAAGCTGAAAGTTTTTAGTTTTTCAGTTTTTTTGTATTAAGTGAAAATTTTAAAACATGCATATCTAATTCGTTTGAACCCGAATTGACATGTGGTTCTTTCCAACTTGTATTTTAGAATATAATTTTGTCATTTTTGGTTTAATATTCAATGATTTATGGTCCCCTGAAGTCCGGATATCAAAACTGAAAATTTTCAACTTTTTAGCTATATGTTTTTGTACTTTGTATTCTGTGAAAATGTTAACACATGCATATCTCATTCGTTTAAAGTGGGATTGACATGCGGTTTTTTCCAGAGTGTACTTTAGAGTTTGTACATGATTTTAGACTATAATTTTGTCAATTTTGGTTTTATATTCAATGAGTTACAGACCCAAAATCGGGATATCAATATCAAAATTTTCAAAGTTCAAACCACTAAGTAGTAAGTAATTACCAAAAATTTCCCTTTTTTCCGAGTTTTCAGATTCTAAACCCACTTTATCCGGTTCCAACTTACCCACTTTGATGTTTCCGGGTTTTCCGGTTCAAGGCCCACTTTACCCGGTACCGTATCCGGAACCGGTTCCTATATACCGGTCCGGTTTCTGGTTCTACAAAATCCCATTTTCCGGGTTTTCCGAGTCTAGGTCTATCCGGTCCTACGGGTTCATATGGAGATGGTTAGAAGAATCAAATCCACTCAATCACATACTTGAATGGATGGTGACATTTAATCAAGTTGATTCTACGGTTTCAGATGGAGATGGTTAGAATAATCAAATCCAATCAATCACATACTTGAATGGATGGTGACATTTAATCAAGTGGATCCTAATCAAAACTTTGCACTATTTATTATCATCTCAAATGATGAAGTCTTGGACACAAACATCAACTTCATGAGTAAAAGTCCATGGGAAGAAACCATTTGGCCAGAAGAAGAGGTTGTGCCTACGCC
The DNA here is from genome assembly GCF_052625555.1 of Lactuca saligna. Classification (NCBI taxonomy): domain Eukaryota; kingdom Viridiplantae; phylum Streptophyta; class Magnoliopsida; order Asterales; family Asteraceae; genus Lactuca; species Lactuca saligna. Next base: position 260,752,427 of record NC_136420.1, on the reverse strand, counting down.
TCGTGTGACATATCCTCCGCCACCTGATGATACATCTCAAGTTAAAGAAAACAATCCTACTTTTGCATATCAGAACTCAACATACATAAACGAGCTACTAACCATGATAACTAGGGCTAACCTACAATTGTTACCTTGCGCAAATAAAAGCATGTTGTTGGTGATTTGTTATCACCAATGTTATTTAAGTGTAATGGGATTACTTTGTTGACCAAAAGTGATCTTGATAAATATTAAACAAGTAAGGAAAGTGTGGAGTACACACTTATTTAAGTTCGATCAAGTATCAAAGTACACTATCATTTAGGGGCGAAGCCCCTGAACGAACGGGGGTTCGGGGGCAGCGCCATTACTATCTTGATTAAACATCCAACCCTTTAGTGAAGCACTATAGGGATATACACAGAATATATAGGGATAACAAATAGGTTGAATTTTTTAGAATGAAATATGGGGAAAATTTTCTTATTTCCCCAAATTTTGGAAACTAAGATCCTATGTTATTTCCCATAAATTTGGTGCTTTATCTTATATATGAAAGAATTTTATTTTGTCATTAATAAATTATATCTTTTAGTAGATAGCAGAAAACTACCTATCAGATGACGATAAATTTCAAAAAGATCAAACTTAATACTCATGTATTCATGAAAATATCGAAACCATTGAAAAAGTCGTCATAGGATAAGTCGACAACTGGAATATAGTTGGAAACATGAATTTTGGGATGGTAGATCGAGAAAAATATGAAAGAATTCAAGAGCAGCAGAAGACCTTGATTCTTGAAACTGGGAACTCAATTATAAACATTGGAAATTACATGACCTGCAGCAGATGTGGCAAGATGGGTCACACTGTCAAATACTACTGACGGCCAACAGCTACTGTGCCGACAAACACTAGGGTTTCCACCAATGGAAATCGAGCTTGCTTCGAGTGTAGAGTGGTTAGGAATTTCAAGAGGGATTGATCAAAGCTGGAGAACATTGGAGGGGAATGCCGGATGAAGGGCATTCGTGATTGGTGCAAGAGACGCAATCCAGGACCCATTTGTGATGACTGGTACATTTCTTGTCAATGATCTGTTTCACCAACTTCCGAGAATCAATGATCTGTTCCACCAGCTGCAAGGATCCAACTTCTACTCGGAGATTGACCTAAAAAATAGGATACCATCAACTTCGAGTACTAGAAGAGGATGTTCCCAAGACAACATTTAGAACATGATACGAGGCATTACGGGCTCCAAGTTATGCCTGTCGGGTTAACCAATGCCCCAAGAATCTTTATGGATATTATGAACCGTGTCTGCAAACCTTACTTGGACAAGTTTGTGATCGTGTTTATAAATGACATATTTATATACTCACAAACTGAGGAAGAGCATGTCCAACATCTATGAATCATCCTAGAGTTGTTGAGAAAAGAGAAAATGTACACCAAATTCTCAGAGTGTAAATTTTGGATCAAAGAGGTATATTTTCTTGTGAATGCGGTCAGCAACAAGGGGATACATGTAGATCCCTCCAATATTGAAGCAATTAAGAATTGGAAAGCACCTACAACACCGACAGATGCGTGCCAATTCTTAGGATTGGCAGGTTATTACCGAAGATTTATAGAGAACTTCATAAAAATAGCTCAGCCCCTCAAACCATTGATGCGAAAAGACATGACGTTTAAGTGGAAAGAAAAGCAAGAGTATGTGTTTCAAAATACAGGCTAACAACAGGTCCCATTCGAGAGAATTATGATTTTCGAAAAATCATCGTGGGTGGAAAATATAAGCCAAAAATGAACGTTGGAATTAGCCGAAACGACCAAAAGGAAAGCTATAGTACACGTCGATACCTAGGCAAGGATATAAGAATCGTCAAAAATGAAGCTCATACGTGAGATTTATGGAATTTAGAAAACGGAATTTTCGTCGCACACGCACCACTACACATCATGTACGGTGCGTGCTCCCAAAACTCCTACAAATAGGAAAGTCTGGCATATCATTCTGCACACCTCCATAATTATCTATCTATCTATCTCTCTCTCTCTCTCTCTCTCTCTCTCTCTCTCTCTTAATTCGAGCTTTTCTTGCCTCTCGAACGGTCCCCGAGCTTCCAACGATCCAACACTTTTCTTTGGGTATTCAAATCACGCTTCAAGGGTGAGTTCTCGGTCCCGCATTTATGATTTTCAAATGTTTTAAGGGGGAAAATACATGTTATAATACTCACTGTTTTATAAACATTACTAATTTTATAGTATTAGTGATATAACTATGCCTAGGACGTTAGGATAATATGATAATTAATAGATACTTTGCCCAACCTTTTAGGATAATATTATGCCTAGTCATTACGCTGACTAATCTTTAGTGACAACATTATACCTAGTCATCATGCTCGCCAATTTTCTAGGATACAATGTACATAGTCGTTACCATGCTAGAATATCTTGCCAACACAAACTATACCAACTTATATATATATATATATATATATATATATATATATATATATATATATATATATATAAGAGCATCCACAATGAAAGTAGTATAAAAGTTGAATGAGTTACCGATTAGGATTGAATAGGAGTTGAATGGAATGTAGGTGATGACATGGAGTAAAGTTGAATGAAGTGAGTTGAATGATCATTGAATAATTCAATAGAAGGAATAAACTGATGATTAGGATTGAATTAGAGTTTAATAGGTTGTGAGTGTTGTTGTATAGGTGTTAAATGGATGATGCGACAATCCATAGAACTCTATAGAGTTCAATGGATTGTGGATTCCCTAAGCACAATGCAAACTATACTAACTTAACTATATATATATATATATATATATATATATATATATATATATATATATATATATAGAGAGAGAGAGAGAGAGAGAGAGATTAAGCATAACATAAAAAAACGAGAAAAGCGAAACGATCAACACGGATACACATCAATGATTGTTAAATGAGGCATTATTCATCCCTTAGCTAAATAAGATTTATCTAACCCGCCCTATAATCATTAAATATTAAGTGAACGGGAAATATATGTATAGATTTATATGGGGCAGACATGCCCACCTATGGTTACTAGCTACAACCTTGAAGATTAAGTCACAACAGACATAACTTTCCAAACCATGGTGACTTCTGATGAAGCATCGATTCCGGGAAAGCAACTTCCTAGATCGATTATAAGAACCCATTGTAACATTGTTAGCCTAAAACTAACTAAAACTATTAATAGGAGTAATCTTAAGAAGTAGCAAACTTGTAACAAACTCATGGATACGAGTTCATGATATTAAGAATTAATATAATGTACAACCATACAAAAACACATTAAAACATATAAACTTATGAATTTAGTAACATTATGTTGACCTTTCAAAATCACATGTATTCTCATGAGAATAAGTATTGGAAGTGACGAGCGTATCCTTGAGAGAGCAGTTAGAAGTATTTATGTCATGATGGTTTATTTTACATTTATCTTGTACGTATACCTTGAAAATTATGTAACCTTATCATTATAATAAATAAAAAGTAATATTTATGTGTTAAGATTTGGTGAGTTGCTCTATATATGTGGTATGTGATCCAACATTCTAACGTCGCACAGCCCAACGTTTCCATCGTCGGTCAAGGTGTGACAACCAACCAACATTTTCATCCTGTACATAGATTGATTTAGGAATAAGTGAAATATAAGAAACATAATTCTGATTAGAATTATCGAAGTTAGTCAGAAATTGACCTCCTTTCACTTGGTCTTTGGACCCATTTCTACTTCCATTGTCTCCACTGTTTCCAACACCATTGTTGCCAAGATTCACTCGACAATCACACTTGCAATGTCCCACTTTGAAGCACCTCCAAAAAACCAGATTTTTTTGGAGTTATTTAGGACATATTCTTGCTTAAGTTTGTCATGTCCTTTGTTGTTTGGATTTTTTGGTTTGATTTCAACCACATGGATCGAGGGCTTTCTAGATTCAACTTTTCCTTTGTTTTTTTCATTTCTTGAGCACGAAGAGATTCTTCAATGCGCAAATGACTAACAAGTTGAACCAAAGACAATTTGTCCTTTAGATGCTTCAAGTTATGTTTGAAGTTTTTCTATAATGGTGGAAGTTTGTCAATCACACATGACACATCAATGGTTTCATCCATTTTCATTTTGTGCAGTTTGAATTGACCCAAAATGCGAAGGAGTTTGTTGTATTGTTCCATGATAGATCTTAAATCAACCATTTTATAGTTATTAAAATCATTGACCAAGAACTTCTTGTTGGAAGCATCCTTATCCATGCATTTTGATTCAAGAGTGTCCCATAACTCCTTTTCACTTTTAGTATCACTATAGGTATCAAATAAAGAATCAACCATACCATTCAAAATGTGACCTTTGCATATGTAGTCATTGTTGTTCCACTTGCTCATCTTCCTGGTTTCTTCCAATGTCTCGTTCTCCGCCACTTCTTTCCATGAAGTACTCAATAGATACGCAGCCTTCAGTGTGGTCAGCATGAACAACATCTTCTTTTGCCAATGCCTAAAATCATTGCCTTCAAACTTGTCCACTTTTGTGAACTTTGTGGTCAACTCGCGGATTGATTCAGCCATCTTCACCAGACGAGAATATCAGTTCGATTATTGGGTGAATATAAGTAGGGTGATGGTAGAGAACCAGATTCCTAATGGATCGTGTAAGGTCACTTTCCTAACTGATATTTCCACCCTACAGGTTACAGGAAATTCAGTTTTGGATAATCCAAACGGACACTTGTGTATCTAGGCATAGAAACACAAGCCAAATCGCCAGAGAGTTCTGAGCTTGTCTAAGAAAAGAAGGGCCATGAAGAGTCCTTAACGACTCAAAAGGGAGACATATATATACATGACAAATTTGAGTTTCTATCTTCTAAATTAGTTTAAAGAATCACGAAATTAATGGTTTAATCATTGGTTTCCAAAACTGACAAGATTTGTCAATCTTACCATAATCACCCATTAGAATTCGGATTTTTTATAATTTGGCTCTGCCCTTAGACCCCGCTAGGAGCCCTGTAAGGGGGTGTGGCCCCCTTGACCCCTATTATTTTGTCGTATCGGTTTATAAATCGATCGTACACATGCATGCATTCCACATTCACCAAACATATAATATATAGTACAAACAATAAGCCCCTAAACTAAAATGTTAGTTCCAATTACCCAAAATGTCTTGTGATACTAAAATCACCAACAATTGATATTTATGGTGTTAGTTAAGTTGCATAAATTGTACATATACAAACACAAAGTGTTTCTCTTCTTATAAATACATCTCTAACTTGTTCGTTGTGTTGCTTTTATGGATAATTTGATTTAATTTTTTACCCATTTGGATTCACTGTCAATAAACACGATCCAAATTGATTTATCCTAAAATACAATAAAATCAACATTTTTTCTTTCACCACATACATTTTAAACTCTCATGACTTTTCAATTTCTTTCTATTAATGATTATAAATAGGTTAATTATTTTAAAATAAATTCAAAACCTAAAATGTAATAATAAATTAACTTCACTTCAATATTAGAATAACATATTTTTACTTCTGGTTATAAAATTATGCATTCAACTATTAACATATTATAATTAACATATTAGTTTAGATATGTTCTTACCTATGAACCATTATCATTTTAATGTTACAGCTTTTTTATAGTTTGTATAAAATACTTAAATTTTTAATTTATATATAACGGTAAAATGTTAACTTAAATTTAAATTACTGTTGAATATTAAAAGTTATAAGTTTAGATATGTTGTTATGTATCAACCAATTGTCTTTTTAATAGTTTTATAAAATATTTAAATTGTTAATTTAAATATAACATTAAAATATTAACTTAAATCGAGATTTCAATTGAATATTAAAAGTCACAACTTGTAGTATTAAATGCAAAACCTTATTATAATCTCACATTAACTAAAAAGATATCCTAAAGCTATTTTTATAATCATTAAGAGTTTCTCATTCAATAGCTTAAAAGTAACTTACAACAATAGTTAAGTCACATTATGTAAAAAGTTATATTGTTATCTTTAAAAACAAAAACAATGTTTGATCTTTTAAATAATTACAATGATAAAAATTAAAATGTGAAACATATATATATATATATATATATATATATATATATATATATATATATATATATATATATATATATTGAATATACATTACAGCCCCACCTAAACTTAGGTACTAAACCTAATGAAAATACATTGTTTTACTATATAAAGATTGCGATTAGGGGATTCACGATTAACACATGAAAATGTAGATTCATAATTGACGCAATAATTTTGATAACGAAGCAAGAACATTGATTATCTTCGACTTTCGTGATAATGAAAAACAATAATGTGCACTGGGATGAAGTAATAAACGATAATAGAGGAAATAAAACAAAGATGATAAAACGATAATGGAGGAAAGAAAAGTTACTGGGGACGATATATTTACCAAGTGAAAACCAAACCGAATTTAATTACTAAGTTAAAACGACATATTTTAGAGGTTTGGTACCTAAGCTTAGGCGAGGTTGTAATGTATATTCTCTATCCCCTATATATATATATATATATATATATATATATATATATATATATATATATATATATATATATATATATATATATATAATCATAACAAAAATTATAAATAACATTAAACCAATTATTATATTTTTTTTGAAGATAAATACAAATATATATTAAAATACTCTTAAATTATTCTATTTATATCCACATTGTGAGACTTGAGATTATGGAGATTATATTGTTTTAAAAGATGTATATATTATTATATAATCCAAAATAATCAATATTTTATATCAATTTAATATAAGAAATAGTTAACTATCATTATTATAACTAAAAGAATATATATATATATATATATATATATATATATATATATATATATATATATTTTAACTATATAATTATCTTCTACACAACTCACCGATATTCGCCATCGATACCATTTTAAGATGCTTTGAGTCTTGTTTTAGAGAAAGAATAGGAAATAAAATTTACTTTTCTGCAACTATTTACTTTTCAAGTAAAGCAGAATTAACTAATTACCCTTGATATCCTTCTTGTCATATAATTCCCATGAACATGTCAACTCAAAGACCCGTTTTTTTTTTTTTTTAACGACGGAAATGTAGAAAAATATCAAAAAGGGGTTAAGTTGGTTCTGATAACATCGGTTCGTGAAAACAGATGTCACCTTACGTCCACGAATTCATAATCTTCGGGTGTTTCCATTTAAACACAAAAATTTCACTGAAATTTTTAAAGAACGTAAACCTGATGTTGGAGGCTTGGAGCAGCTGAAGATGATGGACATCCAAATCAAACCCAAATGGAAAACGAATCAAACCATAGAATCCTATACCTGTATAGGAGTTAGAGATGAAAATCCAAATGAAACAAAAATAGAATCCAATTCATACCCAAATCGAACTCTAGCTCTGCTCAAATCCGAAATGAAACCCTAGTTTCATCTTTCTTCAACACACAGAGGCAAACGATGGTGGTAGTGTAAGTGTAGCTGTGTTCGTAGCAGTGGTGCGTGTGTTTGTCGCATCATTTTTAGATCTAGGGATCACCTTCTTCTGTCGATGTCCTCCGTTTTTTGCCCACATCTTTGTATGGAATTTGAAGCAGATAGAGATAAATGGTATCAGAAGGTGTCTATGTTGAGGTGGTGAGAAATAGAGGAGGTGTCGCAATGAGAGCAAGCTGAAGAGAAAACAGATAAAGGTGAAGAGAACACGTGGGTTGCAGATGGCAGAGATTCCCAAATGGAATTAAACACTGTTCATCAACCCGTTAATAAATCATCTGCCTCTCAAATCTTCTTCAACTGAAGGAGTCCTTTTGTTCTTTCGACTCAACACATAATCATCTGCTATCTGATTCCATCATGGAGGAAGCTAACAGTGAGTCTCTCTCATCTGATCTTTCAATCTTCGATTTCACACGAAATTATCGTTTTCTACTTCACTTTTTTTGTGATTTAGTGTAATGGTTGTCAAGTCTGTATTTGGTGATTGTCAAACAGTTGCAGAGGACAAAGACAACAAATTCTTGATGAAAGCTGTTAAAGAAGCTTATAAAGCAGTAGAATCTGGAGATGGAGACCCATTTGGTGCAGTGGTTGTTTGCAAAGATGAGATTGTTGTGAGTTGTCATAACATGATTTCAAAACACACGGATCCAACTGCTCATGCAGAAGTTATAGCAATAAGAGAGGTTAGTTATAAATTTTTAATGCTTCAAATTGATAATTGATAATTTCCCTTTATGTTTTTAATCATTCCACTTTTTTCAGGCGTGTAAAAAGCTGAACCAAATCAAGCTCTCTGATTGTGAAATGTACGCCTCTTGTGAGCCTTGCGCTATGTGCTTTGCAGCCATTCATTATTCAAAATTTAAGGTTCAGTTTCACTTTTTTTTTCCTACTCTATTCAACAAAGTAGTTGCACAAAATAGTTTCAATGGCTAAATCATAAATTTGCAAACTATTTTTATGTAATAATTATTTGTTCTTTTCATCTTTTTTGTGGATTCAGAGGTTGGTATATGGGGCTAAAGTTGAAGCAGCCATTGCAGTTGGGATCGACGCCTTGATTTCAGATGCATTAAGAGGAACCGGATCTTTTCAGAAGGTTGAACTCGAGATAAAAAAAGCTGATGGTGATGCAGCTGTTATTGCAGAACAAGTTTTTGAAAATACTAAAGCCAAGTTCATTTGTTGATAACACCATATGCGTATGTTCTAATGAGCTAATTTGAAATTCATAAAGGTGTAGCATGTTACATATATGTTTTTTAAATTTGGTAGAAAATTACAAGTTGGTTACTATTATCAGTAAAAAATAAAGTATGATGGCTAATAGAACAATACTAGGGATAAAACTTGTAAATCTTTCAATATACGAAAGGTAAGGGGCAGAAATTGTTGTTGTCTAAATTTAAGGGCAGAAATTGTTTAAATTTAAGGGATGGATGGAAAGTGGTAACATGCGAAAGTCTTTGGACAAAACATGACTGACATAAAAAAATAAAAAAGTTTTGTGGCAAAATTCGAAATAAAAAAACTTGTAGCCAAAATCTAAAATAAAAAACTCTTAGTGGCAAAAATGTGAAACGCAAAAATTATATTATTCCTAAGCCCTTGTAGCCAAAATCTAAAATAAAAAACTTTTTAAGGCAAAAATGTGAAACGTAGAAACTTCAAGTTTGAAAAGATCACTCCAATACTTATTATGGTTGATCTTATTCTCAAGAGCTCTTCAATTAAGTATGAAATCAATATCGATGATGAGTATATGTTTCTTGTTTCTGACATCGAATTTTTATGGAAAGAAAACAGAGAGAAACAGATACAATGTGATTAACATTATACTTTGCCAATAAGACAAAACAAGATATTGGAAAGATAAATCAAAAACCGAGTAAAGAGAGTAAGAAACAACTATTGTTAACCTTTAAGTAAGGTCAAATCTTTCTAAAGCTCCACCTAGATAACATATGCCAAAATCTAAAAACCTACAAAAATACAAATACACTTCCGAAACACAAACATAAGACCAAATTACACCACATGAAACGATGAAACTAGACATTATCTTTATTCGTTTTTTAGTTTATTGAATGAAAAGGAGTGACGTGAAGAAAGCGGATAAATAATCTCATAAAGATTTTTCAAAAAGCCTCGATCATAAATGTTGTTTTTAACGATGTTTATGTCCTCAAGATGTGATTTTCTAAAGAAGGATTTCCATTTGCTTTGTGGAGGCTTTATCTCTTGGCTAGAAAGCTCATCTAAACTAGCTTTTAGAGCTTCTGCACTTGCCTTCGCTTCTTCCACTTTCCTTTGCCAACTTAAATAATCTTGCCATTTGAATGTCTGCACCCATTAAGATATCACATCAACTCTTGTTTTTCACTTAATGGAGAAACAACTTAATCTCATAAGCTATACATATATGTGTGTGTGTGTGTGTGTCTTTTTACCTCATTGGTGGTAGTATTGCTAAGACAAAGGCTTGCATGATACCCAAAGAAACCAGATAGAAGAAGAGAAACTATTGCCAAAAATACCATTACAAGTATCTGAGTGTTGTAAGAGTTCACCAACCACTGTCAAAAACAAACAAAAATTTGTCACGTTAAAAAAAATGATTATTTTGATGCTAAATTATCAACGTGTAAACATAAATTATAAAGTATTGAAATCGAGAAGTAACCTGAACAACATGTGGAGTTAGACTCCTGAATGAATTTTCAATGCCATAATATGCTGTAATTACAACACAAAATATGCATCTAAAACATAAGATTGAAAATTTGAAATATGAACATGAAATGAATAAATATATTATATGGAGATAGATAAAAGGCACCTGTTAAAATATATACAACTTCTAGTTCCTTCAATCTTCCAGCAAGAACTAAGCCAATTGCAACTGTTCCATATACACAAAGAAAGAAATGCCTACAAATTGAAACAAATTATTTTTCTATTTTACGTAAAAAAAAAATACTTTAATGGCCTTAAGTTCACTAAAAATGATATTTTATCATTTTAACTCACCAGAACAGAAACATCACAAAGTAAAGCGTGTTTTTCTCCCCTATGCAATTATTCTGAAACAATGAGAAAAATGATTAATTTAGTATTTTTCTTCTTTATCGTTGGAAAATAAGTTTTTTAATTTTTTATCAGATGAAAGTAAAAAAAAAGTCAAACCATCCATCCACAGTGATGGTCAAACCGAGCAACACATCGGTCACATATGCTGCAATGCTTCGACCTAGCAGGCCTAAGTAACAAAGAAACAAATGAAAAATAAAAAATTCAAATACTTTTTAAGTATCTTCATCTATTCTATTAAAAAAAAATGTGGGAAATAGGAATAAGAAATGTACATACTTTAAAATTTTGCAAGTGGAACATTCTTTCTCTGAATAAATTATGTTGTCATAAGGATATAAAGAAAGATATTGTGATACATTCTCTGAATTGATAGTTCCTGGATCAGAGAAACTAGCCAATAGAAAAAGTAAAATGCCTACACCAACAGCCAACATGCTTGTGTATCTGCAAACAATATATGAAGGGCAAAAAAGTAAAATATGATTTATAGAAGATGAAGGTGAAAAAGGAAAAACATATTTAAAATGAATTTATACCTGTGATATCCTGCGATATAATGACCAGGAATATAATTAAAAGTTGTGTACACTATCAAATAATAAGTACCCCCAACTATTGCTAAATACATTGCCTACATTACAAAAAATGAAAATTAGAGTAGAATACAAAATTGAATTGTTGGAAGAAATTGAATGATTGAAGTAAAACAAGAATGATTACGAATTGGAACCCTAGTTGATGCAAATTTGTTAGGGGAAAAACCTGTAAGATGGGGTTAGGTCGATCACAGCAGTAGTACTGAGCAAGGTGAAGTGCATTGGTGCCTCTAGATCCAAACACATACTCAATGAATCGTCTGTATCATAATAATAGATGCACAAAATGAATAACAAAATCAACCATTCAGTTGCTCCATTTTGTTCATATGAAATTGAAGAAAAATCGAAAGTAGAGTATAGAATTGCATAACATTCGACAAGTAACTGTTGTAAGTTTGGGAGTTGTGAAATTGACTAAGAAAAGTAATATAATCTCTCCCTCTTCTCTCTCTCTCGCATGGTTTATTGGATGAATTCTTCAATGGCGGATCGATATTAAGACAGAATCATGAAATCTTTCAATTGGTTTAAGGAAATTTTACAGAAAAAAAGTAAAGTTTTTGATTGACTAAATAGTCGATCGAAATCACGAAACTCGCTGAAGCAAAAAATAAAAAATAGGGTTAGAGGAAGTTACCGGAAGTAATCAAAAGCGCCGAAGGTAAGGAAGTTGTGAATGCGTTGGATGAAAGTGCCTTGAAAAATTGGCCACTGACCGCATAGAAAAGATACGACGACCAACAGCGTTACCAGTCCATGGCAAACCAGAAGCCATTGTACGGCCATTATCTGGAACTATGAGAGATGAAGATGATGAAAGGGGAAGTAGGAGAGTGGAGGGGGTGAGGAGAATCGGAGAAGAAGGGGTTAAATGTGATGATCTAAATTGGTTTGACTTTGAGCAAGTAAAAGAATTCATTGTTGCTTCAAACCCAAAAATGTAGACGGCTCTAGATATACATTACATGGGTGATACAAATATAAATTTAGGGATATTTAAACAAAAATAATATGACCATTAAAAGTGTATGTATATTTCCATTTTATCAGATTTTTCTGGATTCCGGACTTTAGAAAAATATTATTTTCTTTTCATTTCACGTTCTAAATGTTTAAGAGTGTGTTAATATACAAACTGGGGATCTTATAAAATATATATATATAATGGTATAAAAAGTTGGTATAATAATAATAATAATAGTAATAATACAAAGTAATATCAACGGATTTGACATGATTGTTGATATATCTTTTTACCGATAATATTTTTTATTTTATTAGTTACACGAACTTTCTTGTCTTTTATAGTATCTTCAACCATTTTTTTTTTCTTTTTCTTCTATAGCATCCTTCTTTCATTTATTTCCACATTAGCAATATAAAAAGACAAATTTACCCAATTATATTACATATGAATGAATAAAATGATAGCAATAGATTAAAAAACAATCAAATAAAAAAATAACATTTTATTTAAGAACTAATTTTATGAGATTAAGACATCGTTTTTTAATCGTTTTTCACTTGAAGTTAAAAAAGTTTGATTTTAAACCTCAAATTTATATGAAAACTTTGAGCTTTAAGCTTTAATCGTAATTTGATCGATCAGGTCAATTTCATATAAAAGATTAACCAAAGATAAAAAAAAATTTGAGTCAATATGCATCTGTTAAAAGAGAAACATGATTATTTTTAGGTTGATATGTATCCGGAAAAAGAACATAAAGAAGTAATATGACATGAGTTTTTTTGAGAAATGTTTGTTGTAGTATTTTTTTAAATAATAATAGACATGCATTTAAAATGAAAGATGATTTGTACTCAACAATTTTTCTTCATACATAACAATTGATGTTTTAAAATGTTGTATTGTACAACTCTATAATACATAAATTGTTGTGTATGGTAAAAAAATTGTTGTGTACGAATCACTTCCCATTCAAAATAGACAGTAAAAGCCAACAAAAAAATATTTGGATAAACTTCCTATTATGTCTGTTAACTCGTTTCTGATAGGTTTTGGTCATAAGACATCTTATATGCTCATACAAACCCTAATGTTTGGATCTAGGTTTCTCTATTGTACATGCTTAATTGTTATAGAGTAATAATAATCCTAATTCCTCCTTGAATTGACTTTGGAATGCTTAGAGTCACAAGTGTCACTCCTCTAATGGCTTACAAACACCAAGAGCAAATGGAGAAGGTATAAAGAGAGAGGAGAGTGGTTAGAATTCATCCTTAGGACTTCTTGGGAAGGGATACACGAATTCATGAGCCAAGGGGTGTTTATATAGGTGTAGAGATAGGGTTTCAATCATTATCCTTATCTAGTTGCTTATCCACAAAGCAACCCATAAGATAATCCTTGAATCCTTATCATAGTCGAATTCTAAGGCCTTATCACCTTAAATTCGTCCATCCTAATAATAAGATAATCCTTACCTTATTTTGTAACTATCACATAATTACAAATCAACCCCTCTAGTTTAATTAATTACACTTGATCACAAAATTAATTCCTAATTAATTATTGACCAATATAATTAAACAAATATGATTTCTCATTTAATATATTATTCTTATAACATATTAATAAATCATAATAACCTTTCTCTCTTTATTTATTTTTCCAATCAAGTTGCTTTGGTGAAGGCAACCCAAAAGGACCATGCACCATCGGGTCAAGTACATACCAAAATAGTTATGGACTTAGACACTAATCCAACAGTCTCCCACTTGGATAAGTCTAATAACTATTATGCGTATGACTTCAGATCCTGATCTGCAATCGTAGCTTTCCAAAGCCGCTGTCAACTCTGATCCTATCAGATACGCGCGCCCTTAGATAAGGGATCATATATTCCTCCATTCTAGATATCATATGAGATATGATTTCTAATCATTCTCTTTGTACTACTTCTCGATTTCTGATTTATGACGACTGACTAATTGAACAAATCAAATTAGCCCTAGCCCGGCCGAGCATTTACGTTTGTCATCACTAAACCATCGAGGGGCCCAAAAGATATCACTTTTATTCTTTGAATAAAAGGAACGGATAAACTTTGATACAATGCTTGCTTGCACTCACTAACCAAATCACACACAACAATATGTTTTATAACACCAAGTTACTAGTACGTTTACATATTATCAATGTGCAACCGATTAGCAAGATACAACTCACACATCTCGGTTTCAAGAATATAAGATGTTATCGTCTCACCAATCACTCGTGATAAAATTCATGGAGTGATCCAAGTGAGCGTGGGTTTAATCCAATGCTCAAATCATATTCATAAGCACTCATGAACATTGCAGCAAACATTTGCTTATGTCTAATACTCTTCTAGACAATCCACACACCAATTCACGATAGTCTTCATTCATATCTACTTCCAACATATGAATGACTGTGGCCCGTTCGAATAATTCGATTATTCTTAATAAACTCAATTATTCTGGAAGTCAAAACATGCAAGGTGAAACACAAGAATAATACTAATCCCATATGGCCTCAAACCTTTGAGTATAAATAAAACGCCTTTTATTTATCACCATATTGATTACTCATTATTTGTCGTTTCGGGTAATCAACTTCTTACTTGAATTCCAACACTTGTCCCATGCTCCTAGCATGCACACAATGTTTACCTATGGTTCTTACTTTTGTGAAATAGATCACATTGAACACATTTCCAATCATTCTCATTTCACAACTCCAAATCCTTTTCATAAGTTTAAGAATATCAAATTCTTGCCACTTATAGAATATGCTAGATTCTAACATTTTATGCAATGATTCTTTCGTAATGTCACTGCACCAAAGTCATAAAGACTATTGCCAATGAAATTACAAAGTCCTTTAACGGAGATTGTTATAAGACAATTCCTTAGATATGATGTCTCTCACTCAAAGTACATTTCTTTGACCATCCTCTTGCATAAAAGTTTCTAATCTAGTCATAAATTTTCAATATTTACTTCCCAATATGGACACGCTTCCATATTTTCCATATGACAACTTATTCTTAATAGAATCTTATCTATTCATAATAATGTCAATATGGTCCATCCAATACCATTCTTCCAACTACTCAAGAGCAACCAATCCTCGTCGAACTTTGGATTGTTCTTTGATAGTTGTTTAATTATTTTAGTCAAAACCGATTCTAGTCCCTTTTCCCTCTAAATGCGCTAGACATTTGGAAAATTTAAGAATGGTCAAACATTAAATCATTTGCAATCGATCCTATACCCGAAGCGTATGGGACACGATGCACAATGTTTTATTTGCTATGTTCTTAAAATTCGAATTGTGAAAAGGAATTTCGTAATCATAATCGAAAATTTAAGAGCACACTATGTACTTTTGACTAAATTTATTAACATTTCTCAACCTAAGCCTTTAGATTTGAAATGAAGCATAATATTCTCTCCCTTAATTATAGCAAAACAACTATTCCATCCTTACAACTTTGCAAAGAATGACTCTTGTTTTCTATAATTAATATTGCCAACTTGCAATACTTTCCTTAATAATCATACAATCATAACATTTATGCTCCCACTATCATGATGATTATTATAAAACATAACACTTATGCTCCCACTAGCTTCGACATGTATTCATAAACATCTTAACTTTCAGAAAAACAATACTTATTGAATTTCTTAAGTTCATGTTTCTAATACTTAGTGCTTTGATAATCTTTTATCAAGGCTTCTTGAACTTATACACCTTTGCCTTAGATAGTTCATATGTGTGTCTTAAACAATTGAGACTAATTGCCAAACCTCACAATTCAAATCATGGAAAGGGATACCGTAACCATAATTGAATTCGAGAATGCAACTTTACAATCACTATCTTCTTAAAATCTTTCTTAGTGGAAGCATTTCCTCGCAATCATTTTCATGAAGGAGGAAATCTTATGACACTTAGATTTAAAGCGGTGTATTCGTTCCTATCCATGTGAATTTGTTAAAACCAAAGTTTACGAAAAATTCAAATTCATATGGACCGAACTTTCTTAATCTTGATTTCTTGCCTTATGGTAGCACAGCTGCCCACCATGTCTTCCAAGTAGTTAAGCAGCTCACCTTTTCCTATCAATGTACCTTCCATTGATTAAGGTGCTTTGCCTTTTATGCGTTCAAAATGAGAACTCATAGGACTCACATGCATAATGAACTCAATTGGAACAGCACAGAATCAAAATATTGTCGACACGATAGGTTGTAAACCTCAACTCGTGTGCTAGTGATGATCGATAAGGTTTATTTGATTTGTTCTTGAAACCTTTCCAGACCATTAAGACTCCCACTGACTCCTTGACATATAAGATTCTTTTGTTAATAAACATTTCTTGACAAACAAATATTCAAGAGTTAGTGTAGTTTTTATCAAAACACTTCATAAATTGGTCCTAGTCGGTCTTTGTCTTATTCAAGACATCACAACTTTCCACATTTGATGAATGTTATAAACCTTTAATACTTTTCACTCATTGTCACAATCTTAACTTTAAGACTTGTTATTGGAACGAAGTATGATGGACTTCTTGATTTAACCATTTCTTCAATCCTTGATTCCTCTTCTTAAACATACAATTGTACTAAGACTCACTCAGAGGATCAATTGAGATATGGTTCTTAATCATTAAGACCCATTATAAATCATAAAAGCTACTCTCCCTTCTTCTTAGAATGGAGAAACTTTTATCTTTCTGCCTACTTGATTCTTCTTATTCGTTCTACTATTGATCTAAACATTTTCAATCAATTTAGAATTACACTTAATCATATTTACTAAACCTTTAGTAAATCATGACGAATGTCTTTGTTACTCTTATGGTGGACTTTGATCAACACGCAACTTTGTGTACTTGATCTCATAGTCCTTCACTTGACACTTTGTCAATGAATTAGTCTAATTTCCAAAATATGAAATTTCTCATTCATCGTGCAACCAAGTTGCATGATTCCAAGTTTCTGTCCAATTGAAACTTTGGGCGATGAAAAACTCTCCCTATTTGGTAAATTCTCGACATTTCCATAAATAACATAACTAAGAATCATATCCATTTGTTGTAGAAATATGTAAACATCAATTTTCATAACGATTTCATTGCAAGGAAGTAAACAAATAAATAAATAAGTCAAACAAAAATTATTTTATTTATAAAAGCAGCGGAAAAACATTTGTACTTACAATGCAAAATCTATTGAAAACTATGTAAAAGAAAATTTCTAACAACTCTATCATAACTATCTAAGCTCAAAATCCAATCTTCAAGTCCATGCGATCGAGATCCATCTCTTGTGATTAGATTCATCTTGCTCTCTTATCAAGCTTCCTTTCTTTTCACCGATCCTTCAAAACATTCAAATGCAATCTTATCACATCATGTATTAAGAATCAATGAATAGGAACTTAACGGAGTTAGATAGTGGATTTTACCTGAAGCGTAGTCATACTTTTGACTCTCCCATCACTTAGATATCTTAGGTAAATAGGGTAACTTCGTCTCCAATGCCCTTCTCTTGGCAATAAAAGCAAATTGACTCTTTTGGAACAACACATGGAACTACTTTAGACATCGCCTTTCTCTTATGATCAAACTTTTCGAACATTGCATGTCTTTCATCGCCATTGTCTATATCCATAGAGGTCTTGAAGGCAGATTCACCAATCAACTTTGCTTTTCTATTGCGCCAAACCATTGCTGATTTAGCAGCAATAAGCATATAGGTGAGATCAATAAGGTTCACGTCATGGTTCATCATATAGTACTCTTTTACGAACTCACTATACGAGTTAGGAAGTGACTGAAGAACCCAATCAACAGCCATCTCTTCAACGACAACGGATCCCATCATTCTTAACCTATCAATGTGTGACTTCATCCCTAAGACGTGTGCACACACCGACTTTCCTTCTTTATGTTTACTTGCCAAAAGGGCTTGAGTGATATTGAACCTTTCAATTTTACAATCTTGTGGGTTAGGGAGAATAGAGGAGGAGGAGGAAGTGAAGCATGATTTCTTGTTCCTCGATCGAATCGTGGAATATCATCTTCATGTGGAATGCTTGTTCCACGGGATTTGGGAAGACCATAGTTGTCTAACTTTGACATCTACAAAACGGGAGAAAACAAATTCAAGTTAGTTGATCGATTGAGTCCTTAGTAAATCACCCAAATAAGATACTAAGGCTAGGACCCAACACAATACGCTACAACCTTGAAAAGGGATGCCGTAATCTAGTTGCAGAATATTTGAAGGTAAGTGAATGACGATTCACTAATTTCCACCATGCAAAACGAAAAAGAAATTTAAGTTTTAAATCTATGAAAACTCCTAGATCCTTTGAGATTCATTGAACATTCAATGGCATGTTTAAATCTCGATATGCCCCTCTTGTTTGTGACTGGGATGTCGAGGATCACAAAGCGGGTGTGAATAACCATGCAAACTTACATGGTGCCCTCACATGTTACAATCACCTATTCGATGTGTCGGTAAACCACACACGCTCCACCGAACTATGACAAACATTGAGTCACCCTTTGCTACCTTTCCTTAGAACCATTTAGTGTGCCGGTAAACCACACACGCTCCACTAACGTCTTCGCAAGGGCAAAAAGTGTAATTTCATGGAATTGCATCAATTTACTTTTGCCTAAGTAACTAAGATTGGGAATTTGAAAAACATTTAGTTACTTTGTATTTCATTATACTTATAATGGAAGGTTTCATCCTATCCTACCCGTTCGGCTAACGACCCTCAACTAGTCAAGAGTGCGGTGGGTAAGAGTGGATACCCATTCAATCGCCATATTATAGGCAATTTCCTTAAACACCCCTTATAGACCAGCTTCGTGAATGAGGCCTACTAACGGTAAGACTGACTTTTACTCATACATATATATAATGTTAGACTTTTAATGTTATATATAGTATACGGTGCATTTTTACACTTTTAAAATATTAGGTGGTTAACTTTAATAATTACACTTTTAATTCAATTAAATGGTTAACCTTGACTTTTATGGATTTATTAAGTCTCTTTTAATTATACTCCTTAATTAATTAATAAAACCATAAGGGTGTATTTGAACTTTTCAAAACATTACTATGGTTTTAGAATTTAACATTCCTAATTAACTTTTAATCAACTTTTAAATTCCAAAACTTGAGGGCAAGTTTTGAAACATTTCAAAAACATTAGGGTTTCAATTATTTAAATTTCAAAACAACAAAACCTTTGGGTTCAAATTTAAACTCTAAAACCTAAAGGGTAAAATATGAAACTTTTCATAACAACAAGGATCAAATAATAAATAATCTCAACTAACATTTAATTACATAATTATCCATATTTGATTTGTTTAATGATTTCTTGCAAAACAATTTATCAATTTACTCAAAATAATTAATCAATTATCTTATAAGGAAACAATTATCTTATTAATTGATAAATATCTTCAATTAGATCAAAAATATAGTCAAATATATCATATAATCGGATTAATATTGATCTAACATGATAAGGTAACTATCTATATGCAAAAACAGCAAGAAATCCCGAGATAAGCACTATCTGACGAGTTGACTCGTCGAGTCAAGCCTGGACTTGTCGAGTCACCCTGGACTCGGCGAGTTCAGCTATGGACTCGGCGAGTCCAGCCTCTAGAACACCAAAAATCGAATTTTTCAGATGTACAATGCATCAATACAATTGAAACCATCCTAGTCTCTGATACCACTGATGGGTTTTGGTCATAAGACATCCTATGTGCTCATACAAACCCTAATGCTTGGATCTAGGTTTCTCTATTGTATATGCTTGATTGTTATAGAGTAATAACAATCCTAATTCCTCCTTGAATTGACTTTGGAATGCTTAGAGTCACAAGTGTCACTCCTCTAATGGCTTACAAACACCAAGAGCAAATGGAGAAGGTATAAAGAGAGAGGAGAGTGGTTAGAATTCGTCCTTAGGACTTCTTGGGAAGGGATACACGAATTCATGAGCCAAGGGGTGTTTATATAGGTGTAGAGATAGGGTTTCAGTCATTATCCTTATCTAGTTGCTTATCCACAAAGCAACCCATAAGATAATCCTTGAATCCTTATCATAGTCGAATTCTAAGGCCTTATCACCTTAAATTCGTCCATCCTAATAATAAGATAATCCTTACCTTATTTTGTAACTATCACATAATTACAAATCAGCCCCTCTAGTTTAATTAATTACACTTGATCACAAAATTAATTCCTAATTAATTATTGACCAATATTAATTAAACAAATATGATTTCTCCTTTAATATATTATTCTTATAACATATTAATAAATCATAATAACCTTTCTCTCTTTATTTATTTCTCCAATCAAGTTGCTTTGGTGAAGGCAACCCAAAAGGACCATGCACCATCAGGTCAAGTACATACCAAAATAGTTATGGACTTAGACACTAATCCAATAGTTTCAATATTAACCATTTATCGATCACATATTTATAGTTTATAATAGTTAAATTCTATTAATTGTCTTATTTATATTGTAACGTTTAAAATATCCAATTAATAATTAGGACCGAATAAATAATAAAGTTATTTTCTATGATTTTTTTACTTATAATTGGTTTCGTACGTATTTTTCTTCGTCATAAGAAATTCATTTATTTTATATTTTTCAATTTTATATAAGGCACTTCTTTATCGTAATTTCAAAACTTCGTGTGAGATTATTGAATACATACTTCCATAATCATCCTTATTATTTAATATATGAACTTATTATTTAAAATAAAAATTAGATAGTGTAAAAATAAATTCAACCAATAAAAATTAGTCATAAATAGATATCTATCAAGATATATTAACTATGAATAAATAAAAGAATTACAAATGAATTAAAACATAATCAAATAAAATCAAGTTCAAAACACATTGATACATAAATTTTTTAAAGAAAATTACATTCATCTTTGATAAGATACAACACCCAACAATCTACTTCATTTACTTCTTAGGCATTTCCTTTTCTACATCCAAATCTTATGAGTTCATATACATTTATTAACTTAGTTTTATAAAAAACAAACTTGGTTAATCTCCCTATCTAATAAAAAACTCTCTTTTTGGCCACTTGGCTTCTTCAAATTGTTTTTAACCTTAAACTTAAATTATCAATGTACCCTCATAATCGATTTAATTCGAATTCCTTTAAATAAAGACTGTACTCATTTGATATCCGTGATAGCCATAAATCTCAACAAATCACCTCTTTCCCATCACATTTGAACCCCCAATTCCTTCTATCATCTTTATCAAGATCGAACAAAATAAAATATCCCCGATATGGTTTCATATACATGAGTTATTACCGGCTCAGGTATGTTGCCCCTTGAGCGCTAAAGTTGAAATCCACCTGTTGTTGTTTGTAAGTTCTTTTTTCCATCACTAATGGTTAAATTCAAATTTTACAACTCAATTTTTTTTTTGTCCTCTTGATCGACTCATTGAAATCCGCTTGCTGTAACTACCACCTAATTTTAGGTAGTTTTGTAAGTTCTTTTCTCTATTTATTACTTCAGTTTGTATAAGGGATTTTGAATTATGGTTTCAAATTACCAGTTTACCCTTTTTTTTATTTATTCCTAAATTAAGCTTTGATTTGAATTCCTTTAAATCAGAAAAAAAAAAAATTATTGATTTCGATATTTACAGATTTTCACGTCACTGATTTATATGGTTATAAGCACCCCACTTTTTATCTGTCGAATTCTAGGGTTCCAGCAGGTCCAACTATGATTCCGGATTATTTCTATGGTACATGTTTTAGAAGAAGGAAACCCAGTTAGCCATTTGAAATCATAAAAGGTAAAACACCATACCTATTATTTCGTTTCTTCATCCACCAACACATAATATCTTCTCCCCATGGATAACCAATTCTATTCATTTGATGGACTATGATGCATGTGTATTTGATTGTATTTTGAAAAACATGGAAGAAAATAAGTTCTTTGTCATCAGATTCATCACCACCAGGTAGTTTCATTTACAATGCAGTGCTTTTGGAATTTAAATCTTTTGCCTATTAGACCATCCGTTATACTAACCACTAACCACTAAAAGTTTGGGATACTCACCACTATATTCCTCTTATTTTTTTATTTTTTAAAATACAAATAAATATTTTTTAATTAGTTAAAATGTAGAGAAAGATGGAAAAAAGGTAGAGATATAGAGAAAAATAAAGAGAGAAACGAGTTGATTGGTTGTGGTAGTCCGTGCTTCCCACCACAAATGACCACAACCACTAGCCACCACATGTAACATCCGGAATCCCAGATATATTATTTAATATTTATTTTTTTGAATTATGAGAAGGAACTCGGCGAGTTGATGCGTAGACTCGCCAAGTAGGGTCGTGATTTTTCATCCGGGTTCGCATTGGACTCGGCGAGTCCATGAGTGGACTCGGCGAGTCCACGTTGTTTAATGAAACCCTAAATCCTCCGGGGTTGGAGCCTATTTAAGGGTACTCTTAGCCTCCCATTGCGGCTACCAGTCCCTTGAGAGCACCCTTAGTGATCTATATCGTTTGGAAGGAAGGAGAAGCCTTTATTGATCTTTCTTCCCTTGGTTTGGCAAAAAGGAGGTGATCAAGAGAAAGAGGAGGCTGAAGGAGGTGTGGTTCAAGTGGTTTCAGAGTCCAGAGATTCCAACTTGAGGTATTCATTCGACCTTTCTTCAGTTTTGGTATTGAACCTAGAGATTAGGGTTTTCTAACCTCTTGTGAGGATGTTTATGTGGAGCAATTGGTCCCTTATCGAGTCTATGCTTTGGATCTGGACTCAAAGAGGTTTAGAGACTTCAATCCTGTATGCTTTATGGGTCCTTGAGGGGTGATTGGACTGAGGTTGCCATTTTTGGGACTAAATCGCCATTTAATGCCATTATGTATGTATATAAACATCAAGTTTCGAGCTTTATGTGATTATATTGATTGAAAAGGCCAGATCTATGGAATGGAGGAACAGATCTGACCTCAGGAGGTCAAAATAATCTGTGCATGGCATGTACTCGCCGAGTTGTTCTTGGGACTCGGCGAGTTGAGTCAAGGTAGCCCCGCGATTCATGCCTGGGGACTCGTCGAGTAGAGGGAGGGACTCGACATGTTAATTGGTACTAAGGAGTTAAGTGGAGAGAGGTGGACTCGCCGAGTTGCCCAAGTGGACTCGCTGAGTCGGGTCAAAGTTGACCGTTGACTTGGTTGACTTTTAGGGTTTGGGCAACAGCAATGCCTTTGAATCAGAAGATGGGTAAAATGGCCTTTTACCCTTCTGAGGATGTTAAGAAAGGTCAGAGTACAATCATATTTATGGGAATATTTTCCTTCTGTGTTTAGGCGGAGGCTAGATCGCATTCCTACCAAGTCAGTGAGTTACCGAGATATCAGAGGTGAGTCTTCTTACTATACTATACCCGGAAGGGTATTTATGTGTGACCGGAAGGTCGGATATGTTATGAGAAGTATGCATTGTATGTGATTAAGTTAACTGTTTGTATGTGCTATGTATGCTATGCTGGATGTGGGCCGGGAGGCGTTATGTTATGGGCCGGAAGGCATTGGGATGTGGACTGGAAGGTCAACGCTGGTAGGACCGGAAGGTTTACCAGGTTGGGACGTAAGTCCCCTGGGACACATGGACCGAAAGGTCATGGCCTGGAAGGGCGTATGTGCGTGTAAGTAGTATTTTGGGGAACTCACTAAGCATTTACGCTTACAGTTGTTGTGCTATGTGTTTCAGGTACTAGCGAGGACCGTGGGAAGGCGCCGGCGTGATCTGTACACACTGACGAAGGATTTATTTTATGATCTTGGGATTTGATATGTTTTGTATTATGATATGATACATTGGATTTTTATGGCTTGATTTGGTTGAAAACATGCTTTAAGAAATGAAAATTTTGTTTTGAAAATTTACGTCATTACAAATTGGTATCAGAGCCTTGGTTTGAGGGATTCGGGTGCACCTCCGGGCGTAACTGAACTCAAACCGAGGATTTGAGAAAAAAATTCAATAATAAAAGCATAAAATGTTATAAGAGATTTTGTGATAACCAAAGAAGAAGCGGTGTGTACGGTCAGCCAACGCCCGAACGGTAACATCCCCAAAATACCCTTACAATATGTGTTATGAGATATGTTATGATACATTATGCATGCTAGAGTAGACTATGTATTCATATTAGGACTAGAGTGGCCTGATTTGTGATGCCTTAGTCTAGGGAATCCTGCTGCTACGAGATGTCTTGAGAGCGAGTAGGTAGCCAATGCATAGTAAGAATAGAGTACTCGTGATCCGGGGTCCAAGGAGGAGGACTTGGGGTGAATGCTGATGCGGTGTAGTCAGTAGTATAGGGCCCGTACTACTGAAGACACCTGATCAGTGGGCAACCCAAGTAAGAATCCTTTGGGAATCGGAGGTCGAGTAGGGTTGCGTTATCGAGTGCGAGTATGCTCGATGGAGTCTCTGATATTTTTGTGTTGTATTTCAGAGAGGCATTATGGTTAGGACACGCCACAGACCTGGGACAAGCGGTGTCAGTGACGAGGAGCTTCGTTAGATGATCCACGATTAGGTGGCTGCGGCGATTCGGGCCGAGATTCCAGAGATGTTTGGGTCTATCAAGACCATGTTGTTGGAGACTTTCGATGAGCGGTATGCTGCGGTGACTGAGGCCGCAGTCGTTGCAGCTACAGCAACTGTGGCTGCTGCCAGACCTTAGGGGGTGACTCATTACTATTCCGGGAGTTCAGCCACACGAAGCCACCCGAGTTTGATGGGATGCAGGATCCGATCGCTGTGATGAGATGGATTGCCGACATTGAGGGATGCTTCTATACGTGGTCATGTCCGGAGCATCTGAGGGTACGGTTCGCTTTGAACCAGCTCCGCCTGGGGGCGAAGGATTGGTGGAAGTTCGTGACGGCGAACTTCACTCTTGTAGAGATTTCAGCGGTGACTTGGGAGAGAGTCACTACCATGTTCAGAGACGAGTATGTTCCCCCAGTAGAGAGGGAACGGTTGATTCAGGAGTTCTTGACCCTCAAGCAGGGTAATGATTCAGTTGCTGTGGTCACCCGGAAGTTTCATGAGAGGGCGATGTTCTGCCCTGAGCAGGTGTATTCTTGTTGGGTTATGAGCATTCTAACACTCCTAAGTGTACATGCAACCCTAAATACCTTGGATCTATGTTTTCTCTATTATACATGCAAATATGAACATCCAAGGTATTATCCTAATCTAGCATACAAAATATCAATGTAACAAGATAGAATACATACCTCTTTAATGGTGCTTGTCTACATGATGCTTGAGTGCTTAGTGCCCCAAATGTGACACCTCAAATGGTTCACACAACACCATAATCACTTGGAATAACTTAGAGAGAAAATAGAACACTTCATGAAATCGTGTAGCCCTCATACATACACATAGTGTTAGTCACGATTTCTTGAGCCATGGGTTTCTTTTATATGGTGGCTATTAGGGTTACACCATGTAACTCATGACTTTACCCATTCCTTATGCTCCATGGATTTTAACCTCCATGGAGTATCCATGGGTCACCCCATGGACTTAGCCTAACATAAGGAATCATGGATCACAAGCCCACATATATAAGAATGAATGATTTATACAATCAACCCATATATTTAATTAGTCTTCTTTTAATCACTTAATTAATTCTAGATTAATTCTTGATCAATACTAATTAAATAATCTCATTATTCTTATTATTAATATACTAGAACTTATAATATATTAATAACCGTAAGTGTCTTATTTCTCTCATTATAGTCTATCCAAGTGCATGATGCCATGCAACCCAAATGGACCATGCCGGGTCGGGTCAAGTCTTACCAATTATAGTTATGGACTTAGACATTAATCCAATAGTCTCCCACTTGGATAAGTCTAAAACTATTATTGCGTATGACTTCAGGAACCAACTAGCAATCGTAGCTCTCAAAAGCTTCTGTCGAACTCTGACCTTGTAGATGAACTCTGATCTTTGTCAACGACTTGTCCATTAGATAAGGGATCATATATTCCTCCATTCTAGATATCATATGGACTGAGACATGGATTATAATCATTCTCTCTGTCCATTAGTTGTTTCCCGATTTCCGATTTATGACGACTGACTAATTGAACAAATCAAATCAGTCCTGGCCCGGCCGAGTACTTCCATTTGTCATCATCAAATCATCGAGGGGCCCACAGATATCGCTTTTATCCCGAAGGTAAAAGGAATGGATAAACTTCGACTCATATGGCTTGTCCTACTACTTGTTGAATCATACACAAAGACACGTTTTATAACATCGAGTTACCAATGCGTTTCGTGTAATCAATGTACTATCAACTCATAGTAACAACTCATATCTCTAGGTTTGAAGAATATAAGATATTATCGTCTCATGATCACTCGTGATAAAATCCATGAAGTGATTCCAATGAGCGCGGGTTGAATCCAATACTCAGAACTTATGAGCACTCATGAGTGTTGTAGCCCTTTGTCCAACAACTTGGACCTCTACAAGCCAACCCATGACAGTCTTAATTCATATCTACTTCCAACATATGACCGACTGTGGATGGTTTGAATAACTTAGTCATTCCGGAAGAATAACCTAGTTTATTCGGGAAGTCAAAACATGCAAAGTGAAACACAATTATAATTGAATCCAATATGGTCTCAGAACTTATGAATATAAATAAAACTCCTTTTATTTATCACCATATGATTACACATTATTCATTGTATATTGTTTCAGCTATCAACATTATTCTTGAATTTAAAACAATAGTTGTCCCATGCTCCAAGCATGTACACTATGTTTTCTGAACACTAGTCATGCCATACACCAAGTATGCATACTATGTTTGTCTATGATCTTTACTTTGTGAACTAGATCAATTGAGCATAACTTCAATGATTCTCTTTTTCACACTCCCAAATCCTTACTGCAAATGCAAGAATTCCAAATTCATGTCATTTACTGAAATTTGTTAGATTCTAAACATATATGCATTGATCCTCTTGTAATGATTATGCACAAAGTCAGAAAGACTTGGCAACAATCATTACAGAGTATTCCAAAGGAGATCAGCTCCTTAGAAACATCCTTCTTGCATTAAGTTTCCTTAATCTTACACAGATTGAAAATTCTAACTTTGAAACATTTCCAGATTCCATTTTGACTATCACTTCTGAACAAGAGTTGCCTCCTTACAGATTATGTCAATATGATCCTTCCAGAATTATCACTATACTTCCAACTGTCCTTGAGCAACTAATCTTTGGTAAACCTTAGATTGTCCTCAACAATTGTTTAATCCTTTTAGTCATATCCAGTTCTAAACCTTTTCCCTTCTTAATGCCCCAGGCATTTGGAAATTTTAGAAAGGATGAATATAGCACATGTAATCGATCCTATATCCGAAGCATATGGGACACGATTCATGATGTCTCACATAAAGACTAAACCAGTCTTTTGCTATAACATTTCAATTTCAATTTGCCAAGTTCTCATAATTCAGATTATGAAAAGGGATGCCGTAATCATAATCGAATTTAAGAACGCAAATAATGGACCCATATACAGAATTTCCTTATGTTGAGCCATTCTAACATGAAATTCATATATATCCTTGACTAAATGATTAAAACCTCACGATCTAAGCTTATAGATTTGAGATGAAGTATAATTTCCTCTCCCTTAATTATAGCAAAACAACTTTTTACCAATTGAAACCTTTTGTTTTCTATAATTAACATTGCTAGCTTGCAATACTTATCGTAATTATCATGCTCCCACTAACATGATGATTATTAGCATAACACTTATGCTCCCACTAGCTTTGACATATACTCAGAAAGCTCGACTTCTAGAAATCAATACTTTATTGACTTTCTTACCAAAGTTCAGATTTCTGATACTAGATTGTTTTGATAAGACTTTATCAAAAACATACACCTTCCCTTAGATAGCTCATGGGTGTGTCAAAACAATTTTAAGAACTATGAAAAGGGATGCCGTAATCATAGTCTTGATCGTTTTGACCTTTGCCATTTCTCACAAGTCCAAGTTAGTGTGCCGGTAAACCACACACGCTCCACTAACGACTTTGAGAATGCAAATATCACAATTGCTATCTAACTAAAATCTACTTAGTCAAAGTGTTTCCTCACCATCATTTTCATGAATCGGAGAGAAACCTTATGACACTTAGATTTAATGGTGTATGAGTTCTTATCCATGTGAATTGTCAAAACCATAGTCACAAGACAAGGATAATGACAAATCCAAACTTATATGGACTGAACTCAATCTTAATTTCTTGCCACCTGGTAGCTCAAGGGCCTACCATTGCTTCCAAGTTGTTGTGCAACACATTGAGAACTCTAAGAACTCATATGCAAAGTCAACTTTAACTGGAATGGGCACTGAATATGTCAACACGATAGGTTATAAACCTTATGTCGTGTGCTAGTGAAGAACTTTAGGTTTCATTCTTGATTAGTTCTTGAGACTTTCAAGACCTTTAAGACTCCCACTGTCCTCTTGACATATAAGACTCTCTTGTCAGATATTCAAGAGATAGTGTGGATTCTAATCAAGACAAACACTTCACACAATTGGCCGAAGTTGGTATTTGTTTTATCCAAAACATCACAACTTACCAATTTCAAATGTACAAGAGTAGAAAACTTTTACTCTTACATTTGATAAGTGTTTTTAAACCTTCTTTAAGACATGTCACTCAAATTACAATCTTGGAGTATGACTCTAAGACTTGTATTGGAACGAAGTATGACTCATCTTCTTGATTTAACCATTTCAACAATTCAAGATCCCTTCTTCTTAGTCATAAGAATGAACTAAGACTTCCTTAGAGAACTAATTTTGATATGGTTTCTTAATCATTGAGATGATCACAAAGCTGATACTAAAGTACTCTCCCATCTTTTCAGATTTTAGAGACTTTTATCCTTCTGCCTAATTTGATTCTTCTTATCCGCTCTGCTATGCATTGGAACCTTTTCCAATGTCTCAGAGTTACACTTAAGCTTGTAAGTATAATCATATTTACTGAACTCTAGTAAAATGTGACGAATAGCCTTATATCTTTTGTGGTGGACTTAATCAGTGCACATGACTATGTACTCGATCCCTTAGTCCATTACTTGACTCACACATCCATGTGAACAAGTAATTAGTCTTAATTTTTCCAATACTTGAAAGTTCTCATTCATCATGCTATACAACTTGCATGATTCCAAGTTTCGGTCCAATTGAGACTTGGTGATGAGAATCTTTCCTTATTTGGTAAATTTAGACATTACCACAAATGAAGGAATCAATTTCATATTTCCACTCTTGCTATTAATGGAATCATATAAGCAACAATTTTTTTTTTTCAAATGCCATTGTAAGGATATTTTAAAATAACTAAAATCGAAATTTTTCTTTATTTTAAAACTTTGTGGAAAACTTATCCTTACAATCCATATGAAAAACTTGTTGTTATCTATTCCTAAGCAATATCTCATAACTCCTAAGAAGTAGCTCAAGAATCCGATTTTCAAACTACGCGATAGAAATCCATCTACGCGATCAGATTCAGCATATCCTTTCTTTAAGTTCCTTTACTTTTCTTTGATTCTTAAAACATTACCATGTGACCCAGTCACATCATGTATCAGGAATCTCAGAATAGAAACTTAACAGAGTTAGATAGTGGACTTTACCTGAAGTAGAGTCAAACTTATTGACTTTAACATCCTTAGGTAAATTTGGCAGCTTCGCACCCAATGCCCCTTCCTTTGGCAATATAAACATATGGACCCTTTGATAATGGTACACGGGACTATCATAGACTTAGCTTTTCTCTTTACCATTTGTTCAACCGAGTTGACTATGGCCGATCCCTTTCCGTTGGGAAGAGAATGCTTTTCTGGATTTCCTGTGTCACTATTGTCAATGTCCATAAAGTTTCAGGAAGTTGATCTTAGCAAATAGATAAGATCATTAAGGGTCTTGTCATAGTCTGTTTCATAGGTGTTCCAAAGGAACTCACTATGTGACTTAGAAAGTAGTTGAGCCACTAACTTTCTCAAGACTTTGACACCCAACTCTCCCGGCTTGTCAATATGTGACTACATCTCCAAGATGTGATCACACCTAGACCTTGTCTTGCCAATAGGGTTCAAGTGACCTTAAATTTTTCAAGAACTTGTGGGTTAGGGAGAATAATTGGAGGAGGAGAAAGAAGTATGATATCCATGGGACATCATCTTCATTAGGAATGCTTGTTTCAAGAGATTTGGGAAGATCATAAATGTCTAAACCAGACATGTTATGGGAGATATTCAAGATAGTTGATCTTTGAGTCCTTAATATGACACCCAATATGAAAATATTAAGGCTAGGACCCAACAAACTATTTTATAACTTAGAAGAGGTATGCCGTAATCCAAGCTATAAAACAATTTGAAGGTAGGTGAATGACGATTCACCAATTTCCACCAAGATAAACGAAATATATTATTAGGTTTTAATTGGTTTTGAAACTCCTAGATCTTTTGAGATTCATTGAACTGTTCAATGGCATGTTTCAATCTCGAGTGTGCCCTTCAGGTTTTGTGACTGGGATGCCGAGGATCACAAAACAAGGTGTGAAGTAACCATGCAAATTACTGGGTACCCTTAAGTGTTTATCCCTCAATCGATGTGCCGGTTAACCACACACGCTCCATCGATACTATGATAAACATTAAGTTACCCTTTGCCTACCTTGTTAAATACGAGTTAGTGTGCCAGTTAACCACACACGCTCCACTAACCGACTTAAACAAAGTGCAAAGTGTAATTTCGTGGATTAGCACCTTATTCACATTTTCCTAAGTAACTAAGATTGGGAATTCTTAAGAGTTTAGTTACTTAGTATTTATCATTAATACTTTTAATGATGGGAGAATTATAGTCCTGTCAAACCCGTTCGGCTAACGACCCTCCACCAGTCAAGCAAGCGGTGGGTGAGAGTGGACACCCATTAAATTGCCATTTTATAGGCAACAACCTTATACCCACCTTATATACCGGCTTCGTGAATGAGGCGTACTAGCGGTAAGACCGACTTTACTCTTATACATATATATATTATTAACTTATAATATTATAAAGTATAAGGGTTGAATTTTAACTTTTAAAATTCTAAGGGCTACCTTGGAATTAAAGTATTCATAAGAGAAAAATTTACAAATTCCAAAACTTGAGGGCAAGTTTTGAAACTATTCAAAACTAATTAATTCCATAACTTATGTGTTTAAAGTAGTTTTAATCCAAAAACTCTTCAAGTTCCATAACTTGAGGACAAATTATGGAAGACTTTAAACTAATAAAGAATTAACCTTTTCTTTATTTTATAACTTATGGAATTAATTAAGGTTACATATTTTTATTTATTTATTTATTAATGAAGTGACTCTTGAACCTCCATAACTTAAGGGCAAGACTCTTCATCTTTTTTGTAACCTTTGCCAACTTTATGAGTTTTATGAGTCTTTAATGTGACTCTTCATGTAACTTAAGGATAAGTTACACAAACACATTTTATACTCAACTCTTAGATTAATTTGGATTGAAAACAACTTTTTCACTCAACTTTTCTATTAATCTAAGCAACTCATAAGAACAAGATAATTCAAATCAAACTTTTTCATGTAATTAGTCTAACCTTTAAACTAATACAAAACATGAATCTATTGACAATTATCTTTGAAAATGGATTAGCATGAACATTACCACATTAAAAAACAAGTTTATAAGTTCAAAACAGCTTAGGGTAATGTTCCTAGTCCATTTCTAGCCAAAAACCTCGAAGATATGCTGTCTGGGGTCCAACTCGTCGAGTGCATGAACACAACTCGGCGAGTTGGATGCATTTTGCCTTGGACTCGTCGAGTCCCTTCATGGACTCGGCGAGTCAGCTGGGCTGACAGCATCAAAACTCGATTTTTCAGCTTCTATTGCAGGTATAACAAGAAAACAAGCCTAGGCTCTGATACCACTGTTGGGTTATGAGCATTCTAACACTCCTAAGTGTACATGCAACCCTAAATACCTTGGATCTATGTTTTCTCTATTATACATGCAAATATGAACATCCAAGGTATTATCCTAATCTAGCATACAAAATATCAATGTAACAAGATAGAATACATACCTCTTTAATGGTGCTTGTCTACATGATGCTTGAGTGCTTAGTGCCCCAAGTGTGACACCTCAAATGGTTCACACAACACCATAAGCACTTGGAATAACTTAGAGAGAAAATAGAACACTTCATGAAATCGTGTAGCCCTCATACATACACATAGTGTTAGTCACGATTTCTTGATCCATGGGTTTCTTTTATATGGTGGCTATTAGGGTTACACCATGTAACTCATGACTTTACCCATTCCTTATGCTCCATGGATTTTAACCTCCATGGAGTATCCATGGGTCACCCCATGGACTTAGTCTAACATAAGGAATCTTGGATCACAAGCCCACATATATAAGAATGAATGATTTATACAATCAACCCATATATTTAATTAGTCTTCTTTTGATCACTTAATTAATTCTAGATTAATTCTTGATCAATACTAATTAAATAATCTCATTATTCTTATTATTAATATACTAGAACTTATAATATATTAATAACCGTAAGTGTCTTATTTCTCTCATTATAGTCTATCCAAGTGCATGATGCCATGCAACCCAAATGGACCATGCCGGGTCGGGTCAAGTCTTACCAATTATAGTTATGGACTTAGACATTAATCCAACAGTTCTGAGCAGGCACGGATGAGCCGGTATTTGGGTATTCTGAGGAGGGACATTCGGGAGTTCGTATTGAACTCGACATACCGGGCATTTGCTAAGCTCCAGGAAAATGCCCGGAAGAGGGAGATCGATTTTGAGACTCAGGCCAGGGAGGAGGCTGAGTCTCAGCGGGTGGATCGGCGGCCGCCTCAGTCTCAGCCGGTAGCCAAGCGGACCAAGTCCACCGATTCGAGGACGGGAGGACAAAAGGGCCGCACTTGCGGAAAGTGCGGTCAGGGTCATGAGGGGGCCTGTCGATCAGGTGCTTGCTACAAATGTGGCAAAAAGGAGCACATCGCCAAGGATAGCCCCAAAGGATTTATGGTTTGCTTCCATTGCAACCAGACCGGTCACCGGATGGCCGAGTGTCCTCAGCTTCACCAGGGATCCGCGCAGGGAACTGCGCCTGCTGCTAGGGTTACTGAGATTCGATCGGCGAAGGCCGAGGCTCCGAAGGCTCATGGGAGAGTTTTTCAATTGACTGCGGAGGAGGTTCGCGCGGCGCCCGATGTCGTGGCTGGTATGTAATCCTTCGTGTATTTACTTCTATGCTTAGATATTGTGCTTATATTATGATATGCGTAGGTACTTTTCTTGTGAATTCTGTACCTGCCTTGGTATTATTTGACTCGGGTGCGAGTCGGTATTTTGTATCTTTGACTTTTAGTCAGCACATCGGTATTGATCGGGAGGTGATGAGTAAGTTATCTTTGACTTTTAGTCAGCACATCGGTATTGATCGGGAGGTGATGTGTACTCGAGATTTTTGGTGTCAAGTTCCCTATAGATCTAGTTCCTATCGCGATGGGAGATGTCTGTGTCATCGTGGGCATGGACTGGTTGAGTAAGTTTGGAGCGGTCATTGACTGCGAGAGACAGCTGGTGACCATACGAGACCCTAGTAGGGGAGTGCTTACTGTGTATGGTGAGGGAACCGGTGTGGGTAAGTGTTTTGTTCGACGGCCAGGGCGAGACCGAGTTTGCAGCAGGGCTGCAATGGATTCATAGCCTATGTGATGGACACACCAGTGGCCGCGTGGAGGCCAAGTTCGGTCGACGAGGTACCGGTAGTGTGCGAGTTTCCGGATGTGTTTCCTGAGGCGCTGTCGGGCGTGCCTCCGAAGAGGCAAGTGGAGTTCCGTATTAATTTGGTTCCGGGAGCAGCACTTATCGCCAAGGCGCCTTATCGCCTCACTCCACCAGAGATGCCGGAGTTATCCTCACAACTTCAGGAGCTGTTGGGAAAGGGGTTTATTCGACCGAGTAGCTCACCTTGGGGAGCGTCGATCCTGTTTGTCAAAAAGAAGGATGGTTCACACCGGATGTGTATTGATTACCGGGAGTTAAACAAGTTGATGGTCAAGAACCGGTATCCGTTACCTAGGATCAATGATCTGTTCGATCAGTTGCAGGGGGAATCTTGGTTCTCAAAGATAGACTTGAGGTCGGGTTATCATCAGATGAGGGTTTGGGATGAAGATATCCAGAAGACTGCATTCAGAACTCATTATGGTCATTACGAGTTTGTGGTGATGCCTTTTGGGCTCACCAATGCCCCAGCTGCATTCACGGATCTCATGAATAGGGTGTACAGAACGATGCTGGATCGGTCGGTGATCATATTCATTGATGATATTTTGGTATATTCGAGGTCTAGAGAGCAGCATGAGGAGCATTTGAGGGAGATCCTTGGAGTTCTGAGATTGGAGAGGCTGTATGCCAAATTCTCCAAGTGTGATTTCTGGTTATGAGAGGTCCAATTCCTAGGGCATCTTGTTAACCAGAAAGGGATATTAGTTGATCCTGCCAAGATTGAGGCGGTGATGAGATGGGAGGTGCCGAGATCACCCACTGAGATCAGGAGTTTTCTGGGATTGGTCGGCTATTATCGGAGGTTTATTAGGGATTTCTCCACGATCGTCGTGCCCCTTACCAAGATGACCCGGAAGGGTGTTGCATTTTCACGGAGTCTGGAGCAGCAGTCCTCATTTGAGACACTTCGCCAGAAGTTGTGCGAAGCCCCGATGCTCTCACTCCCGGAAGGGATGGAGGATTTTGTAGTATATTGTGATGCATCAATATTTAGGTTAGGGGCAGTGCTTATGCAGAGGGGGCATGTTATAGCATATGCGTCGAGGCAGCTGAAGCCTCATGAGTCGAGATATCCCACCCACGATCTGGAACTGGGGGCTGTGGTGTTTGCCCTCAAGATCTGGCGGCACTATCTATATGGGGTCCGGTGTACCATATACACGGACCACAAGAGTCTAAAGTACTTGATGGATCAGCCAAACCTGAATATGCGCCAGAGAAGATGGTTGGATGTGGTGAAGGATTATGATTGCGAGATCCTGTACCATCCTACTTTGAGCTGTAGGGCGGAGAGCGCCCCGATTCGAGATGTTTGTATGAGGTTGACAGTGATGACACCAGTATTGGACACCATCCGAGGGGCCCAGGCTGAGGCTGCGAGACCATAGAACCGAAAGAGGGAGCGGGTTGTCGGGTAGATATCGAAGTTCGTTACCGACATTCGGGGACTCATTACATTTCAGGGACGGACTTGGGTACCGTTTGTGGGCAGGACGCGTACCATTTTGATGGAAGAAGCACATCGATCGAAGTTCTCGATCCATTCCGGGGCTACCAAGATGTATTTGGATCTAAAGAGGGAGTATTGGTGGCCCTGTATGAAGAGGGATGTTGCATGGTTCGTCGAGAGGTGCCTGACTTGTCGCCAGGTAAAGGCCGAGCACCAACATCCGCATGGTAAGCTGCAGCCGCTGGAGATTCCCGAGTGGAAGTAGGAACATATTACCATGGATTTTATCACCAAATTGCCAAGGACTGCGAGAGGGGTCGATGCAATTTGGGTGATTGTGGATAGGTTTACGAAGAGCGCTCATTTTCTTGCTATCAATGAGAGCTCTTCTTCTGAGAGGTTAGCAGAGTTGTATGTGAGGGAGGTGGTATCGCGGCATGGGATCCCGATGTCGATTGTTTCAGATCGGGACGTACGATTTACTTCCAGATTTTGGAAGAAGTTTCACGAAGAGTTGGGAACGATACTCCATTTCAGTACCGCATACCACCCACAGACGGATGGGCAGAGTGAGCGGACGATTCAGACGCTTGAGGATATGCTCTGAGCTTGTGTTTTGTATTTTGGAAGGAGTTAGGACACCTATCTGTTGGATTAATGTCTAAGTCCATAACTATAATTGGTAAGACTTGACCCGACCCGGCATTGTCCATTTGGGTTGCATACCATCATGCACTTGGATAGACTATAATGAGAGAAATAAGACACTTATGGTTATTAATATATTATAAGTTCTAGTATATTAATAATAAGAATAATGAGATTATTTAATTAGTATTGATCAAGAATTAATCTAGCATTAATTGAGTGATCAAAAGAAGACTAATTAAATATGTGGGTTGATTGTGTAAATCATCCATACTTGTATAGTGGGCTAATGCTCCATGGGTTATCTAGTTGGGCCAAAACCCATATGATGCTCCATGGATGCTCCATGGTGTATTTGAACCCATGGATCCAAGGAAATGGAAAGTCATGACAATTAGGGTTTACCCTAATTGTATAACTATATAAACATCTTATTCTTGAGGAAAAATGGCGACTAGTGAGAATAAGAAAGGGCTAGCCGATTTCATGAAGTGTAGAATTCTCTCTAAGTTATTCTAAGTGTTTTGATGATTGTGAACCATTTTAGGTGTCACACTTGGGGCACTAAGCACTCAAGCATCATGTAGACAAGCACCATTAAAGAGGTATGTATTCTATCTTGTTACATTGATATTTTGTATGCTAGATTAGGATAATACCTTGGATGTTCATATTTGCATGTATAATAGAGAAAACATAGATCCAAGGTATTTAGGGTTGCATGTACACTTAGGAGTGTTAGAATGCTCATAACCCAACAGTGGTATCAGAGCCTAGGCTTGTTTTCTTGTTATACCTGCAATAGAAGCTGAAAAATCGAAATTGGTGCTGTTAGCCCACCAGACTCGCCGAGTCCATGAAGGGACTCGACAAGTCCAAGGCAAAATGCATCCAAATCGCCGAATTATGTTCATGCACTCGACGAGTTGGACCCCATACAACATATTTTCGAGGTTTTTGGCTAGAAATGGACTAGGAACATTACCCTAAGTTGTTTTTGAACTTATAAACTTGTTTTTTTTAATGTGGTAATGTTCATGCTAATCCATTTTCAAAGATAATTGTCAACAGATTCATGTTTTGTATTAGTTTAAAGGTTAGGCTAATTACATGAAAAAGTTTGATTTGAATTATCTTGTTCTTATGAGTTGCTTAGATTAATAGAAAAGTTAATTGAAATAGTTGTTTTCAATCCATTTTAATCTAAGAGTTGAGTATAAAATGTGTTTGTGTAACTTGTCCTCAAGTTACATGAAGAGTCACATTAAAGACTCATAAAACTCATAAAATTGGCAAAGGTTACAAAAAATGAAGAGTCTAGTTCTAATTAATTGGAGTTATGACTCCATAATTTGTCCTCAAGTTATGGAGGACCAAGAGTCTCTTCATTAAATAAATAAAAAATAAATAAATAATGTAACCTTAATTAATTCCATAAGTTATAAAAATAAAGAAAAGTTAATTCTTTTATTAATTTAAAGTCTTCCACAAGTTATGGAACTTGAAGAGTTTTTTGTATTAAAACTACTTTAAACACATAAGTTATGGAATTAATTAGTTTTGAATAGTTTCAAAACTTGCCCTCAAGTTTTGGAATTTGTAAAGTTTTCACTTG
The DNA here is from genome assembly GCF_052625555.1 of Lactuca saligna. NCBI lineage: Eukaryota > Viridiplantae > Streptophyta > Magnoliopsida > Asterales > Asteraceae > Lactuca > Lactuca saligna. The sequence continues at coordinate 260,714,313 of NC_136420.1, read as the reverse complement.
TGAATACTTTAATTCCAAGTTAGCCCTTAGAATTTTAAAAGTTAAAATTCAACCCTTATACTTTATAATATTATAAGTTAATAATATATATATATATATATATATATATATATATATATATATATATATATATGTATGTATGTATGTATAAGAGTAAAGTCAGTCTTACCGCTAGTACGCCTCATTCACGAAGCCGGTCTATAAGGTGGGTATAAGGTTGTTGCCTATAAAATGGCAACTTAATGGGTGTCCACTCTCACCCACCGCTTGCTTGACTGGTGGAGGGTCGTTAGCCGAACGGGTTTGACAGGACTAGAATTCTCCCTTCATTAAAAGTATTAATGATAAATACTAAGTAACTAAACTCTTAATAATACCCAATCTTAGTTACTTAGGAAAATGTGAATAAGGTGCTAATCCATGAAATTACACTTTTCACTTTGTTTAAGTCGGTTAGTGGAGCGTGTGTGGTTAACCGGCACACTAACTCGTATGTAACAAGGTAGGCAAAAGGGTAACTTAATGTTTATCATAGTATCGATGGAGCGTGTGTGGTTAACCGACACATCGATTGAGGGGTAAACACTTAAGGGTACCAAGTAATTTGCATGGTTACTTCACACCTTGTTTTGTGATCCTCGGCATCCCAGTCACAAAACTTGAAGGGCACACTCGAGATTGAAACATGCCATTGAACAGTTCAATGAATCTCAAAGATCTAGGAGTTTTAAATCCAATTAAAACCTAATAATACATTTCGTTTATCTTGGTGGAAATTGGTGAATCGTCATTCACCTACCTTCAAATATTTTATAGCTTGGATTACGACATACCTCTTCTAAGTTATAAAATAGTTTGTTGGGTCCTAGCCTTAATATTTCATATTGGGTGTCATATTAAGGACTTTAGATCAACTATCTTGAATATCTCCCAAAACATGTCTGTTTTAGACATTTATGATCTTCCCAAATCTCTTGAAACTAGCTTTCCTAAATGAAGATGATGTTCCAATGGAAATCATACTTCTTTCATCTCCTCCAATTATTCTCCCTACCCCACAAGTTCTCGAAAAGTTTAAGGTCACTCGAACCCTATTGGCAAGTGAAGGTCTAGGTGTGGTCACATCTTGGAGATGTAGTCACATATTGACAAGCCGGGAGAGTTGGGTGTCAAAGTCTTGAGAAAGTTGGCGATTCAATCACTTTCTAAGTCACATAGTGAGTTCCTTTGGGACACCTATGAAACAGACTATGACAAGACCCTTAATGATCTTATCTATTTGCTAAGATCAACTTCCTAAAACTTAATGGACATTGACAATGATGACATTGGATATCTAGTAAAGCATTCTCTTCCCAATGGAAAGGGATCGGCCATAGTCAACTCGGTTGAACAAATGGTAAAGAGAAAAAGCTAAGTCTGTGATAGTCCCGTGTACCATTATCAAAGGGTCCATATGTTTATATTGCCAAAGGAAGGGGCATTGGTTGCAAAGCTGCTAAGTTTACCTAAGGATGTTAAAGTCAATAAGTTTGACTCCACTTCAGGTAAAGTCCACTATCTAACTCTGCTAAGTTTCTATTCTGAGATTCTTATTACATGATGTGACTGGGTCACGTGTTAATGTTTTAAGAATCAAAGAAAAGTAAAGGAACTCAAAGAAAGAATATGCTGAATCTGATCGCATAGATGGATTTCTATCGCGTAGTTTGAAAATCGGATTCTTGAGCTACTTCTTAGGAGTTATGAGATATTGCTTAGGAATAGATAACAACAAGTTTTCATATGGATTGTAAGGATAAGTTTTTCCGCATAGTTTTAAAATAAAAGAAAAAATTTGATTTTAGTTATTTTAAAATATCCTTACAATGACATTTGAGGAAAAATTGTTGTTTATATGATTCCATTAATAGCAAGAGTGGAAATATGTAATTGATTCTTTCATTTGTGGTAATGTCTAAATTTACCAAATAAGGAAAGATTCTCATCACCCAAGTTTCAATTGGACCGGGACTTGGAATCATGCAAGTTGTATAGCATGATGAATGAGAACTTTCAAGTATTGGAAAATTAAGACTAATTACTTGTTCACATGGATGTGTGAGTCAAGTGAAGGACTAAGGGATCGAGTACACATTCTTGTGCACTGGTCAAGTCCACCACAAAAGATCGATAAGACTATTCGTCATAGTTTACTAAAGCTCAGTAAATATAATTATACTTACAGGCTTAAGTGTAACTCTAAGACATTGGAAAAGGTTCCAATGCATGGCAGAGCGGATAAGAAGAATCAAATTAGGCAGAAGGATAACAGTTTATCAAATCTGAAAAGATGGGAGAGTACTTTAGTATCAGTTTTGTGATCATCTTAATGATTAAGAAACCATATCAAAATTAGTTCTCTAAGGAAGTCTTAGTGCATTCTTATGACTAAGAAGAAGGGATCTTGAATTGTTGAAATGGTTGAATCAAGAAGATGAGTCATACTTTGTTCCAATACAAGTCTTAGAGTCATACTCCAAGATTATAATTTGAGTGACATGTCTTTAAGAAGGTTTAAAAACACTTATCAAATGTAAGAGTAAAAGTTTTCTACTCTTGTACATTTGAAATTGGTAAGTTGTGATGTTTTGGATAAAACAAAGACCAACTAAGGCCAATTCTGTGAAGTGTTTGTCTTGATAAAGAATCTGCACTATCCCTCGAATATCTGACAAGAGAGTCTTATATATCAAGAGGACAGTGGGAGTCTTAAAGGTCTTGAAAGTCTCAAGAACTAATCAAGAATAAAACCTGAAGTTCTTCACTAGCACACGACTTGAGGTTTATAACCTATCGTGTTGACATATTCTGTGCCCATTTCAATCAAAGTTGGCTTTGCATATGAGTTCTTAGAATTCTCAATTGGTTGCACAACAACTTGGAAGAAATGGCAGGCCCTTGAGCTGCCAGGTGGCAAGAAGTTAAGATTGAGTTCAATCCATATGAGTTTGGATTTGTCATAATTCTTGTCTTGTGACTATGGTTATGACAATTCACATGGATAAGAACTCATACACCATTAAATCTAAGTGTCATAAGGTTTCTCTCCGATTCATGAAAATGATGGTGAGGAAACACTTCCACTAAGTAGATTTTAGCTAGATAGCAATTGTGATATTTGCATTCTCAAAGTCGTTAGTGGAGCGTGTGTGGTTTACCGGCACACTAACCAGGACTTGTGAGAAGTGGCAAAAAGGTCTAACCATTATGATTACGACATCCCTCTTCATAATTGTTCAGACACACAAGTGCGCTATCTAAGGGAAGGTGTATGATTTTGATAAAGTTTTATCAAAACAATCCAGTATCAGAAATCTGAACTTTGGTAAGAAAGTCAATAAAGTATTGATTTCTAGAAGTCCAGCTGATTTCTGAGTATATGTCAAAGCTAGTGGGAGCATAAGTGTTATGCTAATAATCATCATGTTAGTGGGAGCATGATAATTATGATAAAGATTGCAAGTTAGCAATGTTAATTATAGAAAACAAAAGGTTTCAATTGGGAAAAAGTTGTTTTGCTATAATTAAGGGAGAGGAAATTATACTTCATCTCAAATCTATAAGCTTAGATCGTGAGGTTTTAATCATTTAGTCAAGGATATATATGAATTTCATGTTGGAATGGCTCAACATAAGGAAATTTTGTATATGGGTCCATTATTTGCGTTCTTAAATTCGATTATGATTACGGCATCCCTTTTCATAATCTGAATTATGAGAACTTGGCAAATAGAAATGGAAATGTTATAGCAAAAGACTGGTTTAGTCTTTATGTGAGACATCATGAATCGTGTCCCATATGCTTCAGATATAGGATCGATTACATGTGCTATATTCATCCTTTCTAAAATTTTCCAAATGCCTAGGGCATTAAGAAGGGAAAAGGTTTAGAACTGGATATGACTAAAAGGATTAAACAATTGTCGAGGACAATCTAAGGTTTACCAAAGATTGGTTGCTCAAGGACAGTTGGAAGTATAGTGATAATTCTGGAAGGACCATATTGACATAATCTGTAAGGAGGCAACTCTTGTTCAGAAGTGATAGTCAAAATGAATCTGGAAATGTTTCAAAGTTAGAATTTTCAATCTGTGTAAGATTAGGAAACTTAATGCAAGAAGGATGTTTCTAAGGAGCTGATCTCCTTTGGAATACTCTGTAATGATTGTTGCCAAGTCTTTCTGACTTTGTGCATAATCATTACAAGAGGATCAATGCATATAAGTTTAGAATCTAATAGATTTCAATAAATGACATGAATTTGGAATTCTTGCATTTGCAGTAAGGATTTGGGAGTGTGAAAAGAGAATCATATTGAAGTTATGTTCAATTGATCTAGTTCACAAAGTAAAGATCATAGACAAACATAGTATGCATACTTGGTGTATGGCATGACTAGTGTTTAGAAAACATAGTGTACATGCTTGGAGCATGGGACAACTATTGTTTTAAATTCAAGAATAAAGTTGATAGCTGAAACAGTATACAATGAATAATGTGTAATCATATGGTGATAAATAAAAGGTGTTTTATTTATGATCATAGGTTTTGATACCATATTGGATTCAATTATTATTGTGTTTCACTTTGCATGTTTTGACTTCCCGAATAAACTAGGTTGTTCTTCCGGAATGACTAAGTTATTCAAACCATCCACAGTCGGTCATATGTTGGAAGTAGATATGAATTAAGACTGTCATGGGTTGGCTTGTAGAGGTCTAAGGTGTTGGACAAATGGCTACAACACTCATGAGTGCTCATAAGTTCTGAGTATTGGATTCAACCCGCGCTCATTGGAATCACTTCATGGATTTTATCACGAGTGATCATGAGACGATAATATCTTATATTCTTCAAACCTAGAGATATGAGTTGTTACTATGAGTTGGTTGTACATTGATTGCACGAAACTGCATTTGGTAACTCGGTGCTATAAAACGTGCCTTTGTGTATGATTTAACAAGTAGTAGAACAAGCCATATGAGTCGAAGTTTATCCATTCCTTTTACCTTTGGGATAAAAGCGATATCTGTGGGCCCCTCGATGATTTGATGATGACAAATGGAAGCGCTCGGCCGGGCCAAGACTGATTTGATTTGTTCAATTAGTCAGTCGTCATAAATCGGAAATCGGGAAACAACAAATGGACAGAGAGAATGATTATAATCCATGTCTCAGTCCATATGATATCTAGAATGGAGGAATATATGATCCCTTATCTAATGGACAAGTCATTGACAAGATCAGAGTTCATCTACAAGGTCAGAGTTCGACAGAAGCTTTTGAGAGCTACGATTGCCAGTTGGTTCCTGAAGTCATACGCAATAATAGTTTTAGACTTATCCAAGTGGGAGACTGTTGGATTAATGTCTAAGTCCATAACTATAATTGGTAAGACTTGACCCGACCCGACATTGTCCATTTGGGTTGCATACCATCATGCACTTGGATAGACTATAATGAGAGAAATAAGACACTTATGGTTATTAATATATTATAAGTTCTAGTATATTAATAATAAGAATAATGAGATTATTTAATTAGTATTGATCAAGAATTAATCTAGCATTAATTGAGTGATCAAAAGAAGACTAATTAAATATGTGGGTTGATTGTGTAAATCATCCATACTTGTATAGTGGGCTAATGCTCCATGGGTTATCTAGTTGGGCCAAAACCCATATGATGCTCCATGGATGCTCCATGGTGTATTTGAACCCATGGATCCAAGGAAATGGAAAGTCATGACAATTAGGGTTTACCCTAATTGTATAACTATATAAGCATCTTATTCTTGAGGAAAAATGGCGACTAGTGAGAATAAGAAATGGCTAGCCGATTTCATGAAGTGTAGAATTCTCTCTAAGTTATTCTAAGTGTTTTGATGATTGTGAACCATTTGAGGTGTCACACTTGGGGCACCAGGCACTCAAGCTTCATGAAGACAAGCACCATCAAAGAGGTATGTATTCTATCTTGTTATATTGATAGTTTTGTATGCTAGTTTAGGATAATACCTTGGATATTCATATTTGCATGTATAATAGAGAAAACATAGATCCAAGGTATTTAGGGTTGCATGTACACTTAGGAGTGTTAGAATGCTCATAACCCAACACTATCTACCCTTGGCTGAACAGCCATCACTCGAGTATTGGTATGCCACCCTTTGAGCTGTTGTATGGGAGGAGGTGTCGGACCCCCATCTGGTGGGGAGAGGTGGGGCAACGGGTAATGGGTAGTACGGAGATTGTACTTCAGACGACAGAGCAGATACAGCAGGTCGGGCAGAGATTGTTGACTGCTCAGAGTCGCCAGAGGAGTTATGCGGACAGGCGCCGGTCCGAGCTCGAGTTTCTGGTTGGCGACCTTGTACTCTTAAAGGTGTCTCCTTGGAAAGGAGTGATCCGATTCAGGAAGAGGGGCAAGTTGGGGCCTCGATATATTGGACCTTTCAGGGTAATCGCGAGAGTAGGCAGGGTAGCTTACCATTTGGATCTACCTGCAGAGCTGGGTCAGATTCACAACACCTTTCATGTGTCGCAATTGAGGAAGTGTATTGCTGACGAGTCGGCAGTAGTACCATTGGAGGTCATTTAGGTGGATGCAGGCCTGAACTATGTGGAGAGACCGGTGGCAATTAGGGATCGGAAGATCAAGGTTCTGAGGAACAAGGAAGTGTCTTTGGTGCAAGTGCAGTGGCAGCACAGGAAGGGGCCAGAGCTGACTTGGGAGCCGGAGAGCGAGATGCGGGAGCAGCATCCAGAATTGTTTGTAGAATGAGACTTCGAGGGTGAAGTATCATTATAGTGCGGGAGCATTGTAACATCTGGAATCCCAGGTATATTATTTAATATTTATTTTTTTGAATTATGAGAAGGAACTCGATGAGTTGATGCGTAGACTCGCCGAGTAGGGTCGTGATTTTTCATCCGGGTTCACATTGGACTCGGCGAGTCCATGAGTGGACTCGGTGAGTCCACGCTGTTTAATGAAACCCTAAATCGTTTTTCATCCGGGTTCACATTGGACTCGGTGAGTCCACGCTATTTAAGGGTACTCTTAGCCTCCTATTGCGGCTACCAGTCCCTTGAGAGCACCCTTAGTGATCTATATCGTTTGGAAGGAAGGAGAAGCCTTTATTGATCTTTCTTCCCTTGGTTTGGCAAAAAGGAGGTGATCAAAAGCAAGAGGAGGCTGAAGGAGGTGTGGTTCAAGTGGTTTCAGAGTCCAGAGATTCCAACTTGAGGTATTCATTCGAACTTTCTTCAGTTTTGGTATTGAACCTAGAGATTAGGGTTTTCTAACCTCTTGTGAGGATGTTTATGTGGAGCAATTGGTCCCTTATCGAGTCTATGCTTTGGATCTGGACTCAAAGAGGTTCAGAGACTTCAATCTTGTATGCTTTATGGGTCCTTGAGGGGTGATTGGACTTAGGTTGCCATTTTTGGGACTAAATCGCCATTTAATGCCATTATGTATGTATATAAACATCAAGTTTCGAGCTTTATGTGATTATATTGACTGAAAAGGCCAGATCTATGGAATGGAGGAACAGATCTGACCTCAGGAGGTCAAAATAATCTGTGCATGGCATGTACTCGCCGAGTTGTTCTTGGGACTCGGCGAGTTGAGTCAAGGTAGCCCCGCGATTCATGCCTGGGGACTCGTCGAGTAGAGGGAGGGACTCGACATGTTAATTGGTACTAAGGAGTTAAGTGGAGACAGGTGGACTCACCGAGTTGCCCAAGTGGACTCGCCGAGTCGGGTCAAAGTTGACCGTTGACTTGGTTGACTTTTAGGGTTTGGGCAATAGCAATGCCTTTGAATCAGAAGATGGGTAAAATGGCCTTTTACCCTTCTGAGGATGTTAAGAAAGGTCAGAGTACAGTCATATTTATGGGAATATTTTCCTTCTGTGTTTAGGCGGAGGCTAGACCGCATTCCTACCAAGTCAGTGAGTTACCGAGATATCAGAGGTGAGTCTTCTCACTATACTATACCCGGAAGGGTATTTATGTGTGACCGGAAGGTCGAATATGTTATGAGAAGTATGCATTGTATGTGATTAAGTTAACTGTTCGTATGTTCTATGTATGCTATGTTGGATGTGGGTCGGAAGGCGTTATGTTATGGGCTGGAAGGCATTGGGATGTGGACCGGAAGGTTTACCGGGTTGGGACGGAAGTCCCCTGAGACACATGGACCGGAAGGTCATGGCCTGGAAGGGCGTATGTGCGTGTAAGTAGTATTTTGGGGAACTCACTAAGCATTTATGCTTACAGTTGTTGTGCTATGTGTTTCAGGTACTAGCGAAGACCGTGGGAAGGCGCCGACGTGATCTGTACACACCGACGGAGGATTTATTTTATGATCTTGGGATTTGATATGTTTTGTATTATGATATGATACATTGGATTTTTATGGCTTGATTTGGTTGAAAACATGCTTTAAGAAATGAAAATTTTGTTTTGAAAATTTACGTCGTTACACCACAAACACCCAAGATGGTGTTCACATTCGTGGTTAGTGGCCATGTAGACCACGAAGGGGCTCGTCCTTAGTATACTAGATGGCCTTAGGTCTGTTAAAGGTAAACGATATATTTTTCTAGGTTTGAGAAGAAGGGATTCAAATTGAAAGGCTTGAATTTATCATGCATTATAACATGTATAAAATTCATTTAAGGGTAATACAATCACAACTAAGTACATACATGTTTAAAAGGATGAGACAAAGACAAAGCATCTATGGGATGTGATACGGAGGCTACCATTATTGACCTTGATTATTGAGCTCTAACGCTTAGGTAATGTTTATGATCTATACTTATATGATTTCACATTTACCAGGTGTTTAGAGGCATAATATTAGTGATAAAATGTTTTATTTATTTGGGGGTGATACATAAAGAAAATAGAAAGAACATATTCCATAGAAAAAATGAGGGTTTTTATTTCTATCGATCTAAACTAAAGTTATTCAAATATATATTTTATGGAAGAAATCGTTTCACTTAAGCAGAAGTGTATGATTTGTTGTTGTATTAATAAGAGGTATCATTCACATTAATTAAGTTTCAATGGGTTGGTGGTGACCTCTCCAAATAACCTAATATTTGAAAATCTTAAAAGCCTTGGTGCACTTGCCTTGCATTTGATGTCGTCTTTGTAGATTTTACTTTTTGTGTTTGTATATTATTGGTAGACACTGAATTAACTTTAATTTACCTTCTTTTACTTATATAAATTTTTTCGGTTTATAATAAACACATTTATTGTGTAAAAGTAACAGAATTTCTAATTTTTTTGATCTTTTGATATTTAATTAATATTATAAAAGTTATGTGATTCGATTCATGATTTGTTAGACAATGTTTTTTAACAACTTTGTTATACATGTATCAAATAACATAATAAATTAGGATTAGATGAAACGTTATGATATTCTATGTATATTTATACATAAAACGTATCGATGAAATGATAGTTTATGTTTTAAAGAAAACAAAACCATCGATTAGGAAAAAAATTGAAGAAAATAAATTCATTAGTTTATGGTTTATGTTTTGAATCACAATAATTACCATCAATTTGAACATCATGTTAAAAAATAACTTTTTGCTTTTAAATATTTGATTTTTTATGAACATTTTTAATTATCAATATTGTTTTCTTTTACTCATGGGAATAGTGGTCAATATCAGGAAAGTGTTTGCATTTGTTTGGTGATTGATCTGAGATGTGGATGGTGTTGGTTGGTGCTAACTTGTTGGAATAACATAATATAGGACTTATGGACTCATTGCTTCCTTGATTTAGACTCCATTATGAAACCTTCTGAATCAATGTAATTAATATTTTAGCTCCAAATCATACACGATAAGGCTCTAATAAAAAACAACATAAAACAAAAAAACAAAATAAATAAGCAAATAATCAAAAATTAAATGGAAGACAAATCAAACATGATGGAAATCAAAAACGTCAAAAACACTTGTGCGCGCACACTCCTTACTGAGATTGCATATATTGAATACGATAAGTCAAGTTGAAGGGTAATAAATTAAGATGCATCCATGAGCACTCTAGAAAATCAATAATTGATATTGAACATGCACACTCAAATTCTTCCTAGATTACTATTTTTACCTTCAATCACATGCATGTTTGTTTTCAAGTTACAATGTAACGTACCATTTTCACAACCAAAAATTATTATTTTTTTATTAAGATAAAAACTTTCCAATTTATTAATCCATTAATTAAGAAAACTATTTATTCTGAATTACGTTTATTAAAAATCAAAGTATTATAGAAACGCGGAATCTTCAATGTTGCTGATGAATATGTACAGTTTCATCTTCGCCTTCCATCAATAATCGATGATACCTGAAACCATAAACAATCGGGTAAGCATAAAGCTTAGTGATTTTCCCCCAAAATAACACATACCAATCATACGAATGGGTCCATCCCTGGGGTTCACTCCAACCTAAAACAAATACGGGCCCCGCCCTTGGGTATATTTTAACCTATGCATACCACAGTGGGCCCCGCCTCGGGGTATATTTCAACCTGTTATGCCATAGTGGGTCCCTCCATGTGGTATATTTCAACACAAACATATCACAGTGGGTCTCTCCCTGGGGTATATTTCAACTCAATCACAACATGTATCATACAACAACTATCATACTACATGAACAGTTAATGGGTCGGCCTTGGTGCCTTCGACCCAGGGTTATAATGATAAAACTCACTACTGCCTACTAGTCCTCTCCCTGCATGCATTCCTGCCACCAGCTAAACTCTATAAAATGCGTAATCCTAATTAACCAGAGATGAGATAGCCACCCGAACAGGTGATCCTACAATAGAGTCACAACCATACGAGGAACAGGCAAGAGAGCCTAGATCGAGAGTTCTCAAACTATCCTACATAATCACAAGCAGTCCCTTAGGGCACTCTATAGGTGATAACCAGCAAGCACAAATAACATACAGTTCTACAGGTTATTACAACAAAGCAGCATACTCTATATCAGAATGCAAATCTAACAAATCACCCTTATCACAGATTTGCTTAAAGACAGGATTATCAAATCCAACACCAGTCATTACTCCTCCCCCATTCTCTTGGTGAGCAAGAAAGATGGCACCTGGCGGTTTTGCGTGGACTATCAAGGCCTAAATTCCATCAAAATCATGGATCGATTCCCAATCCCCACAGTCGACGAGCTCTTGGATGAACTCCATAACGCAATTTTTTTCCAAAATAGACTTACGTGTAGGCTATCAAAAATACGAGTGGCTCCGGACGACACCCACAAAACAACATTCCGAACAGTGGACGGACATTACGAGTTCCTCGTAATGCCCTTCGGCCTTCATCTACGTTCCAGTCCACCATGAACAAGCTATTTCGGGATGCATTACGACAATACATGCTTATTTTCTTTGATGATATACTTGTCTACACCTCCTCTCTCGATCTACACTACCACCATCTAGCATAGGTTTTTGAAAGATTGGCTCAACACCAATTTCATGCAAAAATGTCAAAGTGTACGTTTGCTGTGGATAAAGTCAATTCCTTGGGTCACGTGATTTCAGCAGGAGTTGTACAAAAAGAACCTGACAAGTTAGAAGCTATTCAGAAATGGCCTGCTCCAACCAACTTAACCAAGTTACGTGGTTTTTTAATTCTCACAGATTACTACAGGCGGTTCGTTCCCAAATACGCTTTTATTGCTTCTGGTTTAACAGATATTCTTCGACAACTAAGATTTGCATGGACCACCGAGGCAACCATCTCCTTTACTAAACTCAAAGAAGCTATGGCAACACTTGCATCACTCACGCTTCCGGATTTTACATACCAGATTGATGTCACCACCGACACCGCAAATACCACCATTGGTGCGGTTTTATCTCAAAGAGATCGACCGATTGCATTCTTTAGTAAACGATTTTTCCCTCATATACAGGCCGCTTCAGCTTACGTTCGTGAACTTTTCACCATCACAGAAGCGGTAAAGAAATGGAGACAATACTTGATTGGTCGGAAGTTTGGTATTTATACGGACCAACGAAGTTTGAAACACCTATTGACACACAGGTTGTTCAAACCCCTGAACAATAAAAGTGGGCCACGAAGTTACTGGGTTATTATTTTGAGATCATTTACAAACCGAGCAAATAAAATTTAGTCACGGATGCACTCAGTAGAATTGATCAACCATAACTCCTAACTCTCTCCTCTAGTAATCCCACTTAGCTTCAGGAGCTGATTTTTTCTACACCACCACCGAAGGGTAGGCCCTTAGCCAAGCAATCATGACTAAATAAATTGGTTCAGACACTTTCCATACTCACGACGGCTTGCTATACCATCGCCAACGACTATACATACCAGAGAACCAATTGAGCATTCGCCAGTCACTCCTTCAAGAGTATCACTCGAGCTCCCTTGGCAGGCACTCCGGTGTTCTTCCAACCATCAAACGGCTCGCAACTAATTTCTTATGGCCAAAGTTAAAAACAGATGTCAACTCGTTTATACGTAACTGTGCCACATGCCAACAAGTCAAATCGCCAAACCATAAGACGTATACTCTACTACAGCCACTCCTAATTCCCACCATCGTTTGGCAGGACATCTCAATGGATTTTATCACTAATCTCCCTCCATAAGCCAGTAAAACAACCATATGCGTAATTGTTGACCGATTCTAAAAAACAACCCACTTTATTGCCTTACCAACTCATTTTGGTGCATGTCACAACTAGCATTTTGGTCTAGGAAATTATGTTCATGTGTAAATAACTCTTAGAGTATCTTGTAACCCTAAATTTGATATAATGAAAATAGTTCATCCAAAAATGACAATTCAATTCGAAACTTCCTAGTGAAAGCCCTAAACCAAATTCAATACACTACATTCACTCAAGTTTGGGCTTGAAAGCCTAACTTTCTGGTTCAAACCTCTTATTAGACCAGGATTCTTTTATTGGGCCTAGTGGACCAGTAACCCCTCAACTTGGTTCTTTTGGGTAGTTAGACCCACATTGATTAAATAATAGTATTTTGGGCCATAAGACTCTTCATGGGCCTTATTGGGCTGAAAACCACTCACTTGTTTTCATGGTCCGAAAACCCACTTGTAATAACTTGTGTCAAAAAAAATATATGTAATATATATAATTTGATTATATCAATTTAAAAGAAAGAGGATTAGTTCACAATTAATGGGTTAATTATATACAAATTATGAGGCTTAATGATCAAAATCGTCACCTTGATTATGCTAGTTAAATGCGAGCAAATGAAAGGGTTTCGCCGGTTATAGACTTAGACATTATATATAGCATGAAAAATCAAGTGGAAACCTCATTGGAATTGTGAAAAAGACGAAGAATCAAGGGAGAAATCGGGTGTTGAATTTCTTGAAGATTTTCGGAGTGGTTCTTGAAATTGAGGTAATGTTACGTGATTTAAGTTTGATATTGTTGTTTGGATAGATTTACATTCATGATAGGTGTATTTTGGTTCCACCTGTTGTCTTGATTCGACCCACACTAATAGTAATTTGACAAAAATCTAAAAAATAGAGTTTTTGAAAATAAAACCTGCAACACGTATGTTTATAGAATTATTGCTAAATTTTTACGAGAATATGCCAACAGAAGGTGGAGATGCTTTGTGGTAATTTAAAAAAAAATATTTTACATACTTTTTCGAAGATGCATTATATTCTAAAAATGGCAGTACGTAAATTTGTTTGCGGGTAAAGAAGATGACTATCCGGGTATATTTCTTTTGGGTGGGCGGAATTGTTTTTCAGTGTTTTAAAATAAATTATTTACAATTTTAAAACCAAAATATAGTAGGAGTTTACTGGTCAATGAAGATGATTGTACTAAAGGTCGTGTTATCAATCCTTGGGTGCGTCTCCTTTTATTTCGGTTTTTTTTGGGCAAAATGAATCGTGTTCCTTTACTTGCTTGAAAAGATATTTACACAAATGATCCTTACCTTTTGAAAGGTTTGCTGAATCTAACCTTGTGCTTAATAAGCACGCATTTGTTGAAAGAAAAGTTAAGTTCATGAAACTTTAATTTTAGTCCCTGAAGTATTTTTTTATGAACTGGGGTCTTATTCAAAAGTTAAATACGGCAACTTCACATGGTCGTATTTTTGAACGCTGTGAAAGTTTATTTATTTATTTATTTTTATTCACTTATTTATGTATCTATTTATTTTATCTGTTCTTCTGAGAGTGAAATTCAATTAGTTTAGCAAATTAAATTAAAATATGACATCATATGTTTAGATATCCGATTTATGCAATGTTGGCATATATTTAAGTAAGATTTTACAAATGTCGTAAATATGTTAGTAAATAACTATTAGTGGGTCGAACAAGATATGTGGATATCGGAACCAAAATGATCGCATAGGATGTTTTTCTAGGATTGTTGCCTTAGAAATATGTTGGTTAAATGTAGGGAGCGTGTAGCGTGACAAGCTTTGGTTAAGATCTAACGCCAACGAGGTGAGTTTCGTGTGAATTTTGTGGTTGCTTGCATGAAAAGTTGATTCTAAATTATTTGCAATTATATGTTACCGTTGTTATTGCTATGAATATTTGTGTGAAATTTTGTAAATTATTTCATATAAAATGGTGAAAATGGTGGGTGACATATAGGGAACAGGTGTATTTACACGGTCTTATTATTAGTCGTCGTACAGGGTGTTAGTACGCGGCGGAGAGCTTACGCGCTGTTTATCTAGCCGTAAGCATATTTGTTGTGCCCGGCGGAGGGACTCGTTCCCTGGAAATGACAGTAGTTCCCTAATGTGTCATCAAGGGTGGAAAGAAATGAAAAGAATTATATTGATAAATTGTTGCATTATTTTTATTTTATTGATGTCAATATGCATGAAAACCACGAACTTACTAGGCCCTAGGCTTACCCATTAGAATCTTTAAATACACGCAACCCATGAAATAACGTAGCAAGTGGCAGCGGGAATGGAAAGGATAAAGTTCAGACTTGAAGAAGGCGACAAGTTTTGAGGAAGACGTAGCGCACCAAGTGTTTAATTAAATTTCTATTTGCTTCCGCTATTATTATTAAAAATTACATTAGGATTTGAATATTGATTTTTTGGAAGTTTTGGGACTATGTTAAGTTATATTTATATTTGAAATTTGGGGCGTTACACCACTTATTTAATTAAATTGGGCCGAAAACCCAATTCCTTTACCCTTTTTGGACTGTAAGCTCATATGTAAGCCTCATGGGTTGAAAACTTTCTTATTGGGCTTAGATATGTGACATATTATAATTACATAGAAGATCTAGGCATTGTCTTCAATTTATCTAGGCATGCATTTTACCTCCCATATATCATGACAACCTTTCTTTCCCTCTTCCTTCTTCATCATCGGCCGAGACCTCATTTCCCAGTACTGTTCACTTCAAATTTCTTCAAACACTCTTCCTATTTAGCACAAGAAATTCCTTCCTTCACCCCTTCAAAATTTCAAAGATTTTATGGGTGTGTTCAAGAATTATTCATCAAAGATCATCACTAGGTAAGTTATTATCACCTTCAAAATGATTTGTTTCCATTTTATGCTAAGAACACTCCCTTACATGACTTCATTTCATGTTCTAGCTCCTTAGAACCATCAAGTTTTGAAAACCTCTTTAAGATGTTAGCTAAGGCCGAAAACATCTTCATTCTTCTCTTCAAAACCGATCCAACACCAAGATGAGCTTCATACCCCTTGTTTTCATGTTTTTCCATCTTTAAGGGGGGAATACAAGATTGGTTTTGTGTTTAATCTTAGTATTTATGCATGCTTGTGTGTATTTTCATGATATGTTGTGTAAATATATTGTGAAACTATGTTAAACACTCATGGCCTCGATAGATCTTCCAAGTTTTAAGGATGTAGTAAACAAGTCACTAAATGTGACTTTTTATGATGTTTGGAAATATTAACATGTTAAAAGTTACTAGAAATCTAAGGAAAGTATACAAAAGGGCCACATTTGATAATAAAGATAAACAAAATGGGCTTTTAGAGTCATGTTCGGTTTTGATGGGCTTAAATTGACAATTCATGGTTTTATGAGCCTTACTTGACAACTCACAGTTATTTTGGGCCTAAAGTTTAAACTTCCTTAAAAATGGACCTTATTTTAAAACCCACGGTTTAGTGGGTTTAAATTGTCATTTTTCATATAAATGGGCCTAATGTGATAACCCATGGTTTTATGGGCCAAAAATATCATTTTTGATAAAAAATTGGTCTTATTTGACAAAACACGGTTTTATTGGGCTTAAAATGTCATTTTTAACAAAAATGGGCCTTGATTGTAAATTCTCGGTTTAATGGGCAAAAAATGTCATTTTTAACAAAACTGGGCCTTGATTGTAAATCCTCGACTTTAATGGGCCTAAAATGTTATTTGTAATAAAAATGGGTCATTGTTGTAATTCTCAGCTTTAATGGGCCTAAAATGTTATTTGTAATAAAAATGGGTCATTGTTGTAATTCTCGACTTTAATGGGCTTAAAATGTCATTTTAAACCAGAGTGGGCCTTTTATGTCCTTTTGTTAATAATTGACTTAAAACAAGCATTTTGATAACAAACGGACTATTTACGATATTTTTACTATAATCGGGCCTTATATACATATTTACATGCTTATTGGGCCTTACATACCCAATTACATACTTATTGGGCCTTACATGCTTATGGGGCCATGGATGGTAATTCTATCCTAATTGAGCCTTAAATGTCTATTTGTTTTCTTATTGGGCCTATACAACACGTTCTATGCTAATCAGGTCGGTATCAATAAATATTTGACACTTTGATATGAACAAATATACTTTTATCACCGATGATTTGTAATCAAAATACATACTTGAAACATTATTTAAAGTGTTAAACAATGAGACACACTATTTGCGTAGATTTAGTTAAGGCTCTTGTAAGACACACCTTCATTCGTACCTACCTAGTGTACACCGTAAGCCCTGTAGTTATAATTAGAGTCTCCTAGAGGGAGAGCGAGAATTTGTGTATAGATCTATACGGGGTTAACACCCCCACACCTAAGATGTTCGCTATAGCTAGACAAGCCACTCTAGGGTGACAAATGTTTTACCTAACCGATGCCTGAAGAATGACACGACAGATATATCAGTCATATCAAGTATGGTTATAGCGACTCACATAGAGATTAAAAAACACAATAAATTTACGAAATACATATACTATACTCTTGATAAATTGCATGAACTATACAATTACTACATTGCTTGGGTCTTAGGGTTTTAATACGACATCATTTTTACAAACAGAAAATATCGGATCTTCTAGGAACATTTTTTTTACACTACCAACAAGAACACGCATGCTTTAATACAAGATTTGAAACAAAACTTTCAACCCACTTTTACGGAAATATCGGATTTCTGGTGTTTACAAAATGATATAAAACTTTTCATACAAACATGCTTATGAACTCACCAACATTATTTATGTTGACGTTTTCAAAATAACTTGTATTCTTGGGGACTCGTTAATCAGATCGGTCATCAAGAAAACGTGGACTTTTGTTGTATTTTTGTTTTCATCATACATTTAACATTTGGGATGTAATTTGTGAACCAACACTTTGTTGTAAACTATGATGGTTGTTATATTTCATGTACGATGATGATGTTGTCTTTGTTTCATTTATATACATTGTGATGATATTATAAGATGAAGTCACCCACCCCCAGACGTTTCCATCGTCTGGTTCGGCGGTGTGACAGTGCAGTGATGCTAGCCTCTCTCTTCCTCACAAACATCTATAAGTTGCATTTCATACCCAAGAGCATTGTGTCAAGTCGTGATTCTCTTTTCCTTAGCTCTTTTTGGAAAGAGTTGTTCAAACAAATGGGCACAAAACTCCACTACTCGACAACATACCACCCCTAATCAGATGACCAAACAGAGGTAGTTAATCGATGCCTCCAAAACTACCTTCGGTCTTTTGTGAGTGATGAACCTTATTCGTGGACCAAATTCTTGTATCTTGCGGAATTTTGGTATAGCTCATCCCACCACAGTGCCATAGGAATGACACCATTCCAAGCCTTATATGGTCGTGTCATTCCAAAGATCCATCCGTATCGTACACAAACCACAAGCTCTTCAACAATTGATGCTACTTTGAAGGAACATGACCGCCTTCGTACACTCCTCAAAAAGAACCTCAGGCGAGCCCAACAACTCATGACAGAATTGGCAAACTCTCATAGGATGGACAAAGAATTTGTTGTTGGGGAGATGGTCTATCTCAGATTAAGAGACTATTGCCAAAAAACAGTACACTCTCGCGGCACAAAAAAAACTCACGAAACGATATTATGGTCCCTTCAAGATCGTCGAATGTATTGGAATGGTTGCCTACAGACTTGAACAATACTCTTGTACCCCTCCTAAATACACTGCAAGAGGACTCATCATTCACCCCAAAAGTTATAATAAAAAATCCCCAAGAAGGCTCTATCACACAAGTGTTGGGAATCTTTTGACGAATTGTATCTTCTCTATCCTGCTTTTTGTGTTAAAAACCCAGTTACGCCATTACTCA
Source organism: Lactuca saligna (assembly GCF_052625555.1). Classification (NCBI taxonomy): domain Eukaryota; kingdom Viridiplantae; phylum Streptophyta; class Magnoliopsida; order Asterales; family Asteraceae; genus Lactuca; species Lactuca saligna. The sequence goes on along the minus strand of NC_136420.1, from coordinate 260,695,598 downwards.
AGGACGAGCTCAATGCAAAGGAGGAGGCAATTTATACAAGCCCAAGCAACAACAGTGCAACTGGAATCCAACACAGGCCCAAAAGGAAGATCTGAAAACCCACCAGATTCTTAGAATGAAACACGTGCAAAGGAAGAACTAAAGAAGTCAACAGTTAGAACTAGTATTTCCTGTTTTTCAGAGTTGTGGCCGTTTAGTAGGTCACGTAGCTGCATAAGGTCTCTGACCATTTCCTTTCTAGAATTCAGTGAATGACTTAGGCTATTTAAAGTTTTGTAATTAATTCCTTTTGTTTTGGCATGAAAATTAAAAACTCAGAAATTGCTACATGCTCTATCTTTTTCTTGGGAGACTTTAACGGGCATATACCATAGAACCACTACCTTCAAAATATGCTCTGCCTTCTCCTCTCTCATCCGAACCTCGATGATCCTATTCAACGTATTCACAAACCCTTCTTCTCGTTCTCCGCTCCCAATTCCATAAGTTAGGGTTCAGTTTTGGGTTTATCCATCGTCGCCACAGAGAAGGATTCAAATTTTAAGTTTTTTAATTTTTTTTTCTGGCATTAGTTGTTGATTTCAACAACTTTAATACGTATTTCCCCAATGCCTCACCCACCACTCATGATATTCCATCTTCCCATTCCACCGCCTACTTTTCTCCATCTTCTACGATCGACGATCGTTATTGGTGCCTTTAACGAAGATTGTTGTTCCGTTCGCTGCTCTATTCATATCAAGAAGGTGGATTGTTCATCGGCTTAATCGATTGTCATCAGTAGATGATGAGGGGTTCTGCTTCTTCTAATGTTGTGACTCAAGGACTACGAATGCAAAAAGGTTGATGAACAAGTAAAAAAACCATATAATGTTTTTCACCTTAACGCCTTTATTCTATCTTAATTTGGTAAAGAGTTACGACCTTCTTAACCTCACTTCTGTGTTCTTGGATAACACCTTTCACACATTATAAATTCTTTATTTTCTTAAACATCTAAAAATCTAAAGATTGGTTTTCTTGACGGATACTGATTTCTGCAAGCTCCTTGGAGGGGTGACTTTTTCTTTTATTTTGTTGTTGACGTAAGGTTAATTCAAATAAGGTGATGTTGAAATGTATGTTTTTTTTAACTCTTCATGTGTTCATTTGAATTTCTTAGCAGGATATTATAAGGTGATATCTAAAAGATATTTTCTTATTGATTTACCATAATATACAACCATTCTTGATATGTGTAAATTGTTGATAAATTGAAGAATCGATTGTTATTGTGCATGGAATATGATATGTCTGTTCCAGGTAACTTTTATGATGCACACCAAGTGCTCGATAAAATGATTGAGGCAGTTTTCTGAAATTTTATTCATATCCGTTATTTAGGGTATGCCAAATTTTGGGGCCAGTTAGTGTTTAATTTCAGGTTTTTAACCTTCTTTATAAAATCAACAAACTAAAAGATAGTTTGGTTTCTACTAAGTGTAGGAAAATTCAATATGATCTACCAGACAAAGAATGTTGAATTGTTCACATTCGTATTTTCTATCCCCCTGTTCTCTTCATCCAAGATGACTACTGTAATTTCTTCTATTTTCATCTTCAGTTTTCAGTTGGAACTGATAGTTGGTTTGTATTCCATTTGACATCTTACTCTGCTTTCCATACATGTTAATCGATTAATTGGACAAAGGATTTGGGGAAGATATAAAGAAAAATGTTTTTTGAGGTTCATGGCTTTGGCAAAATGTAAAGTTTTGATTGTTTTGATTAGATTACTAAGGATAGTTTAGATTATTCCTAGATGATTACGTATGTTTGTTATGCCTTTCCTTTGGGTTATTAGGTTGATTATAAAAAAAGTTGGTGATGTTATTATTTCCTTTCTGTGTGGATGAATACCTTTTAGACTTTGTATATCATGTTAAATGAGACAACATTCTTTTGGATTGATTATAATGGATCTTATCAAGAAGCGGGACAAAAAAAACACCACATGATATATATGGGAAAGTGAACTTTTTATAAAAATGTTTCTTGACAAATTTTAATAACTTGGCAACATAGGTTTTATAACTACAAATAGGTCTATTTGTGCAAAAAAAAAAATGGAAAAAGAGGTGCCCTGTTGTAAAGCTCTGGTAATATTTCATACATGTACCTTTCCAATTTTGAACATTTAGAGTTTTATTCTTGTATTGATTAAAATCTCTAACAGAAAAGTTGGACAATAAACAAGAGACAACAGCCAATTAAAAATGCATCTAAAGGAAGAAAACAAAAGATATCATTTTATATTATGTTACTTACGAAAAAAAGTTTGTGATACATTTATCTTAGTTATTTTTGTAGGGCTAAATG